>NC_052148.1:5228508-5528508 GCF_902713615.1 Scyliorhinus canicula | reverse complement strand
GTGATAACCCAACCCCTGATTAATTTATGCCTCCTTCAACTTGCCTCCTCTTTAATTTATGGACCTGCTTCCCCAACCCCTTATCTATTCCTCATAGAAAAATGATTGGCATCACCCCATTTCCCCACTACCTGGGCGTAACTTGTCTATACAAAGGTAAATAACAATCATATTTGTATTTATCTAACATATTTTAACAGACTCAAGTAACTTTACTGGATGACATCAGCAGATTGCTATCCAATTCAGTTAAACTAGTGATGTTTGTTTTTAGAGAACTTGAAACAATATTGCCCCATCCCGTTTTGCTGAAGGTGAAAGGGGTGGCATGCGGCACAGTGGTTAGCACTGGGACTGCGGAACTGAGAAGACAGAGGGTGGTGATGGATGGAAAATTTTCAGACTGGAGACCAGTTACCAGCGGTGTAACACAGGGTTCTGTGCTGGGTCCTCTGCTATTTGTGATTTTTATCAATGACATTGATAGGATGCAGAGCTGGGCCGTGAAATGGCAGATGGAGTTTAAACCTGATAAGTGCGAGGTGATTCATTTTGGTGGAAAAAATTTGAATGCGGATTACAGGGTCAACGGCAGTGTTCTGAGGAATGTGGAAGAACAGAGAGATCTTGTGGTTCATGTCCACAGATCTCTGAAGATTGCCACCCAAGTGGATAGGTTTGTGAAGAAGGCTTATAGTGTGTTAGCGTTTATTAACAGGGGGCTTGAGTTTAAGAGCCGTGGGGTTCGGCTGCAAATATACATGACCCTGGTGAGACCACATTTGGAGCATTGTGTGCAGTTCTGGTCACTTCATTACAGGAAGGACATGGAAGCATTGGAAAGGGTGTAAAGGAGATTTACCAGGATGCTGCCTGGTCTGCAGGATAGGTCTTATGATTAAAGGTTGAGGGAGTTAGGTCTTTTCTCTTTGGAGCAGAGGAGAACGAGAGGCAACATAATAGAGGTTGAGAAAATGATGAGGGGGTTAGATACAGTGGACGTTCAGAGACTATTACCTTGGGTGGATGTAGCTGTTAAAAGGGGGCACAACGATAAGATTCAGGGTGGGAGATATAGGAGGGCTGTCCGAGGTAGGTTCTTTACTAAGAGAGCGGTTAGGGTGTGGAATGGACTGCCTGCTGTGATAGTGGCGTCGGACACTTCAGGAACTTTCAATTAGTTGTTGGACAGGAACATGGAGCACACCAGAATCACATGGAGTGGGATAACTTAATCTTGCGTTCAGACATTCCTCGGCACAACATTGAGGGCCTTCCACCCTGTGACAGACATTCCCACTTTTTTAAATCACCTCCCATTGGTTAAAACCTGTTGTCTTTTTTTCTCCCTCTTCAGGTGTTGCCAGACCAGCTGGGCATTTTCAGCATTTTTTGTTTTTACATCACTTTTACCTTGTCTTTTGTGGGGGAAAAATGTTTTGTTGTATTTTCATGCCGTGCAACATCAGCAATAAACCCTGTCAACCTTTCCCGAAGTTCAGTGGGACCCTCAACCTGGGATGATCGCTCAGGCTGATTATGGGTGGGGATTTCAACATGGTTATTGATCAAGGCCTGGACCGATCATGTTCGAGAACGGGCAATGTGACAGCAATGGCAAAGGAGCTGAAAGGGTTCATGGAGCAGATGGGAGGGGGTGGGTGGATCTGTGGAGATTTAGGCAGCCGAGAGCCAGGGAATTTTCTGTCTTCTCCCACTTTCACAAGGTGTATTCCCGATTAGATTTTGTTGTTGTTTGCAGTGCCCAGTTGGTGAGGGTGGTGGATACGGGCTATTCGGCAATTATGATCTTGGGCCATGCTCGGCACTGGGTGGACCTGCAGGTCAGTTTGTATAATAAGCAGCGTCCACACTGGAGAATGAATGTAGGGCTCTTGGCAGACGAAGTAGTCTGCGAGAGATTGAGGAAGTGGATGCTGAACTACCTGCAGGTGGACGATACGGGGGAGGTCTCAGCCGCGGTGGTCTAGGAAGCACAGAAGGCGGTGGTGAGAGGTCAGCTGATCTAGATCCAGACTCACAGGGCAGCATGGTAGCATGGTGGTTAGCATAATTGCTTCACAGCTTCAGGGTCCCAGGTTCGAATCCCGGCTGCGTCACTGTCTGTGCGGAGTCTGTACGTTCTCCCCGTGTCGGCGTGGGTTTCCTCCTGGTGCTCTGGTTTCTTCCCACAGTCCAAAGATGTGCGGGTTAGGTGGATTGGCCAGGCTAAATTGTCCTTAGTGTCCTAAAAAATAAGTTTAACGGGGGGTTGTTGGGTTACGGATATGGGGTGGATACATGGGCTTGAGTAGGGTGATCATTGCTCGGCACAACATTGAGGGCCGAAGGCCCTGTTCTGTGCTGTACTGTTCTATGTCTATGTCACAGGGACAGGACGGATAGGGCAGAAGCGCCCGACTGGTAAGAGAGAGCCTACGAGTGGATAGGAAGTATGTGAAGGCTCCAGAGCCAGGGCTGTTGAGGGAATACCGGAGGCTGCAGGCAGAATTTAGTTTGTTAACTACAGGAAAGGCAGTGGAGCAGCTCAGGAAACTGAAGGGAACGATGTAGGGATCCTCTCGCAAGGAGCGATCACAGTATGGTGGAATTTAAAATACAGATGGAGGGTGAAAAGGTGAAATCAAACAGTAGTGTTTTGTGCTCAAACAAAGCAGATTACAATGGGATGAGAGAAGAGCTAGCTAAGGTAGACTGGGAGCAAAGACTTTAGGTGGAACAGTGGAGAATATTCCAAGCGATTTTTCACAGTTTATACCAACAAAAAGGAAGGACAGTAGAAAGAGGGAAAATCGACCCTGGATATCTTAGGAAATAAGGGAGAGCATCAAATTGAATGAAAAAGCATCCAAAGTGGCAAAGATTAGTGGGAGACTCGAGGATTGAGAAATCTTTAAGGATAGAGGATTGGTTAATTAATAGAAAGCATAGAGTAGGGATTAATGGGTGCTTCTCTGGTTGGCAATCAGTAGCTAGTGGTTTCAGGGATCAGTGCTGGGCCCGCAATTGTTCACAATTTGCTTTAATGATTTGGAGTTGGGGACGAAGGGCAACATGTCCAAGTTTGCAGACAACACTAAGATGAGTGGTACAGCAAAAAGTGCAGGGAATACTGGAAGTCTGCAGATGGGTTAAGTGAATGGACTAGGGTCTGGCAGATGGAATACAATGTTGACAAATGTGAGGTTATCCACTTTGGCAGGAATCAGAGCAAACAGGATTATTAATTAAATGATAAAATATTAAAACATGCTGGTGGGGCAGGCTCGAGGGGCCATGGGGCCTACTCCTGCTCCTAGTTCTTATGTCCTTATGTGCCTGTCAGGCAGGAAGGAAGTGGTCAAGCGGCGAATCGTGGTTTACTAAAGTATTTGAATCACTTGTCAAGAGGAAGAAAGAGGCTTATGGAAAGATGAGACGCGAAGGTTCAGTTAGGGCGCTCGAGAGTTACAAGTTAGCTGGGAAGGATCTAAAGAGACAGCTACGAAGAGCAAGGAGGGGTCATGAGAAATGTTTGGCAGGTAGGATCAAGGATAACCCTAAAGCTTTCTATAGGTATGTCAGGAATAAAAGAATGACTAGGGTAAGAGGTGGGCATGTCAAGGGATGTTGTGCGTGGGGTCCGAGGAGATAGGAGAGGTGCTGAATGAATATTTTTCATCAGTATTCACACAGGAAAAAGACGATGTTGTTGAGGAGGATAATGAGGTACAGGCTACTAGACTTAAACGGCTTGAGGTTCAAAAGGAGGAGGTTCATATGAGATAGGATTTATAATCATCTGGAAAGGAATAATTTGATTAGCGATAGTCAAAACGGTTTTGTGAAGGGTAGGTCGTGCCTCAGAAACCTTATTGAGTTCTTTGAGAAGGTGACCAAACAGGTGGTCGAGCGGAAAGCAGTTGATTGGTGTACATGAATTCAGTAAAGCGTTTGATAAGGTTGCCCATTGTAGGCTATCGTAGAATATACAGAGGCATGGGATTCAGAGTGATTTAGCAGTTTGGATCAGAAATTGGCTAGCTGGAAGAAGACAAAGTTGATAGGAAATGATCAGCCGGAGTTCAGTTACTAGTGGTGTACACTAGTACATTTGGGGTCACTGCTGTTTGTCATTTTTATAAATGAACTGGAGGAGGGCGTACAAGGATGGGTGACTAAATTTGCAGATGGCACTACAGTCGGTGGAATTATGGACAGTGTGGAAGGATGTTGCAAGTTACAGAGGGACATAGATAAGCTGCAGAGCTGGCTGAGAGATGGCAAATAGAGTTTAATGCAGAAAAGCGTGAGGTGATTCATTTTGGAAGGAATAACAGGAAGACAGAGTACTGGGCTAATGGTGAGATTCTTGGGACTGTGGATGAGCAGAGAGATGTCGTTGTCCATGTACATAGATCGCTGAAAATTGCCACCCAGGTGGATTGGGTTATTAAGAAGGTGTACTGTGTGCTAGCTTTTATTGGAAGATGGATTGAGTTTCAGAGCCATGAGGTCAAATTGCAGCTGTACAAAACTCTGGTGTAGCCACATTTGGAGTGTTGCGTGCAATTCTGGCCACTGCATTACAGGAAGAATATGGAAGCATTAGTCAGGGTGCAGAGGAGATTCATCAGGATGTTGCTGGTTATGGAGGGAAGACCTAATGAGGGAAGGCAGAGGGACTTGAGGCTGTTCTCATTAGAGGGAAGAAGGTTCAGATGTGACTTAATTGAGGCATACAAAATGATCAGTGGATTAGATACGGTGGACAGTGAGAACCTTTTTCCTCGGGTGGTGATTTCTAGAACGAGGGTACATCGCTTTCAATTGAGGGAGATAGATACAGGACAGATGTCCGAGGTAGGTTCTTTACTCAGCGAGTAGTAAGGCCGTGGAATGCCCTGCCTGCAACAGTATCTCAAATCTTTGCTCAGCTATCCTCCCTTTCCTAACCATTTCTACTCCGTCAGATTCTGTTACCTTTCTGCTACATGTGTACATTTAAGGTCTCATTCTTCTCCCACAGCGACTATCCCAGCACCATCAAACCTACGCTTCTCAGACATCACGAGGAACAGTTTCCGGATGAACTGGGATCATGGATCGGAGGAGGCGGACCAGTACAGAGTCAGCTGGGTTCCATCTGCAGGAGGGGATAAAAAAGAGGTGATGAAATCCATACTTTCTGCTTCTGTGTAGCTCCAGCTGATTTTTAAATTTGCCTTGCAACATGCGAGTGTGAAGTAAAACCGCTGTCAGCCAGATCTGTATATGTATGAACATGTTTCTCCTTTCCAGCAACGATGTTTCATTGTATCCTTGTAATCCTTTCCACACTTGCTAATGAGTTGCATTCTCTGTTGGTCGAGGCGGCATGATCACACTGAAAACAGCAGGTATTTTCCATTCCCAACAGGGACACGCAGTCACGGGCAGGGCTGGAAAAATTGGAGATTGGCCAAAACTCAGTTGGGTGGGATGAGCTCTTTGAACCGTAACCTGCAGAAACATCAGCACATTCTTTCTGAATGGCATTACTGTACTAGAAGGTGATCAGAAAACTGCTTTCCGCACGGACCATATGCTCTTTAGTATTGAGATGTTGGGCTCAGTTGCCCACTCAAAGAAGAGCATTTGCGCAATGAACAAAACCGTCCAAATTAGTTTATTCCTTCAATTGAATTTTCTGCAGAAATACTCCACATGACCACGAGGGAATGCCATTGGGAAAGGTGGCTGCAGCCAAGGGTTGGTAAAGGATTTTAAGGTTCTTGTGACCCCCTGAGTGATATCAAATTCAAACATCCCCATTTAATTAAGAGAATCAGTTTGCAGAAAACAAATTGGTTTCATGCACTGAACGAATCTTGACCTTTGCTTTATGCCTATTTTTCCAGATGATTTTCAATGGCAATGAGACAATCCAGGTTTTAGATAACCTGGATCCTGACACCTCATATGATGTTACCCTTACTGCCATCTACCCAGACAAGAAGGAAAGTGATGACGTCTTAGGCTCTGAGCATACATGTAAGTCTTTAGTATATAAACATCTCCATTAGTCTTTTCTACCCCCTTAGCAATTATCTTCAAATATTGAAAAGAGGACAAAGTGACATGGAAAGCACATGCTGCATATTGTGATGTGCAGCAGATCACAATGTCCTTCAGGATGGGGTGTGGGATTAGTATGTTCCTCTGTGTGTTGTTACTCGTGTCTTAATAAAGCTCGTAGTCTCAAATGTGGAGAAGATGCTTTATTGTGAGTTCGTTCTCTCTTCAGAGCTGTTACCTACGGCTACCTTCAGTGCTCCTAGCTGGCGTGTGTGTGTGTGTCCTGCTCCAAGTTCTGCCCTCTGTGAAGTGTGTCCTCACTTCCTGTCCCCGTCTATTTATATGGCTCTCCCGTGCCCCCTCTAGTGTTTGCTCAGTTGTATTGCATCTAGTTAACTTGTGATCACCACATCCCCCTTTTTCTCTTTACATATTTTCTGTACATCGTTAAAGAAAATTGTACATCCTGTCCCGGTGTATTTATAGCTCTCCCTCTGGTGTTTGCTCAGTTGTTTTGTATCTAGTCAATCTACGATCACCACATCCCCCTTTTTCTCTTTACATATTTGCTGTACATCATTAACGAAAATTATAGAAAACAGTTACTTATGATATGCGTATCTATACAGGTGATGGTGCTATTGCATATTGTACAAAGCCAATGTAGTTATATGTCCAATCTTAATAAAAACATTTATGAGTCCAAACTTGATGAATTTGTTCAGAGCTTTTTTTTTCTTTTTGTTGTTGATGACGTGGTGATATTGATATTGCAAGTCCGCCGTGAATGTTGTTGGTGTTCCTTGTTATTTTAAGTACCCAATGCATCATCCCGAGGTGTTTGCATGGTCACCTCACTGATGTTGACTGGCATGGACTTTTTTTCTGTGCTTGTGGTGTTGATTTATTGTCTCATCCGCCTTGGATGCTGGTGTGCTTGCTCGTTCTGGAGCAGACGTGAGTTTGTGCGATTCGTCGTCATCCCATGACATGTTTGTAGTCTTGTCATCGTTTTGCAGTGTGCTGTGGCATTGTCCTTCATGTGCCGAGTAGTACCATTGTGTACAAGTCGTTGTTTCATTGCTGTTGTTTCTGTCGTTCCTGTTTTTGTTGTTTTCGTTGCCGTTCGTGTTGCTGTTTTTGTCGTTTCTGTCTTTGGTGTTGTCGCTATCTTTGTGCCTGACTTTGTTGTTTGTCTTGTCGCGCTTCATGTTGCTTTTGTTCTTTCTGTTGTCGTTCTCGTTTCTGCTGTGCTTCTTGCTATTGTTGTTGGTCTTGTCGTGCTTCATGTTGCTTTTGTTCTTGCTGTTGTTTGTCCCGTTTCTGCTGTGCTTCGTTTGACTTTTGTTTTTCTTGTTATACTCTATTTGTGTCCCGAGTGGATAATTTGAGTCATTGAGCATTTCGTCTCGAGAGTGGTGCGAATGATCTGATGTTGCATCGGTGCAGGTGACATCAATCATTTGTGGAGAATTGGATTCCTCATCTTTGCTTTTTTTGTGCTCCTCTTCCGGAGTCAAATTCTTCTCTATTTCGTTTGACGCGGTGTCTCTGGATTCTTGGCGCTCCTCTTCTGGAGTCAAAACCTCCATGATTACAATTGACGTGGTGTCTGTGGACTTCTGGCGCTCCTCTTCTGGAGTCAAAATCTGCATGATTTCAGTTGACGTGGTGTCTCCGGACTCTTGGTGCTCCGCTTCTGGAGTTGAAATCTTCATGATTTCTGTTGATGTTGTCTCACTGGACTCCAGGTGCTCCTCTTCTGGAGTCAAAATCTGCATGGTTTCTTTCGGCGTTGTCTCTCTGGACTCCAGGTGCTCCTCTTCTGGAGTCAAAATCTGCATGTTTTCTTTCGGCATCGTCTCTCTGGACTGTTGGGTGGCCCGACTCTGTGCTTCTGTACAGACAAGCTGAGAACTGTCAGTCTCGCTGTGATCCTGTACGTCGAGTGCGATCACCTTGTTACTGTTTTCGCTCTGTGCGTCGGTACAGACAAGCTGAGAACTGTCAGTCTCGCTGTGATCCTGTACGTCGAGTGTGATCACCTTGTCACTGTCTTCGCATGCAGTGGGTAGAGGTGCATTGTCTTCTTTTTGTTCCTGTGAGCTTGGTAGACTTTCATAGTCTGCTTGCGGTTGCTCAGATACAGCGGGTTTACCTGCATGGTCTTGTTCATGCATGGTGTTTGCCAGGGAGTGTTTGCTTGCATCCCTTTTGGAGTCTTTCATCACTCGCACTGTGGAGCCTGTCATCGCTCGCTCTGTGGAGTCTTCCTGTGCTCTCTGTGTGGCGTCGTCTTCGTCTAGGGTATTGCTGTCATCCAATGTATCGACGAGCTGCCATGGCATCATGGTGTTGGATTCATCTACCATGAGTAGAGTCGTGTTGAGCTTTGCAACGGTGTCGCTGATGCTGTGATCAGCATGTCCAAATAACTCCTCCATGTCTGAGTAGTATTCTTTGATACCCATTTCATCTTCGTTGGCTTCTTCTACCACGAGTTGATTCGTGTTGAACTTTGCGACCGTGTCGCTGATGCTGTGAGAAGCATATCCGACTGACTCAGCTGTGTCTGAGTAGTATTCTTCGAAAACCAAATCATCCTGGTTGGATTCTTCTACCACGAGTTGATTCGTGTTGAACTTTGCGACCGTGTCGCTGATGCTGTGATAAGCATATCCGACTGACTCAGCCATGTCTGAGAGGTAATCTTCGAAAAACAAATCATCTTTTGTTGTTTCGGAATTCTTTTTGTTCTCTTCACTTTGGGTGGTGCAGACTGCTTTTTTCAGGGTGTTGTGCAAGTTGTTTTTAACTGTTGGTTTAAGTTCAGGCGTTTTTCTGTGTTTTGAGGCAAGAAAATTTGTGTTTACCACTTTAAGTGTCTTATTTTCAATTTTCGGGCATTTCCCTTTTAAGTGGGCGTGGTCAGGATGCTCAGACGTCATGACGTCACGCGTAGGAATGAATTGCGCATGCGCAAATCGGCTTTCCTTCCCTGTGCGGTTCTGTGTCCATTGCGCATGCGCGGCTTGCGCATGCGCATGACGATCCGCGACCAAGACTTTTTTTGACTGCGCATAACGATCGGCACCGCGATCTTTTTTAAACTGCGCATGCGCGGCTTCCGGTTCCGGCGCATGCGCAGACGCGATTTGTAGTTCTTTGCTTACCGGAGACTGCAAAATGTGCTGCGACGCCATTTTTTTGCGGATTTCAGGGATTTTTCTTTCCCACCAGGTCTGGATTTCTAAAAGTCGTAAGTTATCTTCTCTGGACAGGGTTTCAGTGTTTTGGCTTTGTGAGAAATTCTTGTTATTTCTTCTTTTTGATCTGTACTTTTCATTCGCGATTTCTTGTTCTTTTCGTGATTTTTAAAGTTTTTCATCACACAGTCTCTGTGCAGTTTGGACTCTGAGCATGCCTTGCTGTTCAAATTTCTCACAGTACTCTTCAAATTTGTTTAGTAACGTTTGTAAGCTGTTTCTGTCTTCATGTTTTGAGTATTTAAATCCATTATACACTTTCCTATTTACAGGCCCTGCGGTGAGAATTGCTATTTTAATGTTGTCTGAGGCTTCTTGTACATCATTAGCTGTGAGATAAATATCAAACATTTGTTTAAACCTTTTCCAGACATTTCTTACAACGCCAGTCTGGTCCAGCTGATCTGGGTATCCATACCACATCCTCGAATTAGCGATGTCTTCCCAAGTCAAATGTCCAGTAGGAGATTTCCATGCCATTTTGAGCTTTCTGTATCTGCCACTGAGTTGTCTTGTAGTAAGCGTCTGAAGCCACTCCTGGGTACCATGTGTTGTTACTCGTGTCTTAATAAAGCTCGTAGTCTCAAATGTGGAGAAGATGCTTTATTGTGAGTTCGTTCTCTCTTCAGAGCTGTTACCTACGGCTACCTTCAGTGCTCCTAGCTGGCGTGTGTGTGTGTGTCCTGCTCCAAGTTCTGCCCTCTGTGAAGTGTGTCCTCACTTCCTGTCCCCGTCTATTTATATGGCTCTCCCGTGCCCCCTCTAGTGTTTGCTCAGTTGTATTGCATCTAGTTAACTTGTGATCACCACACCCTGGATTCTCTGCTTCTGCTGTAGCAAAGTGTATCTATTGGCTTCATTGGCTAGCCTGCTTGTGTCCAATATTCCTGGGCCATACAGCACCTTCAGCCAGATAAATCTATAAAACCATAGAATTCCGACGGAGGCTATTTGGCTCAGCGTGTCTGCACCGACCCTCTGAAAGAGGAACCTAATTAGGCCCACTCCCCTGCCCAATCCATGAAACCCCACTAACCAGCACATCTGGGAATATTTAGCATCACCAATCCACCTAAATTGCACATCTTTGGACTGAGAGGAAATCGGTTGACCCAGAGGAAACCCACAAAGACACGGAGAGAACGTACAAGCGCCACACAGACAATCTACCGAGGCAGGAATTGAACCCAGTTCTCTGGCGCTGTGAGGCAGCAGTGATAACCCAACCCCTGATTAATCTATGCCTCCTTCAACTTGCCTACTCTTTTATTGAATGACCCGCTTCCCCAACTCCTTATCTATTCCTCATAGAAAAATGATTGGCCGCACCCCATTTCCCCACTACCTGGGCGTAACTTGTCTATACAAAGGTAAATAATAATCACATTTGTATTTATCTAACATATTTTAACAGTCTGAAGTAACTTTACAGGGTGACATCAGCAGAATGATAGTCATTTCAGTTAAACTAGTGATGTTTGTTTTTAGAGAACTTGAAACAATATTGCCCCATCCCGTTTTGCTGAAGGTGAAAGGGGTGGCATGTGGCACAGTGGCTAGCACTGGGACTGCAGCAGTGAGAAGACAGAGGGTGGTGATGGATGGAAAATTTTCAGACTGGAGACCAGTTACCAGCGGTGTACCACAGGGATCTGTGCTGGGTCCTCTGCTATTTGTGATTTTTGTCAATGGCATTGTTAGGATGCAGAGCTGGGCCGAAAAATGGCAGATGGAGTTTAACCCTGATAAATGCGAGGTGATTCATTTTGGTGGAAAAGGGGCTGGTTTAGCTCACTCGCCTAAATCGCTGGCTTTTAAAGCAGACCAAGCAGGCCAGCAGCACGTTTCGATTCCCGTACCAGCCTCCCCGGACAGGCGATGGAATGTGGCGACTAGGGGCTTTTCACAGTAACTTCATTGAAGCCTTCTCGTGACAATAAGCGATTTTCATTTCATTTCATTTCAGGGTCAACAGCAGGGTTCTGAACATAGACATAGAACAGTACAGCACAGAACTTCGGCCCTCGATGTGCCGAGCAATGATCACCCTACTCAAATCCCTGTATCCACCCTATACCTGTAACACAACAACCCCCCCCAACCTTATTTTTTTAGGACACTAAGGGCAATTTAGCCTGGCCAATCCACCTGACCCACACATCTTTGGACTGTTGGAGGAAACCGGAGCACCCGGACGAAACCCACCCAGTCATGGGGGGAACGTGCAGATTCCGCACAGACAATTACCCAGCCGGGAATCGAACTTGGTACCCTGGAGCTGTGAAGCATTTATGTTATCCACCATGCTACCGTACTGCCCACTGAGGAATGTGGAGGAACAGAGATCTTGGGATTCATGTCCACATATCTCTGAAGGTTGCCACTCATGTGGATAGAGCTGTGAAGAAGGCTTATAGTGTCTGAGCGTTTAATAACAGGGGGCTTGAGTTTAAGAGCCGCGGGGTATGCTGCAACTATTCCTCACCCTGCTGAGACCACATTCGGAGCATTGTGTGCAGTTCTGGTCACCTCATTACAGGAAGGATGTGGAAGCATTGGAAAGGGTGCAAAGGAGATTTACCAGGATGCTGCCTGTATTGCAGGATAGGTCTTATGAGGAAAGGTTGAGGGAGTTACAGCTTTTCTCTTTGTAGCGGAGGAGGATGAGAGGTGACATAAGAGGTTGAGAAAATGACGAGGGGGTTAGAGATTATTACCTTGGGTGGATGTAGCTGTAACAAGGGGGCATAACGATAAGATTCAGGGTGGGAGATATAGGAGGGATGTCCGAGGTAGGTTCTTTACTCAGAGAGCGGTTAGGGTGTGGAATGGACTGCCTGCTGTGATAGTGGAGTCAGACATTTTAGGAACATTCAAGTAGTTATTGGATAGGAACACGGAGCACACCAGAATGACAGGGAGTGGGATCGCTTAATCTTGCGTTCGGACAATGCTCGGCACAACATCGAGGGCCGAAGCCCCTGTTCTCTGCTGCACTGTTCTATGTTCCATGTTCCATGAGGAGCCAGGTTCGAATCCCAGCCCTGGTCACTGTCCGTGTCAAGTTTGCACATTCTCCCCATGTCTGCCTGGGTTTCACCCCCACAACCCAATGATTTGCACGTTAAGTGGATTGGCCACGCTAAATTCCCCCTGAATTGGAAAAAAACAGTAACTGGGTGCACTATAATTTTTTTACAAAGTAAGTAAGGTGACATGGAAAAGATAATCAACTGCAGTAAACCTGCCCGTATATTATGGAATGTTACCTTATTGACTCGCAATATTCCTCAAACTTCATTCTCCAGTGAAACACACATTTTTTGGATCTGTTTCTACTGTTGAGTTTCGTGACCCTTTGCAGTAACTTTCTTCAATCCCATGCCCCCACTCCGAACCCATTACCCCGACATGTGAAGTCGCTCTGCTTTATGTCAGTATCCAACATTTCAGCTTGCATCTCCTTTATTTAGCCTTGCTGTCTTGCTGATCCCTCTGTCCTTGATCAGCAGCATGATTCCAATAGAGCTGGAAAAACACCGCCTCAACTTTCCATGAGGTGCTTTATAGCATCCTGGACTCAACACCGTGTTCAACAATTTTACATCATTATCCAGGCCCCATTTTGGTTCCTTTCCCTTTGCAAGTTTTGAATTTAACCCTTTTTTCTCTTGTTTCTGCTTTGAGACAGCAGCTGCTCATTATTCTGTGATTCACGCCTCCTCTGGCCACATCTTGTCCCATTCCCCACATGGACAACTCTTTTGTCATTTAATTTCTCCTGCCTTACAACCTGTGAGAGACCTTCCCACTTTTTTAAATCACCTCCCATCTGCTTAAAACCTGTTGACTTTTTTTTCTCCCTCTTCAGGTGTTTCCAGACCAGCTGAGCATTTTCAGCATTTTTTGTTTTTACATCACTTTTACCCTGGCTTTTGTGGGGGAAAATGTTTTGTTGAATTTTCATACCGTGCAACAGCAGCAATAAACCCTGTCATCCTTTCCCAGAGTTCAGTGGGACCCTCAACCTGGGATGATCGCACAGGCTGATTATGTGTGGGGATTTCAACATGCTTGTTGATCAAGGCCTGGACCGGTCATGTTCGAGTACGGGCAAGGTGCCAGCAATGACAGAGGAGCTGAAAGGGTTCATGGAGCAGATGGGAGGGGGGTGGGTCCGTGGAGATTTAGGCAGCCGAGAGCCAGGGAATTTTCTTTCTTCTCCCACGTTCACAAGGTGTAATCCTGGATAAATTTCTTTTTTGTGGGCAGGGCCCTGTTGGTGAGGGTGGTGGATACGGGCTATTTGGCAATTACGATCTTGGACCATGCTCGGCACTGGGTGGACCTGCAGGTCAGTATGGACAGCAAGCAGCACCCACAATAGAGATTGGATGTGGGGCTGTTGGCGGACAAAGTGGTCTGCGAGAGTTAGAGGAAGTGCCTGCTGAACTACCTGCAGGTAAACGATACAGGGGAGGTCTCAGCAGCGGTGATTTGGGAACCACTGAAGGCGGTGGTGAGAGGGGAGCTGATCTAGATCCGGACTCACAGGGACAGGACGGATAGGTCAGAAACGCCCGACTGGTAAGAGAGAGCCTACGAGTGGATAGGAAGTATGTGAAGGCGCCAGAGCCAGGGCTGTTGAGGGAACGCCGGAGGCTGCAGGCAGAATTTAGTTTGTGAACTACAGGAAAGGCAGTGGAGGAACTCAGGAAGGTGAAGGGAGCGGTGTACATGGGGAAAAGGCCAGTAGGTTGATTGCTCAGCAGCTCAGACAAAGGGAGGCAGCGAGGGAAATAGGGAAAGTGGTTGATGGGACATCCTTTCCTGCAGTGTAAGAGGTAGACTACATTGGTTGGCTTGTGCGACTCAACCAATGTAGTCTACCTCACACGCTGCAGGATAGGATGTCCCGAAGCGTGGTACATTGGCGAGACCATGCAGACACTGCGACAACGAATGAACGGGCATTGTGCGACAATCACCAGGCTGGAATGTTCCCTTCCAGTCGGGGAACACTTCAGCAGTCAAGGGCATTCAGCCTCTGATCTCCGGGTAAGCGTTCTCCATGGCGGTCTTCAGGACACGTGACAACGCAGAATTGCCGAGCAAAAACTTACAGCTAAGTTCCGCACGCATGAGTGCGGCCTCAACAGGGATCTTGGATTCATGTCGCATTACATCCACACCCCACCATCAGGCCTGGACTTGCAAAATCCTACCAACTGTTCGGGCTTGAGACAATTTACACCTCTTTAACCTGTGATTATCCCTCTCCCTGGATCTGTAATGATTTGATTACCTGCAAATGCCTGCATTCCAAGCATTGTCCAGCATCTCTGACTTTGTCTGTATAAATGTTTCTGGAACATACCTCGCCATTCACCTGAGGAAGGAGCTGCGCTCCGAAAGCTCGTGTTTGAATCAAACCTGTTGGACTTTAACCTGGTGTTGTAAGACTTCTTACAATGAGATCATGGCTGATCTTTTGTGGACTCAGCTCCACTTGCCGGCCCGAACACCATAACCCTTAATCCCTTTATTCTTCAAAAAGTATCTAGCTTTACCTTAAAAACATTTAATGAAGGAGCTTCAACTGCTTCACTGGGCAAGGAATTCCAGAGATTCACAACCCTTTGGGTGAAGAATTCCTCCTAAACTCAGTCCTAATGAAAATGAAAATGAAATGAAATGATCTAAATCTACTTCCCCTTATTTTGAGGCTATGCCCCCTAGTTCTGCTTTCACCCGCCAGTGGAAACAACATGCCCGCATCAATCTAATCTATTCCCTTCATAATTTTATATGTTTCTGTAAGATCCCCCCCTCACCCATCTAAATTCCAACGAGTACAGTCCCAGTCTACTCAACCTCTCCACATAATCCAACCCCTTCAGATCTGGGATTAACCTGGTGAATCTCCTCGGCACACCCTCCAGCGCCAGTACGTCCTTTCTCAAGTAAGGAGACCAAAACTGAACACAATACTCCAGGTGTGGCCTCACAAACACCTTATACAATTGCAGCATAACCTCCCTAGTCTTAAACTCTGTCCCTCTAGAAATAAAGGACAAAACTCCATTTGCCATCTTAATCACCTGTTGCACCTGTAAACCAACTTTCTGTGACTCATGCACTCGCACACCCAGGTCTCTCTGCACAGCAGCATGCTTTAATATTTTATCATTTAAATAATAATCCCTTTTGCTGTTATTTCTACCAAAATGGATAACCTCACATTTGTCAACATTGTATTCCATATGCCAGACCCTAACCCATTCACTTAACCTATCCAAATCCCTCTATAGACTTCCGATCCTCTGCACTTTTTGCTTTACCACTCATCTTAGTGTCATCTGCAAACTTGGACACATTGCCCTTGGTCCCCAACTCCAAATCATCTGTGTAAATTGTGAACAATTGTGAGCCCAACACTGATCCCTGAGGGACACCACTAGCTACTGATTGCCAACCAGAGAAACGCCCATTAATCCCTACTCTTTGCTTTCTATTAATTAACCAATCCTCTATCCATGCTACTACTTTACCCTTAATGCCATGCATCTTTATCTTATGCAGCAACCTTTTATGTGGCACCTTGTCAAAAGCTTTCTGGAAATCCAGATGTACCACATCCATTGGCTCCCCGTTATCTACTGCACTGGTAATGTCCTCAAATAATTCCACTCAATTAGTTAGGCACGACCTGCCTTTTATGAACCCATGCTGCGTCTGCCCAATGGGACAATTTCTATGCAGATGCCTCACTATTTCTTCCTTGATGATAGATTCCAGCATCTTCCCTACTACCGAAGTTAAGCTCACTGGCCTATAATTACCCGCTCTCTGCCTACCTCCTTTTTTAAACAGCGGTGTCACGTTTGTTAATTTCCAATCCGCTGGGACCATCCCAGAGTCTAATGAATTTTGGTAAATCATCACTAGTGCATTTGCTATTTCCCTAGCCATCTCTTTTAGCACTCTGGGATGCATTCCATCAGGGCCAGGAGACTTGTCTACCTTTAGCCCCATTAGCTTGCCCATCACTACCTCCTTAGTGATAACAATCCTCTCAAAGTCCCCACCTGACATAGTTCTATCAGTCACCTACCACACAGGTAACAAAACATGGTAACTGTCAAGTGGCTTTAACAGAACTAGTTAGATTAGGTTAGACAAAAAGAGAAGAAAAAGAGAAAACTAGAAATTTGACCGTGGAAGTCTTTGCAGCAAATGGATCCTCGACGACTAACTGTGGGTCTCATTGGACCTCTAGGGCAGCTTGAAACAACCGGTAATTTAAATTACGACTGGACAAGATTTGAACAGATATTCAAAATATTTATTGCAGCTAATGGTTTCCGCATTGTCTCTAATGCAATGAAAATAGCACGACTATTCTCAATAGGAGGGCATGAAGCTAGAGAAATCTATAATTGCATTAATTACTTACAATGTGAAGACAGCAAAAAATTAGAAGTAATACTCAAAACATTTGATGAATACTGTAAGAGTCAGTCTGGTGAGATGCTGGAAAGATTTAAGTCTTGTCATTAGTGCCAGAGAAACAGAGAGCCCATCACTGATTTTATTACAAATCTCAAGTTAATACCACAAGGCTGTGATTACGCTGATTTCAGAGAAACCATGATAATGGATCAATTAATTTCTGGACGATCTGACAAAAATTTGAAGGAAGAACTTTCACAAGATATGTATCTAGCTCTAGAAACTTCTATACAAAAATGCCTTGCTGATGAACAAAAACAAAATCAATACTGTGAGTCGATACAAACACAGAATCAGTATCTAGAAAACAAAATTGGTAAAAAAACGGCACGAACACTCACCACAAGGCAGAGGCAGGATCTCACTCGATGCAACAGCACTTGATTGGCAGCCACCTTGAGCGAGAGTGTTCCAGCCAGTACGCACATGCGCACTACCCTAAAAGATGCAAACCGGCGAAACAGTGTTCTGCACATGCGTAGTTGCGAAAAGAGCGCACAGTAAAGGAAACTCGGATTGCTCATGCGCAATCGATTCCTACACATGACGTCACGAGTGTCATGACGTCAGAGGACCCGGACCACATCCATTTAAATGGGAAATGCATGGAAATGAACAAAAATTAATTTCAAGCTGCAAAACCCAATTTGCTTACTTCAAAAGACAGAATGCCCAAACTATCACCAGCAGTTAAAAATAACTTTCACAACTACCTGGAACAACAGTCTGCACCACCCAAAGTGAAGTGCAGAATTACAAATCCAAAACCCAAGAAGATGATTTGTTCATTGAACATGAAGGGAATGATAACAACTCCAAAACAAAAAGAGATGATTTGTCTATCGAACAATACGCACAATACTACTTAGACATGGCTGAGTTATTCAGATCTGCTGATCACTACATCAGTAACACGGTTGCAAAGCTCAACATGACTCTACTCATGGTAGATGATTCCAATACCATGATACCATGGCAGATCGTTGATCCATTGGATGACAGCAATCTGTCAAATACCCAAGAAGGTGACGCCACACAGAGCACAGAACGACTCCATTGAGAGAGCACAGACCAACTCTACAGCGAGAACACTGCATGAATCCACAGAGAGAGTGATGACAGATTCCACAGAGAGAGCAATGAAAGACTCCACAGAGAGAGCGATGACAGACTCCACAGAAAGAGCGATGAAAGACTCCACAGAGAAAGTGATGAAAGACTCCACAGAGAGAACGATGAAAGACCATACAGAGAGAGCGACACAAGCTTCCACAAAGAGCGAGGCAAGCCTCTACAGACAGCTCTGTGGCAGACTCAAAAATGGAAGCAAGCAAACACTCCATAGCGAATGCCATGCATGAACAAGTCTATGAAGGTCTATCCACCTTATCTGCGCAGCAGACTATGAAATTCTACCAAGCTCACGTGAACAACAAAAAGACTATGACAGTCTACCCAGCTTATTTGAGCCACCAGAACCCAGCTCATTTAACCAACAAGAAGACAGTCTACCCAGATTATTTGAGCCACCAGAAGAAGACTATGAAAGTCTACTCAGCTTATTTAGCCAACAAGAAGACACTGAATGTCTACACACTGTATGTGAAACAAGTGACAAAGAAATCACAATTTCCATACAGGATGTGCAGGATCACAGTGAGACTGACCTTCTGCACCGTATGTTCCATGTAAGATCTCAGCTTGTCTGCACAGAAGCACTCAACAATCAGAGGAGGGCTACGCAAGAGTCCAGAGAGACCACATCAATAGAAATCTTGAAGATTTTGACTCCAGAAGAGGAGCACCAAGACCCACAAGAGAATGATATAGTGAAGATTTTGACTCCAGAAGGGGTGCACCAAGAAACAAAAGGTGATTCAAATGAAGCAGAAATAACACCAGAAGAGGAGCACAAAGAGATCAAAGATGATTCAAGTGAACCAGAAATGACTCTAGAAGAGGAGCACCAAGGAAGCAAAGAAGAGGAATCAAATCAACCACAAATGACTGATGTCACCAACATCAATGCAACATCAGATCATTCTTACAATTCTCAAGAAGAAACGCTCAATGTAACAGATACCACAACGGACACTGACACCAATAACTGTGAAAATGACTAGGGGCTGGTTTAGCTCACTCAGCTAAATCGCTGGCTTTTAAAGCAGACCAAGCAGACCAGCAGCACGGTTTGATTCCCGTACCAGCCTCACCGGACAGGCGCCGGAATGTGGTGACGAGGGGATTTTCACAGTAACTTCATTGAACCCTGCTCGTGACAATAAGCGATTTCCATTTCATTTTCATTTTCATCCACACGGAACACTCATTGAGCACAACAGGAACAACGAACACCGCAAGACACACAGCAGAAACAAGAACAAGAACAGCAACAACAAAAATGACAAGTAGCGCAACAAGAACAACAAAGGCAACAAGAAACATAACAGAAACAACAAGCACGACAAGAAAAACAACAAGAACTGCGACGAATACAACAAAAACAGAAACTACAATCAAGACAAGAAAAACAAGCACAACAGTGAAAACAACAAGAACAGAAACAACAAGCACGACAAAAACAACAACAAGAATGACAACAACAAGAACAACAACGAAAACAACAAACACAGAAATGACAGAAACAACAACAATGAAACAACGACCTGTACAACATGGTACAACTCTGCACATGAAGGACAATGCCACAGCACACTGCAAAACATGACAAGACTACAAACCTGCCAAGACATGACAAAGAATCTCACTAATTCACATCGGCTTCAGAACGGGCAAGCACACCAGTTTTCAAGGCAGATGACACACCAGATCAATACTGCAGCACAGGAAAAATTCCAGGTTAGACGACAAAGATGACATACAGAATCAATACCACAAGCACAGAAAAAAGTCCAGGTCAGACAATGGTATAACACAGAATCGCTACCACAAGTATAGAAAAAAAAAGTCTAAGTCAGACAACAAAGTGATTTGACCATTTGAACACCTCATGATGACTTGATGGTCACTTAAACACATGAACACCAATGACGTTCACAAAGAAATAATGACGTCAACATCACCACTTCAACAAAAGAAGACAAAAGCAATTCAACCGAACAAATTCATAAAGTTTGGACTCACAAATTTTTTTATTAAGATGGACTCATAAATATTAATTGGCTTTGTATAACAATCAAGATCATCACAACTTGTGCATAACATAATTTGTCTACATATTTCACGCAAGCGAAAAAAACCTTAGAGATTAAATGTATTCACATTTGATGGACTAACTCATTGATTTTATGTAATGCATTTGCAAACTGCATCCATTGTGTTTGTTCAATTTTCTTCACAAAATACAGAAAATATGTAACATGAAAAAAGGGGGATGTAGTGATCTCTATATGTGCATGTACACAAGGGGTTAATGTGTAATCAGTAGCGCCACATGATCACTGGAGCACAGGACCGATAGGGGTATAAAAGGCAGCCACATTGGGTCTTTCTCTCCCTCTTGGGTGCACTGGGACCAGGGCACTGGCAGAATAGTTCAGATGGCGAGTGGAGTTATGTATAGTTACCATAGTTAGATCTTGTTAACCTTATCATTAGTATCAAAGTTAAAGTAAATAAATTATTGTTATAGTTACTCAATAAACCTTTTATTATTACTCGAGAGTTTGAGTTTTCTTTGAGATTCAGAACACCTCATCACTAACCAAGATTTGAACAGCACATGTTACCTGCCACACAGGTAGCAAAACAGCTACCCCCGATACTGACACATGGCACTGCCACTGGCACTGCCCATTGGCACTGTCCCTTGGCATTGTTCCCTGGCACTGCCCCTGGCACTGCCCCTCGCACTGTCCCCTAAACTGTCCCCTGAAACATCCTTTAACACTGCCCCTTGGTGTGGCCCCAAATGGGGGTAGTTCTGGGTACAGTGCCACAGAGCAATGCCAGGAGAACTGCCTGGGAATGTCCCTCACCCCTTGGGGACTGTACTTATCTGTGTTCCCCCAGCAGGTCCTCTTTCTCTTGTTCACGTGGTTCCAGATTCTTGTAAACCTCATTGATGTGTGTGGGGAAATCCCAAAGAGGAGGAACTTTACAATGGGGAAGCCCCCTAATGATGTGTAAATGTAATTAAATATGGTCCCCGACCTTCCTGTGAAGGAACCGACTTACATCAATGGGGGGGGGGGGGGGGGGGGCAATCGCATTGCGAGGTATTGCCGTAAGTTTCTCAACACGGAGCAACACGGTAGCATGGTGGTTAGCATAAATGCTTCACAGCTCCAGGGTCCCAGGTTCGATTCCCAGCTGGGTCACTGTCTGTGCGGAGTCTGCACGTCCTCCCCGTGTGTGCGTGGGTTTCCTCCAGGGTGCTCCGGTTTCCTCCCTCAGTCCAAAGATGTGCGGGTTAGGTGGATTGGCCATGCTAAATTGCCCGTAGTGTCCTAAAAGTTTGGGGGGGGGGGAGTTGTTGGGTTACGGGTATGGGGTGGATACGTGGGTTTGAGTAGGGTGATCATTGTTCGGCACAACATTGAGGGCCGAAGGGCCTGTTCTGTGCTGTACTGTTCTATGTTCTATGTTTTCTGGCCTCTCGGGCAATTTGCACCCAGGTCGCTATTCGCCGAGGTTCAAAATCCTGGTCTTCACCAGACAACTGCCTTCTTCAGATTGAGGAAGATTGGGGAAGATTGAGGGAGACTGGTGGAACAGTGAGGGATATGAGGGAAGAGTGAGGGAGACTGGCGGAAGATTGAGGGAGACTGGTGGAAGTGTGAGGGATATGAGGGAAGAGTGAGGGAGATTGGTGGAAGATTGAAGGAGATTGGTGGAAGCGTGAGGGAGATTAGCGGAAGAGTGAGGGAGATTGGCGGAAGATTGAGGGAGATTGGTGGAAGCGGGAGGGAGATTAGCGGAAGAGTAAGGGATATGAGGGAAGAGTGAGGGTACAAGGGAATACTGAGGGATATGAGGGAAGAATGAGGGAGATGATTGGATTGGATTTAATAATCTTTAATGTCAAAAGTACGCTTCCATTAACACTGCAATGAAGTTACTATGAAAAGCCCCAAGTCACCATATTGTGACGTCTGTTCGGGTACATGGAGAGAGAATTCAGAATGTCCAAATTACCTCAGAGCTTCCAGGACTTGTAGGAGGGAACTGGAGCACCCGGAGGAAACCCACGCAGACACAAGGAGAACGTGCAGATTCCACACAAACAGTGACCCAAGCTGGGAATCAAACCTGGGACTCTGGCGCTGTGAAGCAACAGTGCAAACCACTGTGCTAACGTGCCTGATTTGGTTATTATCATTGTAGATGGAGCTAGAGTCAAATTTTGCCATGCAGTCGTGTGTGTACAGGGAGTATAGTATGGGGCTATGTATGTAGCCTTGATGGCCTCCGATCAGGGAAGAATGATTGACACGGGGAAGAGTAAGGGAGTTGAAATGAATGAAAATCACATATTGTCACAAGTAAGCTTCAAATGAACTTCCTGTGAAAAGCTCCTAGTCGCCACATTCCGGTGCCTGTGCGGGGAGGCTAGTACGGGAATTGAACTGTGCTGCTGTGCCCCATACTGCCTTGGTCTGCTTTAAAAATCAGCTCTTTAGCCCGGTGCGTGAGTGAAGAATGAGGGAATCGGGGAAGATTGAGGGTGAGTGAAGAATGAGGGAATCGGGGAAGATTGAGGAAGGTGAGGGAAGAATGAGGGAGATGGTCACGCGATGTCCGTTCATTAGTTGTTGCAGTGTCTGCATGGTCTCGCCAATCTCTGCAAGATGTTCCAGATCATTGACATGGAACCACGACATCACACAACCCTTCCATGGCAATCTCTGCAAGACGTGCCAGATCATCAACATGGATACCACCATTATACAGGAGAACACCACCCACCAGGTACGCGATACATACTCGTGCAACTTGGCCAACGTTGCCTATCTCATACGCTGCAGGAAAGGATGTCCCGAAGCGTGGTACATTGGCGAGACCATGCAGACGCTGCGACAATGAATGAACGGACTTCGCACAACAATCACCAGACAGGAATGTTCTCTTCCAGTTGGGGAACACTTCAGCAGTCAATGGCATTGACCTCTGATCTCCGGGTAAGCGTTCTCCAAGGCGACCTTCAGGATGCGCGACAACGCAGAATCGTCGAGCAGAAACTTATAGCCAAGTTCCGCACACATGAGTGCGGCCTCAACCGGGACTTGGAATTCATGTGGCATTACATTCACCCCCACCATCTGGCCTGGGCTTGCAAAATCCTACCAACTGTCCTGGCTTGACACAATTCACACCTCTTTAACCTGGGGTTACCCCATCTCCTGTATCTGTAAAGATTCAATTACCTGCTAATGCTCACATTCTAAGCAGTGTCTGGCATCTTTGAATTTGTCTATATATCTGTTTCTGGAACATACCTCTTCATTCACCTGAGGAGGTAGTATTGAGGAAGCAGGGGGGCTGCAGAATAATTTGCACAAGCTAGGAGAGTGGGCAATGAAGTGGCAGATGGAATAATACAAAGTGGAAAAGTATGAGGTTATGCACTTTGGAAGGAGGAATGGAGACATAGACTATTTTCTAAATGGGGAACTGCTTCGGAAAGCAGAAGCACAAAGGGACTTTGGTGTCCTTGTTCACGATTCTCTTAAAGTGAACAAGCAGCTTCAGTCGGCAGTCAAGAAGGCAAATGCAATGTTAGCCTTCATGTCAAGAGGGCTAGAATACAAGACAAGGGATGTACTTCTGAGGCTGTATAAGGCTCTGGTCAGACCCCACCTGGAGTATTGTGAGCAGTTTTGTGCCCCGGATCTAAGGAAGGATGTGCTGGCCTTGGAAAGTGTCCAGAGGAGGTTCACAAGAATGATCCCTGGAATGAAGACCTTGTAGCATGAGGAATGGTTGAGGACTCTGGGTCTGTACTTGTTGGAGTTCAGAAGGATGAAGGGGGATCTTATTGAAATTTACAGGATTCTGCGAGGCCTGGATAGAGTGGACGTGGAGAGGATGTTTCCATTTGTCGGAGAAACTAGAACCAGAGGACACCATCTCAGACTAAAGGGACGAAAACTGAGATGAGGAGGAATTCCTTCAGCCAGAGGGTGGCGAATCTGTGGAACTCTTTGCCGCAGAAGGCTCTGGAGGCCAAATCACTGAGTGTCTTTAAGACAGAGATTAATAGATTCTTGATTAATAAGGGGATCAGGGATTACGGGAGAAGGCAGGAGAATGGGGATGAGAAAATATCAGCTATGATTGAATGGCAGAGCAGACTCGATGAGCTGAGTGGCCTAAATCTGCTCCTGTGTCTTGTGGTCTTATGGTCCGATGTAGGGATGATGTTCCCAATGATGGGTGTTTCCAAAACCAGGGGTCACAATCTGAGAATTCAGGATAAACCATTTCGGACAGATAGAGGGGAGATATTTCTTCACACAAAGAGTGGTGAGCCTGTAGAATTCATTATCACAGGAAGTAGTTGATGTTAAAACATTGAATATATTCAAGAGGCAGCTAGATATAGCACTTGGGGAGAATGGGATCAAAGGCTATGGGGAGAAAGCAGGATTAGGCTATTGAGTTGGATGATCAGCCATGATCGTGATGAATGGAGGAGCAGGCTCGAAGGGCCAAAAGGCCTCCTCCTGCTCCGATCTTCTATGTATCTATGTATGTAATGTCAGGACATTTGGAAAGTCAAAATGCTACCCATCAGAGTCAGCTTGGTTTTATGAAGGACAAATCATGTTTGACTAATTTGCTCGAATTCTTCAAAGATGAAACAAGCAAAGTGGATAATGGGTATCCTGTAAATATTGTGTACTTGGACTTCCAGAAAATGTTTGATAAAGTGCCGTACAGAAGGTTAATTCACAAGGTTATACCACATGGGTCATTTATTAGCCTAGATTGAAGACTGGCTGACAGACAGGAGACAGAGAGTCGGGATCAATGGGTCTTTTTTGGTTGACAAGTTGTAACTAGTGGGGTGCCACAGGGTTCAGTCCTTGGACCCCAGCTATTTACAATCTATATAAACGGCTTGGATACAGGGATGGAAGGTTCTGTAGCGAAATCTGCATTACAACAAAAATAGGTGGGATAGTAAGTTGCAATGAGGAAATGAGAACCTTACAAATGGATATGGATAGGTTAGGAGAGTGGGCCAAATTCTGGCAAATAGAGTTTAACGTGGATAAGTGTGAGGTCATGCATTTTGGTCAGAAAAAGGGGAAGGCAACTTATTATCTAAATGGGGAGAGACTTCGGGGAGCTCCGATGCAGAGGGATCAGGGAGCTCCGATGCAGAGGGATCGGAGAGCTCCGATGCAGAGGGATCGGGGAGCTCCGATGCAGAGGGATCGGGGAGCTCCGATGCAGAGGGATCGGGGAGCTCCGATGCAGAGGGATCGGGGAGCTCCGATGCAGAGGGATCGGGGAGCTCAGATGCAGAGGGATCGGGGAGCTCCGATGCAGAGGGATCGGGGAGCTCCGATGCAGAGGGATCGGGGAGCTCCGATGCAGAGGGATCGGGGAGCTCCGATGCAGAGGGATCGGGGAGCTCCGATGCAGAGGGATCGGGGAGCTCCGATGCAGAGGGATCGGGGAGCTCCGATGCAGAGGGATCGGGGAGCTCCGATGCGGAGGGATCGGGGAGCTCCGATGCGGAGGGATCGGGGAGCTCCGATGCAGAGGGCTCGGGGAGCTCCGATGCAGAGGGATCGGGGAGCTCCGATGCAGAGGGATCGGGGAGCTCCGATGCAGAGGGATGGGGGAGCTCCGATGCAGAGGGATGGGGGAGCTCCGATGAAGAGGGATGGGGGAGCTCCGATGAAGAGGGATGGGGGAGCTCCGATGCAGAGGGATGGGGGAGCTCCGATGCAGAGGGATCGGGGAGCTCCGATGCAGAGGGATCGGGGAGCTCCGATGCAGAGGGATCGGGGAGCTCCGATGCAGAGGGATCGGGGAGCTCCGATGCAGAGGGATGGGGGAGCTCCGATGCAGAGGGATGGGGGAGCTCCGATGCAGAGGGATGGGGGAGCTCCGATGCAGAGGGATGGGGGAGCTCCGATGCAGAGGGATGGGGGAGCTCCGATGCAGAGGGATGGGGGAGCTCCGATGCAGAGGGATCGGGGAGCTCCGATGCAGAGGGATCGGGGAGCTCCGATGCAGAGGGATCGGGGAGCTTGTGCAGGTGTCACAGAAAACGAGTGTGCGGGTACAGCAGATATTAGAAATGTGAATGGAATGTTGCCATTTATAGCGACGGGAATAGAGTATAAAGGTAAGGATGTATTGTTGCAGCTATACAGGGCATTGGTGAGACCGCATATGGAGTATATTAGGGGGCCTCACGGTAGCATTGTGGTTAGCATCAATGCTTCACAGCTCCAGGGTCCCAGGTTCGATTCCCGGCTGGGTCACTGTCTGTGTGGAGTCTGCACGTCCTCCCCGTGTGTGCGTGGGTTTCCTCCGGGTGCTCCGGTTTCCTCCCACAGTCCAAAGATGTGCGGGTTAGGTGGATTGGCCATGCTAAATTGCCCGTAGTGTAAGGTTAATGGGGGGATTGTTGGGTTACGGGTATACGGGTTATGTGGGTTTAAGTAGGGTGATCATTGCTCGGCACAACATTGAGGGCCGAAGGGCCTGTTCTGTGCTGTACTGTTCTACGGAGTATTGTGCACAGTTTTGGTCTCCTTATTTGCCAAATGATGAAGTGACATTGGAGGCAGTTCAGAGTAGATTCACTAGTTTGATTCCAGAGATAATGGATTTATCGTATGAAGAGAGATTGAAGAGTTTCGGCCAATACTCTCTCGAGTTTAGAAGAATGAGGGGAGATCAAGTTGAGGTATATAAGATGCTAAAAGGTTTGGATAAAGTAGACGTGAAGCGGATGATTCCTCTTGTGGTGCAGTCTAGAATGAGAGGTCATAGTCTGAGGATAAGAGGTAGCAAATTTAAAACTGAGTTAAGGAGAAACTATTACTCCCAAAGGGTTGTGAATCTGTGGAATTCACTCCCCCAGAGTGCAGTGAATGCTGGGAGAGTGAGTAAATTTAAGGAGGAGTTAGGGGAATGTTTAATTGGTAATGGGTTGCAGGGTTATGGAGAATGGGCAGGATGGGGGTGTTGTGGCCAGGATGAGATTGAATGGTGGAGAAGACGCTATGGGCCAAATGGACTAATTCTGCTCCGGTACCTTATGAACTTATGAACGTATGAACTTTAGCCTTAAAACCAACTATTCCAGCAGAACAAAGGGAAGAGCCTCCCTCTGGAAAGTGACCCCCTGTTACTTCTATTTACTCTTCACGCTGTATCCCTCTCTAAACACAATCGAGACAGTGTTGGAATTGAAACCAATCCCTGCACATCCAAACATCTTTATCCAGCATGAATTTAACTATAGGTTTTACCCTTCCAGACACACAAACATTAAATTAAACCCACTTAAAAATCTAGCTTATAATGTTGCCAATATAAATATTAATTCCTTAAAACTACCTTTGTTTTCCTGACTTTCCCCATTGCACTACGAAATACCCCCGTGTGGATATTGGGTCCCTGTTGGGGTGCAACACATCCAGCTTGCACAGATCCCATCTTCCCAGGATCAGTCCCAATGTCTCAGCAATTCCCTCCTGAACCATCTCTCCAGCCGCGCAGTCATGCGGCCTCGACTACCCCAGATCTCACCAGCATGTGGCACTGGGAGCAATCCTGAGATTGCTACCTTTGAGCTTCTGTTTTTTATTGCCGATGTCCTTCAGAGTTCTCTGACCTAAATGTGCCCCCCACCCCCCACCCCGGCCCCGACTCATTCCCCAACTTTGAATACCCAGTTAGGAGAATTACTGTCACAGCTCACACCTGGGGGATGAATTGAATTTATGTGATGAAATGAAAAGTAGCGGATGTGAAAATGGAGGGAATCCAATCTCCAGGGAGAAGAAAATGAAAATGAAAATCGCTCATTGTCACGAGTAGGCTTCAATGAAGTTACTGTGAAAAGCCCCTAGTCACCACATTACGGCACCTGCCCAGGGAGTCTGGTATGGAAATCAAACCGTGCTGCTGGCCTGCTTGGTCTGCTTTCAAAGCCAACGTTTTAGCTCAATGAGCTAAACCAGCCCCTGTGTTTGTCGGGAAGGAAGTTAAACAAATCCCAGAAGAATATTTTCAGATATAATCCAGACCAAAACACACAGGGTGGAGATGGTAAGGGGCGAGTCCAGGACTGATTCCGATAAAGGCGATGTTGAGAAATTGGAATGCATTACCAGGTGAAGCCAGAATACTGTTTAAAATGGAAACATCACTGGATACTGGCTTAATGACAGCACTGAGATCATTCACACACCCTGTGTGCATTTGTCCTGACTATATCTGAAACTACTGTTCTGGGATTTCATTAACTTCCTCCCTGACAAGTACTGACCTTACCCTGGAAACTGCATTCTCTTTATTGCAGTGTGTGTTTCGGGGGGGTTAACTTCATCCTGAGGGACTGTTGGTCAGTACAGTGGAATGTGAAAGAGTCGCTAAGTTCTGATGCTGCGTTGTCAGTTTGAAAAGTTTTGCCAGTGAATGAATTCAGAGCAGCAGGAGGTGCCTGGGCCCCTCAAGCCTGTTCCACCATTCTACACGGCCATGGTGACCTGATTGTCACTGTCTCTCTGTCTGCAGAGGCTGCTGGGTCTCCTGAGCCTGTTCCACCATTCTACACGGCCATGGTGATCTGATTGTCACTGTCTCTCTCTCTCCAGAGACTGCTGGGTCTCCTGAGCGTTCATTCCCAGCATTTACTGAAATCCTGATTGTCAAAATCTGCAGCACTTTGCTTGGGGTTAATTTGAACAAATTAATGAGGATAATAGACAATATCCAGGCATCAATACACAGGAGACTTTATAAACTGCTCTCAGCTTCTACTTTGTATTTTCTTACCTGTTCTGATCTTCATTTATTTTCTGTTCACAGTTCGTCTGCTAGGAACACGTCTTAACCAATCCCCTCAAGTTGCGAGAGTGCCTGAGGGTGGAACAGTGAAGATGACGTGTGCCATGCGGAGCAATCATCCAAAATACACTGTGGATAAATACGATGTACATTGGAGCCACCCAGGAGAGAGTAAATATATAGTGCATCACTTTGTAACTGGCCAAATTGACCGTGCTAGAGGTCTGTCTCTTCGCTTTCAGCCTTCCAGAGATATTGCCGGTAACAGCTACATTCTGATAATCAGTGGTCTGACGCTCCGTGACTCCGCTGTCTATATCTGTGGGGTTTGGGGGAAAATCTTTGGAAATGGAACCCGGCTGATTGTAACCAGTAAGTACTGTCTATCTTATATTGCTTTGATTCCATATTGACCATATATTAGAGGAATATGATGGAACATTGCCAGCCTGGGAGGCTGTGACCCAGAGGGAGGAACGATCTGGAAAGAAGCCTGATGTCTGTGAAGTAAAAATGTACAATTTAAACACACACACAGACGTAAAGCGACAGCGTGAGTGTAAATGTGTGATATCAAAGTTTCAACCCTAAAATCTCTCTGAGCTCCAGAGGGTATCTGTGATTTTCCCCAACAGATTCCCGGTGGGGATTCGAGATGGATTCTGCCTGAACTGAAAGTGTGAATTTCTGACCTCTCTCTCTCTCTCTCTGGGCGCAATTCTCCGCACTCACGACGGTGCGGAGAATAGCGGGGGTCGTAAAATTTCACGGCCACGCTAGTCCGACGCCCTCCCGCTATTCTCCCCCCCCCCACGCCCGACTCCCGATACGAATCGCTGCCGCCGTTTTTTTACGGCCAGCAGCGATTCTCAGCTGTCCGATGGGCCGAGTTCCCAGCCCTTTACGGCTGTTTTTACGAACGGCAAACACACCTGGTCTGGCCGTTCGTAAAAACGGCCGTAAAGTGCCGATTTTTAAAACCATGGCACCGATTGGCACGGCAGTACCACGGCCGTGCCAAGGGTGCGATGGGCCCGCGATCGGTGGGCACCAATCGCGGGCAGCGGGTCCGATACCCGTGCACTCTTTGTCCTTCCGCCGCCCCGCTGTATCACTTCACGGGGCGGCTGAGGGGCATCCCGGCCCGTGCATGCGCGGGTTTCGCGCAAATGCGCGATGACGTCATCCGCGCATGGGCGGGTTGGAGTCTTCCAATCCGCGCATGCGCGGCTGACGTCATATGACGCGTCAGCCGGCGCAAACTCTGGCAAGCGGGCTTAACGAAATTCGTTAAGCCCGCGATGCCGGAGTTTACGGCGGCGGCATGCTAGCCCCGACCGGGGACCAGAATCGGTTCCCGGTCGGGGAGGGGGGGGGGGCTGGCATCAAATCCGCCCGGATTTGACACCAGCCTTACGATTTCTCCCTGTGTGGGAGAATCGTGCCCTCTGTCTCTCCCCAGCTGATTAGAATTAAACTTTACTGTGCGGGTGGTGTGGGCACTCTGCTGGTCTATGGGCAGGGAAGCTGCTGATGTGGCATCGATAGGTGGGCTACAGAACCTCTGGTCAAACAGGGAAGCTCTCCCACAATGTCCTCCCTGCATGGTTATATCCTGGCTAGCCTTCCCCTCTGCCACTAACATTGCAAACCCTCTTATTGACCAGCGTGAGCTCCTCCCTTCTCACATCCCCTCCTCCTACTCCTGAGCTTACGGGAATATTGGGCATATCAGATCCAGAGGTGTTCCAGTGGCCGATCTGTGTCTAGAGGGAAGGCCGTGATTGTCACTGTCTATAGAGGCTGCTGGGTCTCCTGAGCCTGTTCCACCGTTCAACTGTTCCACTGTTCAAGAAGGGGAGAAGAGACAACCCTGGTAATTATAGACCTGTGAGCCTTACTTCGGTTGTGGGTAAAATGTTGGAAAAGTTTACAAGAGATAGGGTTTATAATCATCTTGAAAAGAACAAGTTGATTAGCGATAGTCAACACGGTTTTGTGAAGGGTAGGTCATGCCTCACAAACCTTATTGAGTTTTTTGAGAAGGTGACCAAACAGGTGGATCAGGGTAAAGCGGTTGATGTGGTGTATATGGATTTCAGTAAGGCGTTTGATAAGGTTCCCCACGGTAGGCTATTGCAGAAAATATGGAAGTATGGGATTGAAGGTGATTTAGCGGTTTGGATCAGTAATTGGCTCGCTGAAAGAAGACAGAGGGTGGTGGTTGATGGCAAATGTTCATCCTGGAGTTCAGTTACTAGTGGTGTACCGCAAGGATCTGTTTTGGGGCCATTGCTGTTTGTCATTTTTATAAATGACCTGGAAGAGGGTGTAGAAGGATGGGTTAGTAAATTTGCAGATGACACGAAGGTCGGTGGAGTTGTGGATAGTGCTGAAGGATGTTATAGGATACAGAGGGACATAGATAAGCTGCAGAGCTGGGCTGAGAGGTGGCAGATGGAGTTTAATGCGGAAAAATGTGAGGTGGTTCACTTTGGAAGGAGTAACAGGAATGCAGAGTACTGGGCTAATGGCAAGATTCTTGGTAGTGTAGATGAACAGAGAGATCTCGGCATCCAGGTACATAAATCCCTGAAAGTTGCCACCCAGGTTAATAGGGCTGTTAAGAAGGCATATGGTGTGCTAGCCTTTATAAGCAGGGGGATTGAGTTTCGGAACCACAAGGTCATGCTGCAGCTGTACATAACTCTGGTGCGGCCGCACCTGGAGTACTGCGTGCAGTTCTGGTCACCACATTATAGGAAGGATGTGGAAGCTTTGGAAAGGGTTCAGAGGAGATTTACTAGGATGTTGCCTGGTATGGAGGGAAGGTCTTACGAGGAAAGGCTCAGGGAATTGAGGTTGTTTTCGTTAGAGAGGAGAAGGCTGAGAGGTGACTTAATAGAGACATATAAGATAGTCAGAGGGTTAGATCGGGTGGACAGTGAGAGTCTTTTTCCTCGGATGGTGATGACCAACACGAGGGGACATAGCTTTAAATTGAGGGGTGATAGATGTAGGACAGATGTCAGAGGCAGTTTCTTTACTCAGAGAGTAGTAGGGGTGTGGAACGCCCTGCCTGCAACAGTAGTAGACTCGCCAACTTTCAGGGCATTTAAGTGGTCACTGGATAGACTTATGGATGAAAATGGAATAGTGTAGGTCAGATGGTTTCACAGGTCGGCGCAACATCGAGGGCCGAAGGGCCCGTACTGCGCTGTAATGTTCTATGTTCTATGTTCTAACATAAGAACATAAGAACTAGGAGCAGGAGTAGGCCATCTGGCCCCTCGAGCCTGCTCTGCCATTCAATGAGATCATGGCTGATCTTTTATGGCCTCAGCTCCACTTTCCGGCCCGAACACCATAACCCTTAATCCCTTTATTCTTCAAAAAACTATCTATCTTTACCTTAAAAACATTTAACGAAGGAGCCTCAACTGCTTCACTGGGCAAGGAATTCCATAGATTCACAACCCTTTGGGTGAAGAAGTTCCTCCTAAACTCAGTCCTAAATCTACTTCCCCTTATTTTGAGGCTATGCCACCTAGTTCTGCTTTCACCCACCAGTGGAAACAACCTGCCCGCATCGATCCTATCTATTCCCTTCCTAATTTTTAATGTTTCTATCAGATCCCCCCTCATCCTTCTGAATTCCAATGAGTACAGTCCCAGTCTACTCAACCTCTCCTCGTAAACCAACCCCTTCAGCTCTGGGATTAACCTCGTGAATCTCCTCTGCACACCCTCCAGTGCCAGTACGTCCTTTCTCAAGTAAGGAGACCAAAACTGAACACAATACTCCAGGTGTGGCCTCACTAACACCTTATACAATAACAGCATAACCTCCCTAGTCTTAAACTCCATCCCTCTAGCAATGAAGGACACAATTCCATTTGCCTTCTTAATCACCTGTTGCACCTGTAAACCAACTTTCTGTGACTCATGCACTAGCACACCCAGGTCTCATTGCACAGCAGCATGCTTTAATGTTTTATTGTTTAAATAATAATCCATTTTGCTGTTATTCCTACCAAAATGGATAACCTCACATTTGTCAACATTGTATTCCATCTGCCAGACCCTAGCCCATTCACTTAACCTATCCAAATTTCTCTGCAGACTTCCAGTATCCTCTGCACTTTTCGCTTTACCGCTCATCTTAGTGTCATCTGCAAACTTGGACACATTGCCCTTGGTCCCCCAACTCCAAATCATCTATGTAAATTGTGAACAATTGTGGGCCCAACATGGATCCCTGAGGGACACCACTAGCTACGGATTGCCAACCAGAGAAGCACCCATTAATCCCCACTCTTTGAACATAAGAACAATAACCAATAACAATAACCAATAATGACCAATCCTCTATCCATGCTACTACTTTACCCTTAATGCCATGCATCTTATGCAGCAACCTTTTGTGTGGCATCTTGTCCAAAGCTTTCTGGAAATGCAGATATACCACATCCATTGGCTCCCCGTTATCTACTGCATTGGTAATGTCCACAAAAAATTCCACTAAATTAGTTAGGCACGATCTGCCCTTTATGAACCCATGCTGCGTCTGCCCAATGGGACAATTTCTATCCAGATGCCTCGCTATTTCTTCCTTGATGATAGTTTCCAGCATCTTCCCCACTACCGACGTTAAGCTCACTGGCCTATAATTTCCTGCTCTCTGCCTACCTCCTTTTTTAACCAGTGGTGTCACGTTTGCTAACTTCCAATCCACCAGGACCACCCCAGAGTCTAGTGCATTTTGGTAAATCTTCACTAGTGCATCTGCAATTTCCCTAGTAATCTCTTTTGGCACTCTGGGATGCATTCCATCAGGGCCAGGAGACTTGTCTACCTTTAGCCCCATTAGCTTGCCCATCACTACCTCCTGAGTGATAACAATCCTCTCAAGGTCCTCACCTGTCATAGCCTCATTTCTATCAGTCACTGGCATGTTATTTGTGTCTTCCACTGTGAAGACCGACCCAAAAAACCTGTTCAGTTCCTCAGCCATTTCCTCATATCCCATTATTAAAACTCCCTTCTCATCCTCTAAAGGACCAATATTTACCTTAGCCACTCTTTTTTGCTTTATATAATTGTAAAAACTTTTGCTGTCTGTCTTTATATTCTGAGTAAGTTTACTCTCATACTCTACCTTACTCTTCTTTATAGCTTTTTTAGTAGCTTTCTGTTGCCCCCTAAAGATTTCCCAGTCCTCTAGTCTCCCATCAATCTTTGCCACTTTGTATGCTTTTTCCTTCAATGTGATACTCTCCCTTATTTCCTTAGATATCCACGGCCGATTTTCCCTCTTTCTACCGTCCTTACTTTTTGTTGGGAAAAACCTTTGCTGAGCACTGTGAAAAATCGCTTGGATGGTTCTCCACTGTTCCTCAACCGTTCCACCATAAAGTCTTTGCTCCCCGTCTACCTTAGCTAGTTCTTCTCTCATCCCATTGTAATCTCCTTTGTTTAAACACAAAACACTAGTATTTGATTTTACCTTCTCATGCTCCATCTGTATTTTAAATTCCACCATATTGTGATCGCTCCTTCCGAGAGGATCCCTAACTATGAGATCATGAATCAATCCTGTCTCATTACACAGGACAAGATCTAGGACCGCTTGTTCCCTCGTAGGTTCCATTACATACTGTTCTAGGAAACTATCGCGGATACATTCTATAAACTCCTCCTCAAGGTTAAACCAATCGACATGTAAATTAAAATCCCCCATGATAACTGCTGTACCATATCTACATGCATTAGTTATTTCTTTGTTTATTGCCTGCCCCACCATTACGTTACTATTTGGTGGCCGATAGACTACTCCTATCAGTGACTTTTTGCCTCACTATTCCTGATTTCCACCCAAATAGATTCAACCTTATCCTCCATAGCACCGATATCATCCCTAACTATTGCCCGGATGTCATACTTACATAACAGAGCAACACCACCTCCCTTACCATCCATTCTGTCCTTCCGAATAGTTTGATACCCTCGGATATTTAACTCCCAGTCGTGACCATCCTTTAACCATGTTTCAGTAATGGCCACTAAATCATAGTCATTCACGATAATTTGCGCCATCAACTCATTTACTTTATTCCGAATTCTACGAGCATTCAGGTAAAGTACACTTATGTTGGTTTTTTTTTTTAATAAACAATTTTATTGAGGTAGTTTTTGGCTTCATAAACAGTTACAGACATCATCAGAAAGGAAGCAAAAAAGGCAAAAATGTGCAAACATCCACGTACTTTCAATACTTCCATCGTACCGTATTGCACAAGCCCGCTCCCCTCCCACCCGTACTACCCGCCATATTTTCCCTCCTACTCTACTCTACCCCCCCCCCTCCCCCACCCCCCTGCTGACGCTCACTCTCCCGCAAAGAAGTCAATAAATGGTTGCCACCTCCGGGTGAACCCCTGCACAGATCCCCTCAAGGCGAACTTAATTTTTTCCATCCCCAGGAAACTTGACATGTCTGCAAGCCACCACTCAGTCTTCGGGGGCTTTGAGTCCCTCCACGCCAATAATATTCGTCGCCGGGCTATCAGGGAAGCAAAGGCCATCACATCGGCCGCTTTCTCCCCCTGGACGCCCGGGTCTTCCGAAACCCCAAAAATTGCCACCCCTGGACTCATCACCACCCTTGTTTTTAGCACCTGGGACATGACCCCCGCAAATCCCTCCCAGTACCCCCTCAGCTCAGGGCATGCCCAAAACATGTGCACATGGTTCGCTGGTCCTCCCGCGCACCTAGCGCATTTGTCCTCTATCCCGAAAAATTTGCTCATCCGAGCCACCGTCATATGGGCCCGGTGAACGACCTTAAATTGGATCAGCCCGAGCCTAGCACATGTCGCGGTCGAGTTTACCCTACTCAGGGCCTCTGCCCACAGCCCATCCTCCATTTCCCTGCCTAGCTCCTCCTCCCATTTAAGTTTCAGTTCCTCTGTCTGGGACCCTTCCTCCCTCATGAGCACCTTATAAATACCCGAGACTCTACCCTCCCCTTCGTCCCTCCCAGAGACTATTCTGTCTAGGATCCCCATTGGCGGGAGGCGCGGGAAAGATGGGACCTGTCTACGAACAAAGTCCAGCAGCTGTAGGTATCTAAAATCATTTCCCCTTACCAACCCAAATTTCTCCTCCAAGCTCCTCAAACTCGCGAAGCTCCCTTCCAGGAACATATCACCCACCCTTCCCGCCCCTGCTCGCCGCCATACTCGGAACCCCCCATCCATACTGCCGGGGGCAAACCGATGGTTGTCGCAGATTGGCGCCCAGACAGACGCCCCCATCTCCCCCACATGCCTCCTCCACTGGCCCCATATCCGCAGGGTCGCCACCACTACCGGGCTGGTGGTGTACTTGGCCGGCGGCAGCGTTAGAGGAGCCGTGACCAGGGCTTCCAAACTGGAGCCCCTGCACGAAGCCGCCTCCACCCGCTCCCAAATAGACCCCGTACCCACCATCCACTTCCTTATCATAGCGTTGTTGGCCGGCCAGTAATAATTGACCAGACTCGGCAAAGCCAGCCCTCCCTCGCTGCGGTTCCTCTCCAACATCGCCTTCTTCACCCGCGGAGACTTTCCCGCCCAGACAAAGCTCATGATCAGCCTGTTAACTCTTTTGAAGAAGGACTGTGGGATAAAGATCGGGAGGCACTGAAAAATAAACAAAAATCGAGGGAGGATTGTCATCTTTACAGTCTGCACCCTCCCTGCTAGCGACAGCGGGAGTGCATCCCATCTCTGAAACTCTCCCTTCATTTGCTCCACCACCCTGGCCAAATTTAACTTATGCAGCCTGCCCCAGTCTCGTGCCACCTGGATTCCCAAATACCGGAAATTTTCCTCAACTAACCTAAACGGTAGCCCTCTCAATCTGTTCTCCTGGCCCCTTGCCTGTACCACAAACATTTCACTCTTGACCGTATTTAATTTGTATCCTGAGAACTGGCCGAACTCCCTCAGCATTCCCAGTATAGTTCCCATCCCGGCCACTGGGTCTGACACGTACAGGAGCAGGTCGTCTGCATAAAGAGAAACCCTGTGTTCAACCCCGCCCCTCACCATCCCCTTCCAACCCTCTGCGGCTCTCAGCGCAATCGCCAGAGGCTCTATGGCCAGCGCAAACAGCAGCGGGGAGAGCGGGCAGCCCTGCCTGGTCTCTCGGTACAACCTAAAGTACTCCGACACTTCTCTGTTGGTCCTGACGCTGGCCCTCGGGGCCTGATATAATAATTTGATCCAATCCACCAATCCCTCCCCGAACCCAAACCGTCCGAGCACCTCCCATAGATATTCCCACTCCACCCGGTCAAAGGCCTTCTCGGCGTCCATAGCCACCACTACCTCCACCTCTCTACCCGCCGGGGGCATCATTATCACATTGAGCAATCTCCTCAGATTGGCCGCCAGCTGCCTACCTTTCACGAACCCCGTTTGATCCTCCCCAATCACCTCCGGTACACAGTCCTCCATTCTACCCGCCAGTACCTTTGCCAGGAGCTTGGCATCTACATTAATCAGGGAGATTGGCCTGTAGGATCCGCACGCCTCCGGGTCTTTACCCCGCTTCAATATCAGTGATATAGTGGCTTGTGACATTGTCGGCGGCAGGGTCCCTCTGTCCCTTGCCTCATTGAAAACCCTCGCCAAGACCGGGCCCACCAGCTCCGAGAACTTCCTATAAAACTCTACTGGGTATCCATCCGGCTCCGGGGACTTCCCCGACTGCATGGCCTTAAGGCCCCCCAATACCTCCTCTACTCTAATCGGGGCCCCCAGCTCTTCCACTCGCCCCCCCCCCCCCCCCCCAACTGTTGGGAATGTTAACCCATCCAGAAACCTTTTCATCCCCTCCAGTTCTTCTGGCGGCTCCGAAGTATACAGCTTACGATAGAAGTCCCGGAATACCCTATTCAATTCTGCCGGATCCTCCACTTTGCGCCCCCCCCTCGTCCCTCACTCTACCTATTTCCCTGGCCGCCTCCCTCCTCCTAAGTTGCTGCGCTAACAGTCTGCTAGCCTTTTCCCCATACTCGTACACCGCTCCCCTCGCCTTCCTAAGCTGTTCCACGGCCCTGCTCGTGGATAGTGCCCCCAGTTCCGCCTGTAGCCTCTGCCTCTCCCTGAGTAAAACCTCCCCCGGGGACTCCGCGTGCTCTTCATCTATCCGACCCATTTCCCTGACCAATCTGTCCATCTCTGCCCGGTCTGCCTTGGCTCTATGGGCCCCAATTGAAATCAGCTCCCCCCGCACTACTGCCTTTAGCGCCTCCCACACGGTCGCCGCTGAGACCTCCCCAGTGTCATTCACCTGCAGGTAATTTTTTATACATTTCCGAAGCCTCTCGCAGATCCCCTCCTCCGACAGCAGTCCCACACCTAGCCTCCATTGCGGGCGTTGATAACTCGCTCCCCCGAACTGCAGGTCCACCCAATGCGGGGCATGGTCTGAAATGGTAATTGCTGAGTATTCCGTGTTCTTTACCTCCCCCATACAGTCCCTGCTTAGTACAAAGAAATCTATCCTGGAATATACTTTGTGGACGTGCGAGTAAAACGAGTAGCCCCTTCCTGTTGGCTGTCCCTCTCCCCAGGGGTCCACTGCCCCCATTTGCTCCATAAACCCTTTCAGCTCCCTTGCCATTGCTGAGAGTCTACCCGTTCTGGGACACGACCGATCCAAAGTCGGGTCAAGGACCATGTTAAAGTCCCCTCCCATTATTAGCCTGCGAGAATCCAAGTCCGGGATCTTCCCCAGCACTCTTTTAATGAAGTCCACGTCATCCCAGTTCGGGGCATATATATTCACCAGCACCACTCTTCTCCCCTCCAGCCTGCCCCGTACCATCAGGTATCTGCCCCCCCTGTCTACGGATATGCCCTCTGCCTCAAATTGCACCCGCTTGTTGATCATGATTGCCACCCCTCTGGACTTCGAGTCCAAGTCCGAGTGGAAGACCTGGCTAATCCAGCCCTTCCTTAGCCTGGTCTGGTCTGACACTTTCAGATGTGTCTCCTGCAACATAATTACGTCCGCCCTCAGAGCCCGCAAGTGCGCGAACACCCGCGCCCTCTTAACCGGCCCATTCAGTCCCTTGACGTTCCAGGTGATCAGCCTGGTCGGGGGGCACATCCCACCCCCCCACCCCGCCGGTCAGCCATAGCCTTTCTCGGGCCGGCCCCTGACCCGTGCGTCGCGCCCTTCCTGGCCCGCCCTATAGCTGCCTCCACCCTCTACCTCCTTTCCAGTGCCTATTTCAAGTCCCTCTCCCGTCAGCAGAACAGCCCCCCCCTCCCCTAACCCCATCCCCCGATACCCCCACCCCTGCCATCTACTGGCTGTAACTTCCCCCCCCATCTGACTTCCTTGACTAGCCAATCTGCTGGCCCGGTGACTCAACACTCCGGCGCCTTCCTGTCCCATTCCCCTTGTTTCCCCGCCCTCCTCCCCACCCACTGGGGCAAGCCGGCTCCAGTGTCTTCCGCGAGCTGCACAAAAAGCCCAAACAGGAAAAAAAAAAGGGAAAAACCACAGAAAAAAGAGAAAAAGCACATAAATGTCCATGAACAAAGGAAAGAGTCTCAAATGTTCCGCTTGGCCCCTTTGGCCCAGCAAACCGTTGAGCAGCAGTCCAGGCACATTCGGCGTTCCTCCCCACAGAAATCCTCGGGCCCTAACTCGCGTCCTTGGGGCCTCCTTTCGGGACCAGCCCCAGGTCCCTCACAAAATCCATCGCTTCTTCGGGCTCGGAAAAGTAATGGTGTTGACCCTGGTGCGTGACCCATAGCCGAGCTGGGAACAGCAGACCAAACTTCACGTGCTTCTTGAACAGCACTTCCTTGACATTCTTAAAGGCTGCTCGCCGCCAAGCCACCTCCTGGCTTAGGTCCTGATAGATGCGGAGAACACTGTTATTCCACGTGCTGCTCCTGGCGCTCTTTGCCCACTGCAGCACCCGCTCCTTGTCCACGAACCTGTGGAACCTAATCACCATCGGGCGGGGGGGTCCGCCCGGCCGCCCCTGCCTTGCCTGCACCCTGTGTGCCCCCTCCAGCTCCAGCGGTCGCGGAAAGGCTTCGGCCCCCATCAGCTGCTTCAGCAGGTCTGCTACAAACGCTGCAGCATCAGCTCCCTCAGCCCCCTCCGGGAGGCCGACCATCCTCAGATTGTTCCTGCGGACTCTATTCTCCAGCTCCTCCACTCTGTCCAGCAGTCTTCTCTGCCGCTCTTTCAGGCCGTCCACTTCTAGCGCTGCAACCGTTTGCGCATCCGCCTGCTCCTCCACCGCCTCTCCCAGCTCCTTAACTTTAACATCCTGGGCGTCCAGCCTCTGGTTCAGCTGATCCACCGCTTTCTGGATTGGGTCCAAGCTGTCCCGCTTCAGCGCTTCAAAACTGGACTTCATTGCCTGGAGCATGTTATCCAGCGCCAGCTGGATTGCTGAGTCCGGGGTCCGTGTGTCCGCCATCTTAGGTCCCAGGTAATTTTCTTCCGGTCCTTGTCTCTGTCCCTTTTTCTCCTTCTTCTTCTGCTTTCTGGAATCCTGCTGTTCCATGTGCCGCAGCCCGCTCCTCAGCGCCTCCGCTGCCGCTTTCCTTCGCCCAGCTCCTTCAATTTTACCTCCTGGGCATCTGAAGTGGGTCCAAGCTGTCCCTCCTCAGCAACTCCAAACTTTTTTTTTTTCCCCTTTGTCCTGGAGGAAGGAAGGTCCGTGGGTCCGCCATCTTACCCTGCAGGTCAGCTTCCTCCTTTCCTCCGTCTCTCTCTCCTTCCTCCTCACCTGCTGGCCTCCCACACTTTCATCTTCTGCAGCCCGCTCTCCTCTTCTGTTCCCGGCAGCCTTTCTGCCGCCTCCGTGGTCCCGCTATCGCGGGGAAACAGCTGTTCAGGCCCGCCGGAGTGAGAGCCCACCGAATGTGCGGCTCACCCGGACATCGCCGCCACCGGAAGTCTTATGTTGGTTTTTTTACCTCTGTTTTGAATCTTAACATCTCCAGTTTTACTCCTTTTAGTATTACTGGGCCTATTCACTGAGCTCCCCTCAGTCACTGTACCTTGTACAGTCGCCCTTTTTGATTTTTGACGATGTCTTCTCTGCCTTGCACTTTCCCCCTTACTTCCTTTTGCTTCTGTCCCTGTTTTACTACCTTCCAACTTCCTGCATCGGTTCCCATCCACCTGCCACATTAGTTTAAACCCTCTCCAACAGCTCCAGCAAACACCCCCCAGACATCAGTTCCAGTCCTACCCAGGTGCAGACCGTCCGGTTTGTACTGGTCCCACCTCCCGCAAAACCGGCCCCGATGCCCCAGTAATTTGAATCCCTCCCTCTTGCACCATCTCTCGAGCCACGCATTCATCCTATCTATCCTGACATTCCTACTCTGACTAGCTCGTGGCACTGGTAGCAATCCTGAGATTACTACCTTTGAGGTCCTACTTTTTAGCTTAACTCCTAAATCCCTGAATTCAGCTTGTAGGACCTCATCCCATTTTTTACCTAGACCGTTGGTGCCTATGTGCACCACGACAGCTGGCTGTTGACCCCCCCCCCCCCCCCAGAATGTCCTGCAGCCGCTCCGAGACATCCTTGACCCTTGCACCAGGGAGGCAACATACCATCCTGGAGTCTCGATTGCGTCCACAGAACCGCCTGTCTATTCCCCTTACGATCAAGTCCCCTATCACTATAGCCCTGCCATTTTTCTTCTGCCTTGCTGCACAGCAGAGCCAGCCACGGTGCCATGAACCTGGCTGCTGCTGCCTTCCCCTGGTGAGCCATCTCCCTCAACAGTATCCAAAGCGGTATATCTGTTTTGCAGGGAGATGACCGCAGGGGATGCCTGCATTGCCTTCCTACTCTTGGAGGGCCGAAGTACCTGTACTGTTCTATGTTCTGAAGTGACTCAGGACATTTTACTGCAGTAAAGGCACTGTTATCAATGCATGTTGTTTGTGATCAGTGTCAGTATCTCAAATCTCAAAGGGATATCCTCCCTTTCCTCATCATTTCTACTCTGTCAGATTCTGTTACCTTTCTGCTACATGTGCACATTTAAGGTCTCATTCTTCTCCCACAGGGAATATCACAGCACCATCAAACCTATATTTCTTAGACATCACGAGGAAAGGTTTCCGGATGGAGTGGCATCATGGACGGGAGGTGGTGGACCAGTTCAGAATCAGCTGGGTTCCATCTGCAGGAGGGGACAAAAAAGAGGTGATGAAATCCATACTTTCTGCTTCTGTGTAGCTCCAGCTGATTTTTAAATTTGCCTTGCAACATGCGAGTGTGAAGCAAAACCGCTGTCAGACAGATCTGTTTATGTATAAAAATGTTCCTCTTTTCCTGGGACGATGTTTCATTGTATCCTTGTAATCCTTTCCACACTTGCCAATGAGTTGCATTCTCTGTTGGCCATGGTGGCATGATCACACTGAAAACAGCAGGTATTTTCCATTCCCAACAGGGACATGCAAAGAAACCAGCAGGACTGGAAAATTTGGAGATTGGCCAAAACTCAATTGTGTGGGATGAGCTCTTTGAATCGTAACCTGCAGAAACATCAGCACATTCTTTCTGAATGGCATTACTGTACTAGAAGGTGATCAGAAAACTGCTTTCCGCACGGACCATATGCTCTTTAGTATTGAGATGGGCTCAGTTGCCAACTCAAAGAAGATCATTTGTGTAATGAACAAAACAGTCCAAATTAGTTCATTCCTTCAAATTAATCTTCTGCAGAAATACTCCACATGACCACGAGGGAATGCCATTGGGAAAGGTGGCTGCAGCCAAGGGTTGGTAAAGGATTTTAAGATCCTTGCGGCCCACTGAGTGATATCAAATTCAAACATCCCCATTTAATTAAGGGAATCAGTTTACAGAAAACAAATTGGTTTCATGCTCTGAACGTATCTTGACCTTCGCTTTCTGCCTATTCTTCCAGATTATTATACATGGCAATGACGAAAACTACGTTTTTGATAACCTGGATCCTGACACCAAATATAATGTTTCCCTTACTGCCATCTACGCAGACAAGACGGAAAGCATTGACATCTTAGGCTCCGAGCGTACATGTAAGTCTTTAGTATATAAAAATCTCCATTTGTCTTTTCTACCCCCTTACCAAATACCCACTTACCAGGAGGCTATTTGGCCTTGTGTGTCTGCACCAACCCTCTGAAAGAGCAACCGAACTAGGCCCACTCCTCTACCCAATCCCTGAAACCCCCCCTAACCGGCACATCTGGGACTATTTAGCATGACCAATCCACCTAATGTGCACATCTTTGGACTGTGGGAGGAAATCGGTTGACCCAGAGGAAACCCACAAAGACACGGAGAGAACGCACAAGCGCCACACAGACAATCTCCCGAGGCAGGAATTGAACCCAGTTCTCTGGCGCTGTGAGGCAGCAGTGATAACCCAACCCCTGGTTAATCTATGCCTCCCTCAACTTGCCTCCTCTTTTATTAATGGACCCGCTTCCCCAACCCCTTATCTATTCCTCATAGAAAAATGATTGGGATCACCCCATTTCCCCACTACCTGGGCGTAACTTGTCTTTACAAAGGGAAATAAAAATCATATTTGTATTTATCTAACATATTTTAACAGTCTCAAGTATCTTTACTGGATGACATCAGCAGATTGATAATCATTTCAGTTAAACTAGTGATGTTTGTTTTTAGAGAACTTGAAACAATATTGCCCCATCCCGTTTTGCTGAAGGTGAAAGGGGCGGCACGTGGCACAGTGGCTAGCACTGGTACTGCGGCACTGAGAAGACAGAGGGTGGTGATGGATGGCAAATTTTCAGACTGGAGACCAGTTACCAGCGGTGTACCACAGGGATCAGTGCTGGGCCCTCTGCTATTTGCCGTACCAGCCTCCCCGAATAGGCGCAGGATTGTGGCGACTAGGGGCTTTTCACAGTACCTTTATTTGAAGCCTACATGTGACAAAAAGCGATTTTTATTTCATTTTCATTTCGTTTCATTTCATTTGTGACTTTTATCAATGACTTGGAGGAGGGGGCTGAAGGGTGGGTCAGTAAATTTGCTGATGACACAAAGATTGGTGGAGCCATGGATGAAGTGCAGGGCTGTTGTAGGCTGCAAAGAGACATTGATAGGATGCAGAGCTGGGACCAAAAATGGCAGATGGAGTTTAACCCTGACAACTGCGAGGTGATTCATTTTGGTATTTAAAAATTGAATGCGGATTACAGGGTAAACGGCAGGGTTCTGAGGAATGTGGAGGAACAGAGAGATCTTGGGGTTCATGTCCACAGATCTCTGAAGGTTGCCACTCAAGTGGATAGAGCTGTGAAGAAGTCTTATAGTGTGTTAGCGTTTATTAACGGGGGCTTGAGTTTAAGAGCTGCGGGGTTATGCTGCAACTATTCCTCACCCTGCTGAGACCACATTTGGAGCATTGTGTGCAGTTCTGGTCACTTCATTACAGGAAGGATGTGGAAGCATTGGAAAGGGTGCAAAGGAGATTTACCAGGATGCTGCCTGAATTGCAGGATAGGTCTTATGAGGAAAGGTTGAGGGAGCTAGGGCTTTTCTCTTTGGAGCGGAGGTGGATGAGAGGCAACATAATAGTGACTGAGAAAAGGATGAGGGGGTTAGATACAGTGGACATTCAGAGACTATTTCCTCAGGTGGATGTAGCTGTTACAAGGGGGCATAGTTATACGACTCAGGATGGGAGATATGGGAGGGATGTCCGAGGTAGGTTCTCTACTCAGAGAGTGGTTAGGGTGTGTAATGTGCTGCCTGCTGTGATAGTGAAGTCAGACACTTTAGGAACTTTCAAGCGTTTATTGCACAGGAACATGGAGCAGACCAGAATGACACGGAGTGGGATAGCTTAATCTTGGTTTCGGACAATGCTCGGCAGAACATTAAGCGCCGAAGGGCCTGTTCTGTACTGTACTGTTCCATGTTCCATGTTCTTTGAGGAGCCGGGTTCGATTCCCGGCCCTGGGTCACTGTCCGTGTCAAGTTTGCACATTCTCCCCATGTCTGCGTGGGTTTCACCCCCACAATCCAAAGATGTGCAGGGTATGTGGACTGGCCACACTAAACTCTCCCTCTCTTGAGTTTAGTGACCCTTTCAGTAAGTTACTGCAATCCCTTTCCCACACCTCCAATCCATTACCCCTACATGGAAGTCGCTCCACTTTATTCCAGTATCCAACATTTCAACTTGCATCTCCTTTATTTAGCCTTGCTGTCTTGCTGATCTCTCTGTCCTTGATCAGCAGCATTATTCCAATAGAGCTTGACAAACACTTCCACAACTTCTGAGGAGGTGCTTTGCAACATCCTTGACTCACCACCGTGTTCAACAATTTTATATCATTACCTCAGGCCCCATTTTGGTTCCTTTCTCTTTGCAAGTTTTGATTTTAACCCTTTTTTCTCTTGTTTATGCTTTGAGACAGCAGCTGCTCATTATTCTGTGATTCACGCCTCCTCTGGCCACATCTTGTCCCAATCCCCACATTGACAACTCTTTTGTCATTTAATTTCTCCTGCCCTCCACCCTGTGACAGACCTTCCCACTTTTTTTAATCACCGCCCATCTGCTTAAAACATGTTTTTTTTTTCATCTTCCAGAGCAGCTGAGCATTTTCAGCATTTTTTGTTTTTTCATCACTTTTACCTTGTCTTTTGTGGGCAAAAAATGTGTTGTTGAATTTTCATACCGTGCAACAGCAGCAATAAACCCTGTCAACCTTTCCCAAAGTTCAGTGGGACCCTCAACCTGGGATGGTCGCACAGGCTGATTATGGGTGGGGATTTCAACACGGTTATTGATCAAGGCCTGGACCGGTCATGTTCGAGAACGGGCAAGGTGCCAGCAATGGCAAAGGAGCTGAAAGGGTTCATGGAGCAGATGGGAGGGGAGTGGATCCGTGGAGATTTAGGCAGCCGAGAGGCAGAGACTTATTTCCCTTCTCCCACGCTCACAAGGTGTAATCCCGGTTGATTTCATGGTTGTGGGCAGGACCCTATTGGCGAGGGTGGTGGATACGGGGTATTCGGTATTGGACCATGCTCCGTACTGGGTGGACCTGCAGGTCAGTATGGACAGTAAGCAGCGCCCACAGTGGAGATTGGATGTGGGGTGTTGGCGGACGAAGTGTTCTGCGAGAGTTAGAGGAAGAGGATGCTGAACTACCTGCAGGTAAACGATACGGGGGAGGTCTCAGCAGCAGTGGTCTGGGAAGCACTGAAGGCGGACAGGGGAGCTGATCTAGATCCGGGCTCACAGGGACAGGACGGATAGGGAGAGGCGGACCGACTGGTAAGAGAGATCCTACGAGTGGCTAGGAGGAATGCGGAGGCTCCAGAGGCGGGGCTATTGAGGGAACGCCGGAGGCTGCAGGCGGAATTTAGTTTGTTAACTACAGGTAGGACAGTGGAGCAGCTCAGAAAAGTGAAGGGAGCCGTGTACATGGGGAAAAGGCCAGGAGGATGCTTGCACAGCAGCCCATGACAAAGGGAGGCAGCGATGGAAATAGGGAAAGTGGTTGATGGGGATGGGAACTTATTTGGGGACTCGGAGGGGGTGAAATGAAATGAAATGAAAATCGTTTATTGTCACGAGTAGGCTTCAAATGAAGTTACTGTGAAAAGCCCCTAGTCACCACATTCCGGCGCCTGTTCGGGGAGGCTGTTACGGGAATTGACCCGTGCCGCTGGCTTGCTTTGGTCTGCTTTCAAAGCCAGCGATTAGCCCTGTGAGCAAGACCATTGGACTTTTATCGTCGTCATTGATAAATACAGAACTATTCGGAAGGACTGACTGGATGTAAGGGTGGTGTAACTCTGTTATTTATGGATGACATTGGGCAATAGTAAAGGATGACATCAGTGCTAGGGAGAATAAGATTGAATCCATTTGGGTGGAAATTAGGAATAGTAAGGCGAAAAAGTCACTGATAGGAGTAGTCTATAGGCCACCATATAGTAACAACATCGTGGGGCAGGCAATAAACAAATAAATAACTGATGCATGTAGAAATGGTACAGTCGTTATCAGGGGGCACTTTCATCTACATGTTGATTGGTTTCACCAGGTCGGTCAAGGCAGCCTGGAGGAGGAGATAACAGAATGTATCCATGATAGTTTCCAAGAACAGTATGTAATGGAACCTGTAATGGTCAGTAGGACTTTAAACTTCTGAGTTGGGGGGAAGGGAAAGTGAAAGCGACAGGGAGCATGGAGTTAAATGCCAAGATACGCAGGAGGATAACATGCAGGCAGGTGGATTTGAGCTTGAGGCAGACTAGGAATTCAACAAAAAGGAAGGATAACTTTGGACATCTTAGGACTTCCAATATCTGTAATGATAAGAAAGTTAGCATTAAGGCACTTTACCTGAATGCTCGTAGCATTTGTAACAAAGTAGACGAACTAATGGCACAGATCATCGTGAATGATTATGATGTGGTAGGCATCACAGAGACATGGCTGCAGGGGGTTCAGGACTGGCAGTTAAACATCCAAGGATATACAACCTATCGAAAAGACAGAGAGGTGGGCCGAGGGGGTGGGATTGCCTTGTTAGTTAAGAACAAAATTAAATCTATGGCACTAAACGACATAGGGTCGGATGATGTGGAGTCTGTGTGGGTAGAATTGAGGAACCACAAAGGCAAAAAAACCATAATGGGAGTTATGTACAGACCTCCTAACAGTGGTCAGGACCAGGGGCGCAACATGTACCGGGAAATAGAAAAGGCATGTCAGAAAGGCAAGGTCACGGTGATCATGGGGGACTTCAATATGCAGGTGGATTGGGTAAATAACGTAGCCAGTGGATCCAAAGAAAAGGAATTCATGGAATGCTTACAAGATGGCTTTTTGGAACAGCTTGTCATGGAGCCCACAAGGGAGCAGGCTATTCTGGACCTAGTGCTATGTAATGAACCAGACTTTATAAAAGATCTTAAAGTAAGGGAACACTTAGGAAGCAGCGATCATAATATGGTTGAGTTCAGTCTGCAGTTTGAAAGAGAGAAGGCAAAATCGGATGTAATGGTGTTACAGTTAAATAAAGGTAATTACGAGGGCATGAGAGAGGAACTGGCGAAAATCGACTGGAAGCAGAACCTAGTGGGGAAGACAGCAGAGCAAAAATGGCAGGAGTTTGTATGCATAATTGAGGACACTGTACAGAGGTTCATCCCCAAGAAAAGAAAGATTATCCGGGGAGGGATTAGACAGCCATGGCTGACAAAGGAGGTCAGGAAATGTATCAAAGAAAAAGAGAGATCCTATAAAGTGGCCAAAAGCACTGGGAAATCAGAAGATTGGGAAGGCTACAAAAACAAACAGAGGTTAACAAAGAGACAAATAAGGAAGGAGAGGATCAAATATGAAGGCAGGCTCGCCAGTAATATAAGAAATGATAGTAAAAGTTTCTTTCAATACATAAGAAACAAACGACAGGCCAAAGTAGACATTGGGCCAATTCAAACTGATTCCGGAAGGCTAGTGATGGGAGACGAGGAAATGGCTGGAGAACTTAATAAGTACTTTGCGTCTGTCTTCACAGTGGAAGACATGAGTAATATCCCCAAAATTATAGAGGGTCAGGGGGCTGAGTTGAGTATGGTTGCCATTACAAAAGAGATGGTGCTAAAAAAGCTAAAAGGTCTTAAAATTGACAAATCTCCTGGCCCCGATGGGCTACACCCTAGAGTTCTGAGAGAGGTGGCTGAAGAAATAGCGGAAGCGTTGGTTGAGATCTTTCAAAAATCACTGGAGTCAGGGAAAGTCCCGGACGATTGGAAGATCGCTGTTGTAACCCCCTTGTTCAAGAAAGGATCAAGACAAAAGATGGAAAATTATAGGCCAATTAGCCTAACCTCGGTTGTTGGTAAAATTCTAGAATCGATCGTTAAGGATGAGATTTCTAAATTCTTGGAAGAGCAGGGTCGGATTAGAACAAGTCAACATGGATTTAGTAAGGGGAGGTCATGCCTGACGAACCTGTTAGAATTCTTTGAGGAGGTGACAAGTAGGTTAGACCAGGGAAACCCAGTGGACGTGGTCTATCTGGATTTCCAAAAGGCCTTTGATAAGGTGCCACACAGGAGGCTGCTGAGTAAGGTGAGGGCCCATGGTGTTCGAGGTGAGCTACTGGCATGGGTTGAGGATTGGCTGTCTGACAGAAGGCAGAGAGTTGGGATAAAAGGTTCTTTTTCGGAATGGCAGCCGGTGACCAGCGGTGTCCCACAGGGTTCAGTGTTGGGGCCGCAGCTGTTCACCATATATATTAATGATCTGGATGAAGGGACTGGGGGCATTCTAGCGAAGTTTGCCGATGATACGAAGTTAGGTGGTCAGGCAGGTAGTGCTGAGGAAGTGGGGAGGCTGCAGAAGGATCTAGACAGTTTGGGAGAGTGGTGCAGGAAATGGCAGATGCAATTCAACGTGAGAAAATGTGAGGTCTTGCACTTTGGAAAAAAGAATCCAAGCATAGACTACTTTCTAAACGGTGAGAAAATTCATAATGCCAAAGTACAAAGGGATCTGGGAGTGCTAGTCGAGGATTCTCTAAAGGTAAACATGCAGGTTGAATCTGTGATTAAGAAAGCAAATGCAATGTTGTCATTTATCTCAAGAGGGTTGGAATATAAAAGCAGCGATGTGCTACTGAGCCTTTATAAGGCTCTGGTTAGGCCCCATTTGGAGTACTGTGTCCAGTTTTGGGCCCCACATCTCAGGAAGGACAGACTGGCACTGGAGCGTGTCCAGCGGAGATTCACACGGATGATCCCTGGAATGGCGGGTCTAACATATGATGAACGGCTGAGGATCCTGGGATTGTATTCATTGGAGTTTAGAAGGTTAAGGGGCGATCTAATAGAAACTTACAAGATAATACATGGCTTAGAAAGGGTGGACGCAAAGAAACTGTTTCCGTTAGGCGAGGAGACGAGGACCCGTGGGCACGGCCTTAGAATTAGAGGGGGTAAATTCAGAACAGAAATGCGGAGACATTTCTTCAGCCAGAGAGTGGTGGGCCTGTGGAATTCATTGCCGCGGAGTGCAGTGGAGGCTGGGACGCTAAATGGCTTCAAGGCAGAGATAGATAAATTCTTGATGTCGCGAGGAATTAAGGGCTACGGGGAGAATGCTGGTAGGTGGAGTTGAAATGCCCATCAGCCATGATTGAATGGCGGAGTGGACTCGATGGGCCGAATGGCCTTACTTCCACTCCTATGTCTTATGGTCTTATGGTCTTACAAGGGAACAAGCGGTCCTAGGTCTGGTTCTGTGTAACGAGAGAGGATTGACTAATGATCTGATAATTAGGGATCATCTCGGAAGGAGCGATCACAATATGGATGAATTTAAAATGAAAATCACTTATTGTCACGAGTCGGCTTCAATGAAGTTACTGTGGAAAGCCCCTAGTGAAAAGCCCCTAAAATACAGATGGAGGGTGAGAAGGTGAAATCAAAGACTCGTGTTTTGTGCTCAAACAAAGCAGATTACAATGGGATGAAAGAAGAGCTAGCGAAAGTAGACTGGGAGCAATGACTTTATGGTGAAACCATTGATGAACAGTGGAGAACCTGCCAAGCGATTTTTCACGGTGCTCAGTAAAGGTTTATACCAACAAAAAGGAAGGATGGGAGAAAGAGGGAAAGTCGACCATGGATACCTAAGGAAATAAGGGAAAGAATCAAATTCAAAGAAAAAGCACACAAAGTGGCAAGGATTAGTGGGAGACTAGAGGACTGGGAAATCTTTAGGGGGCTGCAGAAAGCTACTAAAAAAACTATAAAGATGAGTAAAATAGATTATGAGAGTAAACGTGCTCAGAATATAAAAACAAGTAGTAAATGTTTCTGAAAATATATAGAAAAAAAAGAGTGGCAAAGGTAAATATCTGTCCTGTAGAGGATGAGAAGGGAGATTTATTAATGGGAGATGAGGAAATGGCTGAGGAACTGAACAGGCTTTTGGGTCGGTCTTCACGGTGGAAGTCACACACAACATCCAGTGACTGATAGAAATGAGGCAATGACAGGTGAGGACCTTGAGATGATTGTTATCACAAAGGAGATAGTTATGGGCAAGCTAATGGGGCTAAAGGTTAGACTCTGGGGTGGTCCTGGCGGATTGGAATTTACAAACGTGGCACCACTATTTAAAAAAGGAGGTAGGCAGAGAGCGGGTAATTATTGGCCAGTTAGCTCAACTTCGGTATAAGGGAAGATGCTGGAATCTATCATCAAAGAAGAAATAGCGAGACGTCTAGATGGAAATTGTCCCATTGGGCAGATGCAGCATGGGTTTATAAAGGGCAGGTCATGCCTTACTAATTTAGTGGAATTCTTTGAGGAAGTTACTAGTGAGGTAGATAACGCGACGCCAATGGATGTGGTATATCTGGATTTCCAGAAAGCCTTTGATGAGGTGCCACACAAAAGATTGCTGCATAAGGTAAAGATGCTTGGCATTTAGGGTAAAGTAGGAGCAAGCAAAAAGTGCAGAGGATACCGGAAGTCTGCAGAGGGATTTGGATAGGTTAAGTGAATGGGCTAGGGTCTGGCAGATGGAATACAATGTTAACAATGTGAGGTTATCCATTTTGGTAGGAATAACAGCAAACAGGATTATTATTTATATGATAATATATTAAAGCATGCTGCTGTGCAGAGAGACCTGGGTGTGCTCGTGCATGAGTCACAGAAAGGTGGTTTACAGGTGCAACAGGTGATTAAGGAGGCAAATGGAATTTTGTCCTTCATTGCTGGAGGGATGGAGTTTAAGACCAGGGAGGTTATGCTGCAATTGTATAAGGTGTTAGTGAGGCTACACCTGGAGTATTATGTTCAGTTTTGGTCACCTTACCTGAGAAAGGACGTACTGGTGCTGGAGGGCGTGCAGAGGAGATTCACGAGGTTAATCCCAGAGCTGAAGGGGTTGGATTACGAGGAGCGGTTGAGTAGATTGGGACTGTACTCATTGGAATTTAGAAGGATCAGGCGGGATCTGATATAAACATGTAAAATTATGAAGGGAATAGATAGGATAAATGCGGGAAGGTTGTTTTCACTGGCGGGTGAAAGCAGAACTAGGGGGCATAGCCTCAAAATAAGGGGAAATATATTGAGGTTTGAGTTTAGTAGGAACGTCTCCACCCAAAGGGTTGTGCATCTATGGAATTCCTTGTCCAGTGAAGCAGTTGAAGCTTCATCAATAAATATTATTAAGATAAAGATAGATAGTTTTTTGAAGAATAAAGGGATTACGGGTTATGGTGTTAGGGCCGAAAAGTGGAGCTGATACCACACAAAAAAAATCGAACATGATCTCATTGAATGGCAGAGCAGGCTCGAGGGGCCAGGTGGCCTATTCCTGCTCCTAGTTCTTATGATCTTATGTTCTTATGTACCTGTCAGGCAGTGAGGAAGTGGTCGAGCGAGGGCACCGTGGTTTATGAAAGTAGTTGAATCACTTGTCAAGAGGAAGAAGGAGGCTTATGTAAAGATAATACGTGAAGGTTCAGTTGGGGCACTCGAGAGTTATAAGTTAGCAAGGAAGGACCTAAAGAGAGAGCTGAGAAGAGCCTGGATTGGACTTGAGAAATCTTTGGCAGGGATGATCAAAGACAACCATGAAGCTTCCTATTGGTATGTCAGGAATAAAAGAATGACTAGGGTAAGAGGAGGGCCTGTCACGGGAAGTTGTGCGTGGAGTCCGAGGAGATAGAAGAGGTGCGAAATGAATATTTTTCGTCAATATTCACACATGAAAAAGACCATGTTGTTGAGAAGAATATTGAGATACAGGCTATTAGACGAGAAGGGCTTGAGGTTCATGAGGAGGAGGTGTTAACAATTCTGGAAAGTGTGAAAATAGGTAAGTCCCCTGGGCCGGATGGGATTTATCCACGGATTCTCTGTGAAGTAAGGGGAGAGATTGCTGAGCCTTTGGCTTTGATCTTCCATTATCTTTGTCTATAGAAATAGTGCCAGAAGACTGGAAGACAGCAAATGTTGCCCCCATGTTCAAGAAGGGGAGGAGAGACAACCCTAGTAATGATAGACCAGTGTGCCTTACTTTTGTTGTGGGCAAAGTCTTGGAAAGGTTCATAAGATATAGGATTTATAATCATCTGGAAAGGAATAATTTGATTAGAGATAGTCAATACCGTTTTGTGAAGGGTAGGTTGTGCCTCACAAAACTTACTGAGTTCTTTGAAAAGGTGACAAAACAGGTGGATGAGTGTAAAGCAGTTGATGTGGTGTATATGAATTTCAGTATACATTTGATATGGATCACCATAGGCTATTGCAGAAAATACGGAGGCATAGGATTCAGAGGTTTTAGCAGTTTGGATCAGAAATTGGCTAGCTGGAAGTAGGCAAAGGGTGATGGGTGATGGAAATGTTCAGCCTGGAGTTCAGTTGTGAGTGGTGGACCACAAGGATCTGTTTTGGGGCCACTGCTGTTTGCCATTTTTATAAATGACCTGGAGGAGGTCGTAAAAGGATGGGTGAGTATATTTGCAGATGACACTTAAGTCGGTGGAGCTGTGGACAGTGCGGAAGGATATTACAAGTTACAGAGGAACAGTATAACCTGCAGAGCTGGACTGAGAGGTGGCAAATGGACTTTAATGCAGAAAAGTGTGAGGTGATTCATTTTGGAAGGAATAACAGGAAGACAGAGTACTGGGCTAATGGTAAGGTTCTTGGTCGTGTGGATGAGCGGAGAGATCTCGGTGTCCATGCACATAGATCCCTGAAAGTTGCCACCCAGGTTGATAGGGTTATGAAGAAGGCGTACGGTGTGTTAGCTTTGGGAGGTGCAGTGCTCCGAAAGCTCGTGTTTGAAACAAAACTGTTGGACTTTAACCTGGTGTTGTAACACTTCTTATTTAGCTTTTATTGGTCGAGAGATTGCAAGTTGCTGGTGATCAGCACCATTATCACAGATCTTTGCTTAGGTGGCCTCCCTTCCCTCATCATTTCTACTCTGTCACATTCTGTTACCTTTCTGCTCCATGTGTACATTTATGGTCTCATTCTTCTCACACAGTGACTGTCCCAACACCATTACATCTACGCTTCTCGGACGTCAAGGGGTACAGTTTCCAGATGCACTGGGATCATGGACGGGAGGAGGCGGATCAGTTCAGATTCAGCTGGGTTCCATCTGCAGGAGGGGACAAAAAAGAGGTGATGAAATCCATACTTTCTGCTTCTGTGTAGCTCCAGCAGATTTTTAAATTTGCCTTGCAACATGCGAGTGTGAAGCAAAACCGCTATCAGCCAGATCTGTATATGTATGAAAATGTTCCTCCTTTCCAGGAACAATGTTCATTGTTTCCTTGTAATCCTTTCCACAATTGCTAATGAGTTGCATTCTCTGTTGGCCGTGGTGGCATGATCACACTGAAAACAGCAGGTATTTTCCATTCCCAACAGGGACATGCAAAGTCACGGGCAGGACTGGAATATTTGGAGATTGGCCAAAACTCAATTGGGTGGGATGAGCTCTTTGAACCGTAACCTGCAGAAACATCAGCACATTCTTTCTGAATGGCATTACTGTACTAGAAGGTGATCAGAAAACTGCTTACCGCACGGACCATATGCTCTTTAGTATTGAGATGTTGGGCCCAGCTGCCAACTCAAAGAAGAGCATTTGGGCAATGAACAAAACAGTCCAAATTAGTTTATTCCTTCAATTTAATACTCTGCAGAAATACTCCACATGACCACGAGGGAATGCCACTGGGAAAGTTGGCTGCCTCCAAGTGTTGGTCAAGGATTTTAAGGTCCTTGCAGCCCCTGAGTGATATCAAATTCAAACATCCCCATTTAATTAAGGGAATCAGTTTGCAGAAAACAAATTGGTTTCATGCACTGAACATATCTTGACCTTTGTTTTATGCCTATTCTTCCAGATGATTATAAATGGCAATGAGACAAGCCAGGTTTTAGATAACCTGGATCCTGACACCTTGTATGATGTGTCCCTTACTGCCATCTACCCAGACAAGGTGGAAAGTGATGGCCTCTTAGGCTCCCAGCGTACAGGTAAGTCTTCAATAGATAAAATTCTCCATTAGTCTTTTCAATTATCTTCAAATATTGAAAAGAGGGCAAAGTGACATGGAAAGCACATGCTGCATATTGTGATGTGCAGCAGATCACAATGTCCTTCAGGATGGGGTGTGGGATTGGATTAGTATGTTCCGCTGGATTCTCTGCTTCTGCTGTAGCAAAGTGTATCTATTGGCTTCATTGGCTAGCCTGCTTGTGTCCAATATTCCTGGGCCACACAGCACCTTCAGCCAGATAAATCTATAAAACCACAGAATTCCGACAGTGGAGAAGGAGGCTATTTGGCCTTGTGGGTCTGCACCGACCCTCTGAAATAGCAACCGAAATAGGCCCACTCCCCTGCCCAATCCCTGAAACACCCCCTAACCGGCACATCTGGGACTATTTAGCCTGACCACTCCACCTAATGTGCACATCTTTGGATTGTGGGAGGAAATCGGAGGACCCAGAGGAAACCCACAAAGACACGGAGAGAACGTACAAGCGCCACACAGACAACCTACCGAGGCAGGAATTGAACCCAGTTCTCTGGCGCTGTGAGGCAGCAGTCATAACCCAACCCCTGATTAATCTATGCCTCCCTCAACTTGCCTCCTCTTTTAATTATGGACCCGCTACCCCAACCCCTTATCTATTCCTCACAGAAAAATGATTGGACTCAACCCATTTCCCCACTACCTGGCCATAACCTGTCTTTACAAAGGTGAATAACAGTCATATTTTTATCTATCTAACATATTTTAACAGTCTCAAGTAACTTTAATGTGCACGTTAGGTGGATTGGCCACGCTAAATTCCCCCTGAATTGGAAAAAAACAGTAATTGGGTACTCTTAAATTTTTTTACAAAGGTGACATGGAAAAGATAATCAACCGCAGTAAACCTGCCCGTATTTTATGGAATGTTACCCTACTGACTCGCAATATTCCTCAAACTCCATTCTCCAGTGAAACACATATTTTTTTGATCTGTTTCTGCTGTTGAGTTTAGTGACCCTTTGCAGTAACTTACTTCAATCCCTTTCCCCCACCCCCAATCCTTTACCCCTACATGTGAAGCCGCTCTGCTTTATGTCAGTATCCAACATTTCAGCTTGCATCTCCTTTATTTAGCCTTGCTGTCTTGTTGGTCTCTCTGTCCTTGATCAGCAGCATTATTCCAATAGAGCTGGAAAAACACTACCTCAACTTTCCATGAGGTGCTTTATAGCATCCTGGACTCAACACCGTGTTCAACAATTTTACATCATTATCCAGGCCCCATTTTGGTTCCTTTCCGTTTGCAAGTTTTGATTTTAACCCTTTTTTCTCTTGTTTCTGCTTTGAGACAGCAGCTGCTCATTATTCTGCGATTCACGCCTCCTCTGGCCACATCTTGTCCCATTCCCCACATGGACAACTCTTTTGTCATTTAATTTCTCCTGCCTTCCACCCTGTGACAGACCTTCCCACTTTTTTAAATCACCTCCCATCTGCTTAAAACCTGATGACTTTTTTTCTCCTCTTCAGGTGTTGCCAGACCAGCTGAGCATTTTCAGCATTTTTTGTTTTTACATCACTTTTACCTTGTCTTTTGTGGGGTAAAAATATTTTGTTGAATTTTCATACTGTGCAACAGCAGCAATAAACCCTGTCAACCTTTCCCAGAGTTCAGTGGGACCCTCTACCTGGGATGATCGCTCAGGCTGAATATGGGTGGGGATTTCAACATGCTTGTTGATCAAGGCGTGGACCGGTCATGTTCGAGAACGGGCAAGGTGCCAGCAATGGCAAAGGAGCTGAAAGGGTTCATGGAGCAGATGGGGGCTGGTGGATCCGTGGAGATTTAGGCAGCCGAGAGCCAGGGAATTTTCTTTTGGATTTGATTGGATTGGATTTGTTTATTGTCACATGTACCGAGGTACAGTGAAAAGTGTTTTTCTGCAAGCAGCTCAACAGATCATTCAGTACATGATAAGAAAGGGAAATTAGACAAAATTCAAGAAAATACCAGAAAATACATAATAGCGCAACACAAGATATACAATAGCGGTTTGGATCAGTAATTTGCTAGCTGAAAGAAGACAGAGGGTGGTGGTTGATGGCAAATGTTCATCCTGGAGTTCAGTTACTAGTGGTGTACCGCAAGGATCTGTTTTGGGGCCACTGCTGTTTGTCATTTTTATAAATGACCTGGAAGAGGGTGTAGAAGGATGGGTTAGTAAATTTGCAGATGTCACGAAGGTCGGTGGAGTTGTGGATAGTGCTGAAGGATGTTATAGGATACAGAGGGACATAGATAAGCTGCAGATCTGGGCTGAGAGGTGGCAGATGGAGTTTAATGCGGAAAAGTGTGAGGTGGTTCACTTTGGAAGAAGTAACAGGAATGCAGAGTACTGGGCTAATGGCAAGATTCTTGGTAGTGTAGATGAACAGAGAGTTCTCAGCATCCAGGTACATAAATCCCTGAAAGTTGCCACCCAGGTTAATCGGGCTGTTAAGAAGGCATATGGTGTGCTAGCCTTTATCAGCAGGGGGATTGAGTTTCGGAGCCACAAGGTCATGCTGCAGCTGTACATAACTCTGGTGCGGCCGCACCTGGAGTATTGCATGCAGTTTTGGTCACCACATTATAGGAAGGATGTGGAAGCTTTGGAAAGGGTTCAGAGGAGATTTACGAGGATGTTGCCTGGTATGGAGGGAAGGTCTTACGAGGAAAGGCTCAGGGACTTGAAGTTGTTTTCGTTAGAGAGGAGAAGGCTGAGAGGTGACTTAATAGAGACATATAAGATAGTCAGAGGGTTAGATAGGGTGGACAGTGAGAGTCTTTTTCCTCAGATGGTGATGACCAACACGAGGGGACATAGCTTTAAATTGAGGGGTGGTAGATATAGGACAGATGTCAGAGGCAGTTTCTTTACTCAGAGAGTAGTAGGGGTGTGGAACGCCCTGCCTGCAACAGTAGTAGACTCGCCAACTTTAAGGGCATTTAAGTGGTCACTGGATAGACATATGAATGAAAATGGAATAGTGTAGGTCAAATAGGCTTCAGATGGTTTCACAGGTCGGCGCAACATCGAGGGCCGAAGGGCCCGTACTGCGCTGTAGTGTTCTATGTTCTATGTTCTGTGTTCTACAATGTAACTATATAGAACATAGAACATTATAGCGCAGTACAGGCCCTTCGGCCCTCGATGTTGCGCTGACCTGTGAATCCCCTCTAAAGCCCATCTACACTATTCCCTTATCGTCCATATGCCTATCCAATGACCATTTGAATGTGTTTAGTGTTGGCGACTGCACTACTGTTGCAGGCTGGGCATTCTACGCCCTTCCTACTCTCTGAATAAAGAACCAACCTCTGACATCTTTCCTATATCTATCTCCCCTCAATTTAAAGCTATGTCCCCTCGTGCAGCCTGGCGGAGGAGTTGATAGAAAGTATGCGTGATAGTTTCCGAGAACGGTATGTAATAGAACCTACAAGGGAACAAGCGGTCCTAGATCTGGTCCTGTATCATGAGACAGGATTGACTAATGATCTCATCGTTCGGGATCCTCTCGGAAGGAGCGATCACAATATGGTGGAATTTAAAATACAGATGGAGGGTGAGAAGGTGAACACAAACAGTAGTGTTTTGTGCTCAAACAAAGCAGATTACAATGGGATGAGAGAAGAGCTAGCTGAGGTAGACTGGGAGCAAAGACTTTATGGTGAAAAAGTTGAGGAACAGTGGAGAACCTTCCAAGCGATTTTTCACAGTTTATACCGACAAAAAGGAAGGACAGAAGAAAGAGGGAAAATTGACCATGGATATCTGAAGGAAAAAACATCCAAAGTGGGAAAGATTAGTGGGAGACTGGAGCACTGGGAAATCTTTAGGGGGCTACAGAAATCTACTACAAAAGCTATAATGAAGAGTAAGATAGATTGTGAGAGTGAACAGGTGCCGGAATGTGGTGACGAGGGGCTTTTCAGGTAAATATTTTTCCTGTAGAGGATGAGAAGGGTGATTTAATAATGGGAGTTGAGGAAATGGCCGAGGAACTGAACAGATTTATTGGGTCTGTCTTCACAGTGGAAGACACAAATAACATGCCATTGACTGATAGAAATGAGGCTATGACAGGTGAAGACCTTGTGATGATTGTTATCACGAAGGAGATAGTGGTGGGCAAGCTCATGGGACGAAAGGTAGACAAGTCTCCTGGCCCTGATGGAATGCATCACAGAATGCTAAAAGGGATGGCTAGGGAAATTGTAAATGCACTAGTGATAATTTAACAAATTTCACTAGACTCTGGGGTGGTCCCGGCGGATTGGAAATTAGCAAACGTGACACCACTGTTTAAATAAGGAGGTAGGCAGAGAGCGGGTAATTATAGGCCAGTTTGCTTAACTTCAGTAAATCAATAATTATAAATCAGTTAGCATAACTTCAGTTTTAGGGAAGATGCTAGAATCTATCATCAAAGAAGAAATAGCGAGACGTCTGGATGGAAATTGTCCCATTGGTCAGACGCAGCATGGGTTCATAAAGGGCAAGGTCGTGCCTTACTAATTGAGGGGAATTTTTTGCGGACCTTACCAGAGCGGTAGATAATGGGGAGCCAATGGATGTGGTATATCTGGATTTCCAGAAAACCTTTGGCAAGATGCCACACAAAAGATTGCTGCAAGGGATAAAGATGCATGGCATTAAGGGCAAAGTAGTAGCATGGATAGAGGATTGGTTAATTAATTTGTCCAAGTCTGCAGACGACATTAAGATGAGTGGTGAAGCAAAAAGTGCAGAGGATTCCGGAAGCCTGCAGAGGGATTTGGATAGGTTAAGTGAATGGACTAGGGTCTGGCAGATGGAATACAATTTTGACAAATGTGAGGGTATCCACTTTGTTAGGAATAATAGCAAACAAGATTATTAATTAAATGACAAAATATTAAAACATGCTGCTGTGCAGAGAGACTGGGTGTGCTCGTGCATGAGTCGCAAAATGTTGCTTTGCAGTTACGATAGCTGTTTAAGAAAGAGAATGGAATTTTGTCATTCATTGCTCGAGAGATGGAGTTGAAGACTGGGGAGGATATGCTGCAATTGTATAAGGTTTCAGTGAGGCCAAACCTGGAGTATTGTGTTCAGTTTAGGTTCCCTTACCTGGGAAAGGACGGACTGGAGGTTGTGCAAAGGAGATTCACTAGGTTAATCCCAGAGATGAAGGGTTGGATTACGAGGAGAAGTTGCGCAGTCTGGGACTGTACTCGTTGGAATTTGGAAGGATGAGGGTGGGATCTTCTAGAAACATATAAAATTATGAAGGGAATAGAGAGGATCGATGTCGGCAGGTTTTTTCCATTGGCGGGTGAAAGCAGAATTAGGGGGCACAGCTTCAAAATAATGGGAAATAGATTGAGGACTGAGTTTAGGTGGAACTTCTTCACCCAAAGGGTTGTGCATCTATGGAATGACTTGCCCACTGAATCTGTTGAGGCTCCTTCAGTAAATGATTTTAAGAGAATGATGGATAGATTTTTGAAGAATAAAGGGATTCAGGGTTCTAATGTTCAGGCCGGAAACATAGAACAGTACAGCACAGAACAGGCCCTTCCGCCCGCGATGTTGTGCCGAGCAATGATCACCCTACTCAAGCCCACGTATCCACCCAAAACCGTAACCCAACAGCCCCCCCTTAACCTTCTTTTTTAGGACACTAAGGGCAATCTCGCCTGTCCAATCCACCTAACCCGCACATCTTTGGACTGTGGGAGGAAACCGGAGCACCCGGAGGAAACCCAGGCACACACAGGGAGAACGTGCAGACTCCGCACAGACAGTGACCTAGCCGGGGATCGAACCTGGGACCCTGGATTGGATTGGATTTGTTTATTGTCACGTGTACCGAGGTACAGTGAAAATTATTTTTCTGCAAGCAGCTCAACAGATCATTAGAAAAGGGAATTAAACAGAATTCAAGAAAATACATGAGAAAACATAATAGGGCAACACAAGATATACAATGTAACTACATAAGCATTGGCATCGGTTGAAGCATAAAGGGTGTAGTGTTAATGAGGTCAGTAAATAAGAGGGTCATTTAGGAGTCTGGTGACAGGGGGGAAGAAGCTGTTTTTGGTTTGTTCGTGCGTGTTAGAACATAAGAACATAAGAACTAGGAGCAGGAGTAGGCCATCTGGCCCCTCGAGCCTGCTCCGCCATTCAATTAGATCATGGCTGATCTTTTGTGGACTCAGCTCCACTTTCCGGCCCGAACACCATAACCCTTAATCCCTTTATTCTTCAAAAAACTATCTATCTTTACCTTAAAAACATGTAATGAAGGAGCCTCAACTGCTTCACTGGGCAAGGAATTCCATAGATTCACAACCCTTTGGGTGAAGAAGTTCCTCCTAAATTCAGTTCTAAATCTACTTCCCCTTATTTTGAGGCTATGCCCCCTAGTTCTGCTGTCACCCGCCAGTGGAAACAACCTGCCCGCATTTATCCTATCTATTTCCTTCATAATTTTAAATGTTTCTATAAGATCCCCCCTCATCCTTCTAAATTCCAACGAGTACAGTCCCAGTCTACTCAACCTCTCCTCATAATCCAACCCCTTCAATTCTGGGATTAACCTAGTGAATCTCCTCTGCACACCCTCCAGCGCCAGTACATCCTTTCTCAAGTAAGGAGACCAAAACTGAACACAATACTCCAGGTGTGGCCGCACTAACACCTTATACAATTACAATTGTTCTCAGACTTCTGAAATCTCCTGCCCGATGGAAGAGGTTGGAAAAGTGAGTAAGCCGGGTGGGAGGGATCCTTGATTATGCTGCCCGCTTTCCCCCGGCAGCGGGAGGTGTAGATGGAATCAATGGATGGGAGGCAGGTTTATGTGATGGACTGGGCGGTAGTGACGACTCTCTGAAGTTCCTTGCGGTCCTGGGCCGAGCAGTTGCCATACCAGGCTGTGATGCAGCCAGATAGGATGCTTTCTATGGTGCATCTGTAAAAGTTGGTAAGGGTTAATGTGGACATGCCGAATATCCTTAGTTTCCTGAGGAAGTATAGGCGCTGTTGTGCATTCTTGGTGATCGCGTCGACGTGAGTGGACCAGGATAGATTTTTGGTGATGTGCACCCCTAGGAATTTGAAACTGCTAACCATCTCCACATCGGCTCCGTTGATGCTGACAGGGGTGTGTACAGTACTTTGCTTCCTGAAGTCGATGACCAGTTCTTTAGTTTTGCTGGCATTGAGGGAGAGATTGTTGTCGTTACACCACTCCACTAGGTGCTCTATCTCCCTCCTGTATTCGGACTCGTCGTTATTCGAGATCCGGCCCACTATGGTCGTATCGTCAGCAAACTTGTAGATGGAGCTGTGAAGCAATTATGCTAACCACCATGCGACCGTGCTGCCCCTGGAGCTAAGTCCACAAAAGATCAGCCATGATCTCATTGAATGGTGGAGCAGGCTCGAGGGGCCATGTGGCCTACTGCTGCTCCTAGCTCTTATGTTCTTATGTCCTTATGTGCCTGTCAGGCACGGAGGAAGTGGTCAAGCGAAGGAACCGTGGTTTAATAAAGTAGTTGAATCACTTGTCACGAGGCAGAAGGAGGCTTATGTAAAGATGAGATGTGAAGGTTCAGTTAGGGCGCTCGAGAGTTACAAGTTAGCTGGGAAGGATCTAAAGAGAGAGCGAAGAAGAGCCAGGAGGGGTCAAGAGAAGTCTTTGTCAGGTAGGATCAAGGATAAACCTAAAGCTTCTATAGGTATATCAGGAATAAAAGAATGACTCGGCTAAGAGGTGGGCCTGTCAAGGGAAGTTGTGCGTGGAGTCCGAGGAGATAGGAGAGGTGCTGAATGAAACTTTTTCGTCCGTATTCACTCAGGAAAAAGACGATGTTGTTGAGAAGAATAATGTGGTACAGGCTACTAGATTTAAAGGGCTTGAGGTTCATCAGGAGGAGGTGTTAGCAATTCTGGAAAGTGTGAAAACAGATAAGTCCCCTGAGCTTGATGGGATTTATCCTAGAATTCTCTGTGAATTAAGGGAAGAGATTGCTGAGCCTTGAGCTTTGATCTTTATGTTATCTTTGCCTACAGGAATAGTGCCAGTAGGTTGGAGGACAGTAAATGTTGTCCCCTTGTTCAAGAAGGGGAACAGAGATAACCCCGGTAACTATAGACAGGTGAGCCTTAGTGTTGTGGGCAAAGTCTTGTAAAGGTTCATAACAGATAGGATTTATAATCATCTGGAAAGGAATAATTTGATCCGAGATCGTCAACACGGTTTTGTGAAGGGTAGGTCGTGCCTCACAAACCTTATTGAGTTCTTTGAGAAGGTGACCAAACAGGTGGTCGAGGGTAAAGCAGTTGATTGGTGTACATGGATTTCAGTAAAGCGTTTGATGAGCTTCCCCATTGTAGGCCATTGCAGAAGATACGGAGACATGGGATTCAGGGTAATTTAGCAGAAATTGGCTAGCTGGAAGAAAACAAAATTTATAGGAAATGTTCAGCCGCAGTTCAGTTGCTAGTGGTGTACCACAAAGAACTGTTTTGGGGGCACTGGTGTTTGTCATTTTTCTAAATGGCCTGGAGCAGGGCATAGAAGGATGGGTGAGTAAATCTGCAGATGGCACTAAAATCGGTGGAGTTGTAGATAGTGCGGAAGGATGTTGCAAGTTACAGAGGGATATAGATAAGCTGGAAAGCTGGGCTGACAGGTGGCAAATGGAGTTTAATGCAGAAAAGTGTGAGGTGATTCATTTTGGAAGGAATAACATGAAGACAGAGTACTGGGCTAATGGTAAGATTCTTGGAAGTGTGGATGAGCAGTGAGATCTCAGTGTCCATGCACATAGATCCCTGAAAGTTGCCACTCCAACTTGCTATTAATAATTTGGTATGTTAGATTTAATTGGTAGAGAGACTAAGTTTCGGAGCCATGAGGTCATGTTGCACCTGTACAAAACTCTGTTGCATCTGCATTTGGAGTAGTGCGTGCAGTTCTGGTCGCCACATTATCGGAAGGATATGGAAGTATTGGAAAGGGGGCAGAGGAGATTTACCAGGATATTGCCTGGTATGGAGGGAAGATCATATGAGGGAAGGCTGAGGGACTAGAGGCTGTTGTCGTTAGGGAGAAGAAGGTTAAGAGCTGACTTAATTTAGGCAAACAAGATAACCAGAGCATTAGATATAGTGGACAGTGAGAGCCTTATTCCTCGGATGATAATGATTAGCACGTGGGGACCAAGCTTTAAATTGAGGGGAGATAGATATAGGACAGATGTCAGAGGTAGCTTCTTTAATCAGAGAATAGTAAAGGAGCAGAATGCCCTGCCTGCAACAGGAGTGGACTCGCCAATATGAAGGGCATTTAAATGGTCATTGAATAAACATACGGATGATAATGGGATAGTGTAGATGGGCTTGATAGTGGTTTCACAGGTCAGTGCAACATGAAGAGTCGAAGGGCCTGTACTCTTCTATGTTCCATGTTCTGAAGTGCTTCGGCACATTTTACTGCATTAAAGGCACGATTATAAATGCAAGTTGTTGGCGATCATTATCAGTATCTCAAATCATTGCTCAGATGGCCTCCATTCCCTCATCATTTCTACTCTGTCAGATTCTGTTACCTTTCTGCTACATGGGTATATTTAAGGTGTCATTCTACTCAAATAGCGGTTGTTCAACCACCATCAAACCTACGCTTCTCGGACATCTCGAGGAAAAGTTTCCGGATGGACTGGGATCATGGATCGGAGGAGGCGGACCAGTACAGAATCAGCTGGGTTCCATCTGGGGGAGGGGACAAAAAAGAGGTGATGATATCCATACTTTCTGCTTCTGTGTTGCTCCAGCTGATTTTTAAATTTGCCTTGCAACATGCGAGTTTGAGCAAAACAGCTGTCAGCCAGATCTGTATATGTATGAAAATGTTCCTCCTTTCCAGCAACGATGTTTCATTGTACCCTTGTAATCCTTTCCACACTTGCTAATGAGTTGCATTCTCTGTTGGTCGAGGCGGCATGATCACACTGAAAACAGCAGGTATTTTCCATTCGCAACATGGACAGGCAGTCACGGGCAGGGCTGGAATATTTGGAGATTGGCCAAAACTCAATTGGGTGGGATGAGCTCTTTGAACCGTAACCTGCAGAAACATCAGCACATTCTTTCTGAATGGCATTACTGTACTAGCAGGTGATCAGAAAACTGCTTTCCGCACAGACCATATGCTCTTTAGTATTGAGATGTTGGGCTCAGTTGCCCACTCAAAGAAGAGCATTTGTGTAATGAACAAAACCGTCCAAATTAGTTCATTCGTTCAATTGAATTTTCTCCAGAAATACTCCACATGACCACGAGGGAATGCCACTGGGAAGGTGGCTGCAGCCAAGGGTTGGTAATGGATTTTAAGGTCCTTGCAGCCCCCTGAGTTATATTAAATTCAAACCTCCCCATTTAATTAAGGGAATCAGTTTGCAGAAAACAAATTGGTTTGATGCACTGAACGTATCTTGACCTTCGCTTTCTGCCTATTCTTTCAGATGATTATAAATGGCAAAGAGACAAGCCATGTTTTAGATAACCTGGATCCTAACACCAAATATGATGTTTCCCTTACTGCCATCTACCCAAACAAGAAGGAAAGTGATGACGTCTCAGCCTCCCAGCGTACATGTAAGTCTTTAGTATATAAAAATCTCCATTAGTCTTTCCTACCCCCTTACCAATTATCTTCAAATATTGAAAAGAGGACAAAGTGACATGGAAAGCACATGCTGCATATTGTGATGTGCAGCAGATCGCAATGTCCTTCAGGATGGGGTGTGGGGTTAGTATGTTCCGCTGGATTCTCTGCTTCTGCTGTCGCAAAGTGTATCTATTGGCTTCATTGGCTAGCCTGCTTGTGTCCAATATTCCTGGGCCATACTGCACCTTCAGCCAGATAAATCTATAAAACCACAGAATTCCGACAGTGTAGAAGGAGGCTATTTGGCCTTGTGTGTCTGCACCGACCCTCTGAAAGAGGAACCTAATTAGGCCCACTCCCCTGCCCAATCCCTGAAGCACCCCCCTAACCGGAACATCTGGGACTATTTAGCATGACCAATCCACCTAATGTGCACATCTTTGGACTGTGGGAGGAAATCGGAGGACTCTGAGGAAACCCCAAAAACACGGAGAGAATGTACAAGTGCCACACAGACAATCTACCGAGGCAGGAATTGAACCCAGTTCTCTGGCGCTGTGAGGCAGCAGTGATAACCCAACCCCTGATTCATTTATACCTCCTTCAACTTGCCTCCTCTTTTATTTATGGACCTGCTACCCCAACCCCTTATCTATTCCTCACAGAGAAATGATTGGCCACATCCCATTTCCCCACTACCTGGACGTAACTTGTCGATATAAAGGGAAATAACAATCATATTTGTATTTACCTATCATAGTTTAACAGTCTCAAGTAACTTTACTGGGAGACATCAGCAGATTGCTAATCATTTCAGTTCAACTAGTGATGTCTGTTTTAGAGAACTTGAAACAATATTGCCCCATCGCGTTTTGCTGAAGGTGAAAGGGGCGGCATGTGGCACAGTGGCTAGCACTGGGACTGCGGCACTGACAAGACAGAGGGTGGTGATGGATGGAAAATTTTCAGACTGGAGACCAGTTACCAGCGGTGTACCACAGGGATCAGTGCCGGGTCCTCTGCTATTTGTGATTTGAATCAATGACATTGATACGATGCAGAGCTGGGCTGAAAAATGGCAGATGGAGTTTAACCCTGATACGTGCGAGGTGATTCATTTTGGTCAAAAAAATTTGAATGTGGATTACAGGGTCAATGGCAGGGTTGTGAGGAATGTGGAGGAACAGAGAGATCTTGGGGTTCATGTCCACAGATTTCTGAAGGTTGCCACCCAAGTGGATAGAGCTGTGAAGAAGGCTTATAATGTGTTAGCGTTTATTAATAGGGGCTTGAGTTTAAGAGCCGTGGGGTTCGGCTGCAAATATTCCTCACCATGCTGAGACCACATTTGGAGCATTGTGTGCAGTTCTGATCATTTCATTACAGGAAGGATGTGGAAGCATTGGAAAGGGTGCAAAGGAGATTTACCAGGATGCTGCCTGGTCTGCAGGATATGTCTTATGAGGAAAGGTTGAAAGAGTTAGGTCTTTTCTCTTTGGAGCAGAGGAGAATGAGAGGCAACATAATAGAGGTTGAGAAAATGATGATGGGGTTAGATACAGTGGACGTTCAGAGACCATTCCCTTGGGTGGATGTAGCTGTTACAAGGGGGCATAACTATAAGATTCAGGGTGGGAGATATAGGAGGGAATTTTGGAAGAGAGTGGTTAGGGTGTGGAATGGGCTGCCTGCTGTGATAGTGGAGTCGGACACTTTAGGAACCTTCAAGTAGTTACTGGACAGGAACATGGAGCACACCAGAATGACATGGAGTGAGATAGCTTAATCTAGGGTTCGGACAATGCTCGGCACAACATTGTGGGCCGAAGCGCCTGTTCTGTGCTGCACTGTTCTATGGTCCATGTTCTATGATAAGCCGGGTTCGAATCCCGGCCCTGGGTCACTGTCCATGTCAAGTTTGCACATTCTCCCCATGCGCTCCTAGCCCATTTTTGGACCCGGAATCGGTCGGGAACGGGGCCGTCGGGAGCCGTCGTAAAACTCCGCCGACTTTACGATGGAAATCCCGATTTCAGCGCGTTCATGAGAATTCCGCCCAATCAACCGCAGTAAACCTGCCCGTATTTTATGGAATGTTACCTTATTGACTCGCAATATTCCTCAAACTTCATTCTCCAGTGACACACATATTTTTTTGATCTGTTTCTGCTGTTGAGTTTAGTGACCCTTTGCAGTAACTGACTTCAATCCCTTTCCCCCACCCCCAATCCTTTATCCCTACATGTGAAGCTGCTCTGCTTTATGTCAGTATCCAACATTTCAGCTTGCATCTCCTTTATTTAGCCTTGCTGTCTTGTTGGTCTCTCTGTCCTTGATCAGCAGCATTATTCCAATACAGCTGGAAAAACACCACCTCAACTATCGATGAGGTGCTTTATAGCATCCTGGACTCAACACCGTGTTCAACAATTTTACATCATTATCCAGGCCCCATTTTGGTTCCTTTCCGTTTGCAAGTTTTGATTTTAACCCTTTTTTCTCTTGGATCTGCTTTGAGACAGCAGCTGCTCATTATTCTTTTGTCATTTAATTTCTCCTGCCTTCCACCCTATGACAGACCTTCCCACTTTTTTAAATCACCTCACATGTGCTAAAAACCTGATGACTTTTTTTTCTCCCTCTTCAGCTGTTGCCAGACCTACTGAGCATTTTCAGCATTTTTTGTTTTTACATCACTTTTACCTTGGCTTTTGTGGGGGAAAAATGTTTTGTTGTATTTTCATGCCGTGGAACAGCAGCAATAAACCCTGTCAACCTTTTCCAAAGTTCAGTGGGACCCTCAACCTGGGATAATTGCACAGGCTGATTATGGGTGGGGATTTCAACATGCTTGTTGATCAAGGCGTGGACCGGTCATGTTCGAGAACGGGCAAGGTGCGAGCAATGGCAAAGGAGCTGAAAGGGTTCATGGAGCAGATGGGGGCGGGAGTGGGTGGATCCGTGGAGATTTAGGCAGCCGAGAGCCAGGGAATTTTCTGTCTTCTCCCACGTTCACAAGGTGTATCCCGGATAGATTTATTTGTTGTGGTCAGGGCCCTGTTGGCGAGGGTGGTGGATACGGGATATGCGGCAATTATGATCTTGGGCCATGCTCGGCACTGGGTGGACCTGCAGGTCAGTTTGGATAATAAGCAGCGTCCACACTGGAGATTGAATGTAGGGCTCTTGGCAGACGAAGTAGTCTGCGAGAGATTGAGGAAGTGTGTCGTAGTCAATATTTTCCCCGCTTCTGGACTGTGATAGAAAGATTCAAACATGATTCGTTAGGTAAGCAAAACTCAGCTTTATTTACGGACTACAACTGCTAGCAGTATGGCTGAGACTTGGAGTCGGAAGGCAGTCAAGTACAAATTGCTGGTTCCCTTCTAAGTCTGCGGTATCACAAAAGAATAAGACGATATTTATACATTATAGGATCAAGATAACATGAATACAGCTTGCTCAGGAATTTGATCAAAAGTAAAAAATAAGCAATATCATAAAACTGGCGTCACCTTGCTGACCTTAGAGGACTGGGGTCTCATATCTTTGTCTTGTCTATTGATCGCATGTTTAAGAAACGGAGCAAACTTGTTTAAGTATCGAAAGAGACAAGTTTTTAGCTTATCTTGTGTATTTAGACGGTTCTGGGGTGTGACGACTGAGTTTTTATCCGAGTTTAGAGCCAGCAAGTTCTCGGGTCAAGTTGACCGTGGCTGCTTGTTGTGCCTTAGGTTATGCAAAGTCAGTTTAAATTTCATTGTCCCAAGGAACTTGACTAGTTTTCCCATCATGCCATTATTTGCTTTGCACAATACCACAAGTGCATGCTGAACTACCTGCAGGTGAACGATACGGGGGAGGTCTCAGCAGCGGTGGTCTGGGAAGCACTGAAGGCGGTGGTGAGAGGGGAGCTGATCTAGATCCGGACTCACAGGGACAGGACGGGATTGGTCAGAAACGTCCGACTCGTAAGAGAGAGCCTACGAGTGGATAGGAAGTATGTGAAGAGTCCAGAGCCAGGGCTGTTGAGGGAACGCCAGAGGCTTCAGGCGGAATTTAGTTTGTTAACTACAGGAAAGGCAGTGGAGCAGCTCAGGAAGGTAAAGGGAGCGGTGTACGAGCATGGGGAAAAGGCCAGTAGGTTGATTGCACAGCAGCTCAGACAAAGGGAGGCAGCGATGAAAATAGGGAAAGTGGTTGTTGGGGATTGGAACTTAGTTAGGGACTCGGAAGGGGTGAGCAAGACCTTCACGACTTTTATAGTAGTCCGTGATAAATATCAAACTAATCGGAAGGACTGAGTGGATGGTAAGGGTGGTGTAGCTCTGTTATTTAAGGATGACATCCGGGCAATAGTAAGGGATGGTTTTGGTGCAATGGAGGACAAGGTTGAATCCATTTAGGTGGAAATTTGGACTAGGAAGTTGAAAAAGTCACTGAAAGGAGAAGTCTATAGGCCACCAAATAGTAACAGTATGGTGGGGCAGGCAATAAACAAAGAAATAACTGATGCATGTAGAAATGGTACAGTCATTATCATGGGGGATTTTAATCTACGTGTTGATTTGTTTAACCAGGTCGGTCAAGGCAGCCTGGAGGAGGAGTTTAAAGAATATATCCGTGATAGTTTCCTGTAACATTATGTAATAGAACCTACAAGTGGACAAGCAGTCCAAGTTCTGGTCCTGTATCATGAGACAGGATTGACTAATGATCTCATGGTTACGGATCCTCTCGCAAGGAGCAATAACAGTATGGAACAATTTAAAATACAGATGGAGGGTGAGAAGGTGAAATCAAACAGTAGTGTTTTGTGCTCAAACAAAGCAGATTACAATGAGATGAGAGAAGAGCTAGCTAAGGTAGACTGGGAGCAAAGACTTTATGGTGAAACAGTTGAGGAACAGTGGAGAACCTTCCAAGCGATTATTCACAGTTTATACCCACAAAAAGGAAGGACGGTAGAAAGAGGGAAAATCCACCGTGGATATCTAAGGAAATAAGGAAAAGTATCAAATTGAAGGAAAAAGCATCCAAAGTGGCAAAGATTAGTGGGAGACTAGAGGACTGGGAAATAATAAGGGGGCAACAGAAAGCTACTAAAAAAGCTATAAATAAGAGTAAGATAGATTGTGAGAGTGAACAGGCGCCGGAATGTGGTGACGAGGGACTTTTCAGGTAAATATTTGTCCTGTAGAGGATGAGAAGGGTGATTTAATAATGGGAGTTGAGGAAATGGCTGAGGAACTGAACAGGTTTTTTGGGTCGGTCTTCACAGTGGAAGACACAACATGGCAGTGACTGATAGAAATGAGGCTATGACAGGTGAGGTCATTGAGATGATTGTTATCACGAAGGAGATAGTGGTGGGCAAGCTCATAGGGCTAAAGGTAGACAGGTCTCCTGGCCCAGATGGAATGCATCCCAGAGTGCTAAAAGAGATGGCATGGGAAAATGCAAATGCACAAGTGATAATTTACCAAAATTCACTGGACTCTGGGATTGTCCCGGCGGATTGGAAATTAACAAACGTGACACCACTGTTTAAAAAAGGGGATAGGCAGAGAGCGGGTAATTATAGGCCAGTTTGCTTAACTTCAGTAGGAGGGAAGATGCTGGAATCTATCAGCAGAGAAGAAATAGTGAGACGTCTGGATGGAAATTGTCACATTGGGCACATGCAGCATGGGTTTATAAAGGGCAGGTTGAGCTTTACTAATTGAGTGTAATTTTTTGAGGACCTTCCAAAGCGGTAGATAATGGGGAGCTAATGGATGTGGTATATCTGGATTTCAAGAAAACATTTGGCAAGGTGCCACACAAAAGTTTGCAGCATACGATGAAGATGCATGCATTAAATGTAAAGTAGTCGCATGGATAGAGGATTGGTTAATTAATAGAAAGCATAGAGTGGGCATTAATGGGTGCTTCTCTGGTTGGCAATCAGTAGCTTGTGGTTTCTCTCAGGGATCAGTGCTGGGCCCGCAATTGTTCACAATTTGCTTCAATGATTTGGAGTTGGGGACGAAGGGCAATATGTCCACGTTTGCAGACAACACTAAGATGAGTGGTACAGCAAAAAGTGCAGGGGATACTGGAAGTCTGCAGAGGGATTTGGATGGGTTAAGTGAATGGACTAGGGTCTGGCAGATGGAATACCATGTTGACAAATGTGAGGTTGTCCACTTTGGTAGGAATCAGAGCAAACAGGATTATTAATTAAATGATAAAATATTAAAACATGCTGGTTGGGCAGGCTTGAGGGGCCATGAGGCCTTCTCCTGCTCCTATTTCTTATGTTCTTATGTGCCTGTCAAGCAGGGAGGAAGTGGTTTACTCAAGTAGTTGAATCACTTGTCAAGAGGAAGAAGGAGGCTTATGTAAAGATGAGACGTGAAGGTTCAGTTAGGGCGCTCAGGAGTTACAAGTTAACTAGGAAGGATCTAAAGAGATAGCTACGAAGAACCAGGTGGGGACATGAGAAATCTTTGGCAGGTAGGATCAAGGATAACCCTAAAGCTTTCTATAGATATGTCAGGAATAAAAGAATGACTAGGATAAGAGGTGGGCCTGTCAAGGGAAGTTGTGCGTGGAGTCCAAGGAGAGAGGAGAGGTTCCAAATGAATATTTGTCATCAGTATTCACACAGGAAAAAGGACGATGTTGTTTAGGAGAATAAGGTGGTACAGGCTACTAGACTTAAAGGGCTTGATGTTCATAAGGAGGAGGTGGTAGCAATTCTGGAAATTATGAAAACAGATAAAGTTCCCTGAGCTTGATGGGATTTATCTTAGAATCCTCTGTGAATTCAGGGAAGAGATTGCTGAGCCTTTGGCTTTTATCTTTATGTTATCTTTGCCTACAGGAATAGTGCCAGTAGGTTGGAGGACAGCAAATGTTGTCCCCTTGTTCAAGAAGGGGAATAGAGACAACCCCGGTAACTATAGACCAGTGAGCCTCACTCTGTTGTGGGAAATGTCTTGGAAAGTCTCAGAAGAGATAGGATTTATAATCATCTGGAAAGGAATAATTTGATAGTTACTAGTGGTGTATCACAAAGAACTGTTTTGGGGCCACTGCTGTTTGTCATTTTTATAAATGGCCTGGAGGAGGGCGTCGAAGGATGCGTGAGTAAATCTGCAGATGGCGCTAAGCTCGGTGGAGTTATGGACAGTGCGGAAGGATGTTGCAAGTTACAGATGGACATAGATAAGCTGCAAAGCTGGGCTGACAGGTGGCAAATGGACTTTAATGCAGAAAAGTGTGAGGTGATTCATTTTGCAAAGAATAACAGGAAGACAGAGTACTGGGCTAATGGTAAGATTCTTGATATTGTGGATGGGCAGAGAGATCTCGGTGTCCATGCACATTGATCACTGAAAGTTGCCACTCAGGTAGGTAGTGCTATTAAGAATTTGGTATGTTAGCTTATTTTGATAGGGAGATTGAGTTTTGGAGCCATGAGGTGGTGTTGCAGCTGTACATAACCCTGGTGCGTCTGCATTTGGAGTAGTGCGTGCAGTTCTGGTCGCTGCATAATAGGAAGGATATGGAAGCATTGGAAAGGGTGCAGAGGAGATTTACCAGGATGTTGCCTGGTGTGAGGGAAGATCTGACGAGGGAAGGCTGAGGGACTTGGGGCTGTTTTCGTTGGAGAGAAGAAGGCTAAGAGCTGACTTAATTGAGGCATACAAGATAACCAGAGGATTAGATATGGTGGACAGTGAGAGACTTTTTCCTTGGATGATAATGATTAGCACATGGAGACATAGCTTTAAATTGAGTGGAGATAGATGTAGGACAGACGTCAGAGGTAGCTTCTTTACTCAGAGAATTGTTAGGGAGCGGAATGCCCTGCCTGCAACAGGAGTGGACGCGCCAATATTAAGGGCATTTAAATGGTCATTGGATAAACATATGGATGATAATGGGATAGTGTAGATGGGCTTGAAAGTGGTTTCACAGGTCGGCGCAACATGGAGGGCCGAAGTGCCTGCCCTGTTCTATGCTCTATGTTCTGAAGTGCCTCAGGACATTTTACTGCATTAAAGGCACTGTTATCAATGCAAGTTGTTGATCATTACAAAGATCATTACAAGTATCTCAAATCATTGCTCAGATGGGCTCTACTCATTTCTACTCTGTCAGATTCTGTTACCTTTCTGCTACATGTGTACATTTATGGTCTCATTCTTCTCACACAGCGGTTGACCAACCACCATCAAGCCTACGCTTATCGGACGTCACGAGGAAAGGTTTCCGGATGGACTGGGAGCATGCAGCAGACGATGTGGACAAATACAGAATCAGCTGGGTTCCATCTGGGGGAGGGGACAAAAAAGAGGTGATGAAATCCATACTTTCTGCTTCTGTGTAGCTCCAGCTGATTTTTAAATTTGCCTTGCAACATGCGAGTGTGAAGCAAAACCGCTGTCAGACAGATCTGTATATGTATGAAAATGTTCCTCCTTTCCAGCAACGATGTTTCATTGTATCCTTGTAATCCTTTCCACACTTTCTAATGAGTTGCATTCTCTGTTGGTCGTGGCGGCATGATCACACTGAAAACAGCAGGTATTTTCCATTCCCAACAGGGACACGCAAAGTCACGGGCAGGACTGGAAAATTTGGAGATTGGCCAAAACTCAATTGGGTGGGATGAGCTCTTTGAACCGTAACCTGCAAAAGCATAAGCACATTCTTTCTGAATGGCATTACTGTACTAGAAGGTGATCAGAAAACTGCTTTCCGCACGGACCATATGCTCTTTAGTATTGAGATGTTCGGCTCAGTTGCCCACTTAAAGAAGAGCATTTGCGCAATGAACAAAACAGTCCAAATTAGTTCATTCCTTCAATTGAATATTCTGCAGAAATACTCCACATGACCACGAGGGAATGCCACTGGGAAAGGTGGCTGCAGCCAAGGGTTGGTAAAGGATTTTAAGGTCCTTGTGGCACCCTGAGGGATATCAAATTCAAACATCCCCATTTAATTAAGGGAATCAGTTTGCAGAAAACAAATTGGTTTCATGCACTGAACGTATCTTGACCTTCGCTTTATGCCTATTCTTCCAGATGATTATAAATGGCAATGAGAGAAGCCAGGTTTTAGATAACCTGGATCCTTCCACCTTATATGCTGTTACCCTGACTGCCATCTACCCAGACAAGACGGAAAGTGAAAAAGTTTCAGCCTCCCAGCGTACAGGTAAGTCTTTAGTATATAAAAATCTCCATTTGTCTTTCCTACCCCTTTAGCAATTATCTTCAAATATTGAAAAGAGGACAAAGTGACATGGAAAGCACATGCTGCATATTGTGATGTGCAGCAGATCATAATGTCCTTCAGGATGGGGTGTGGGATTAGTATGTTCCCCTGGATTCTCTGCTTCTGCTGTAGCAAAGTGTATCTATTGGCTTCATTGGCTAGCCTGCTTGTGTCCAATATTCCTGGGCCATACTGCACCTTCAGCCAGATAAATCTATAAAACCACAGAATTCCGACAGTGTAGAAGGTGGCTATTTGGCCTTGTGTGTCTGTACCGACCCTCTGAAAGAGCAACCGAAATAGGCCCACTCCCCTGCCCAATCCCTGAAACCCACCCTAACCGGCACATCTGGGACTATTCAGCATGACCAATCCACCTAATGTGCACATCTTTGGACTGTGGGAGGAAATCGGTTGACCCAGAGGAAACCCACAAAGACACGGAGAGAACGTACAAGCGCCACACAGACAATCTACCGAGGCAGGAATTGAACCCAGTTCTCTGGCGCTGTGAAGCAGCAGTGATAACCCAACCCCTGATTAATTTATGCCTCCTTCAACTTGCCTCCTCTTGAATTTATGGACCCGCTTCCCCAACCCCTTATCTATTCCTCACAGAAAAATGATTGGCCTCACCCCATTTCCCCACTACCTGGGCGTAACTTGTCTATACAAAGGTAAATAACAATCATATTTGTATTTATCTAACATATTTTAACAGTCTCAATTATCTTTACTGGATGACATCAGCAGATTGATAATCATTTCAGTTAAACCAGTGATGTTAGTTTTTAGAGAACTTGAAACGATATTGCCCCATCCCCTTTTGCTGAAGGTGAAAGGGGTGGCATGTGGCACAGTGGCTAGCACTGGGACTGCGGCACTGACAAGACAGAGGGTGGTGATGGATGGAAAATTTTCAGACTGGAGACCAGTTAACAGCGGTGTACCACAGGGATCAGTGCTGGGTCCTCTGCTATTTGTGATTTTTGTCAATGGCATTGTTAGAATGCAGAGCTGGGCCGAAAAATGGCAGATGGAGTTTAACCCTGACAAGCGCGAGGTGATTCATTTTGGTGGAAAAAATTTGAATGAGGATTACAGGGTCAACGGCAGGGTTGTGAGGAATGTGGAGGAACAGAGCGATCTTGGGCTTCATGTCCACATATCTCTGAAGGTTGCCACTCAAGTGGATACAGCGTGAAGAAGGCTTATAGTGTGTTAGCGTTTATTAACGGGGGCTTGAGTTTAAGAGCCGCGGGGTTATGCTGCAACTATTCCTCACCCTGCTGAGACCACATTCGGAGCATTGTGTGCAGTTCTGGTCACCTCATTACAGGAAGGATGTGGAAGCATTGGAAAGGGTGCAAAGGAGATTTACCAGGATGCTGCCTGGATTGCAGGATAGGTCTTATGAGGAAAGGTTGAGGAAGTTACAGCTTCTCTCTTCGGAGCGGAGGAGGATGAGATGCGACATAATAGAGGTTGAAAAAATTATGAGGTGGTTAGAGATTATTACCTTGGGTGGATGTAGCTGTTACAAGGGGGCATAACGATAAGATTCAGGGTGGGAGATATAGGAGGGATGTCCGAGGTAGGTTCTTTACTCAGAGAGCGGTTAGGGTGTGGAATGGACTGCCTGCTGTGATAGTGGAGTCAGACACTTTAGGAACTTTCAAGTAGTTATTGGATAGGAACATGGAGTACACCAGAATGACATAGAGTGGGATCGCTTAATCTTGCGTTCGGACAATGCTCGGCACAACATCGAGGGCCGAAGCCCCTGTTCTCTGCTGCACTGTTCTATGTTCCATGTTCCATGAGGAGCCGGGTTCGAATCCCAGCCCTGGGTTGCTGTGCGTGTGGAGTTTGCACATTCTCCCCATGTCTGTGTAGGTTTCACCCCCACAACCCAATGATGTGCACGTTAGGTGGATTGGCCATGCTAAATTCCCCCTTAATTGGAAAAAAACAGTAATTGGGTGGACGAAAATTTTTTTACAAAGTCAGTAAGGTGACATGGAAAAGATAATGGCCTCGATTCTCATGAACCACGCCGGGTCGGAGAATAGCGGGCGGCGCCTTTTTTCCCGGCAACGCCGGTCCGACGCCCTCCCGCTATTCTCCCCACTGGCCAAATGAGCGTGGTCGTGGTTCCTGCGGAAATCTTCGGAGAATCGCCCGACTGAGGACAAAAGGCGACTCTCCATCACGCCCGCTATTTTCCGGCCCGGATGGGCCTAAGTCCCAACGTCATCGGGAAACACACCTGCTTTCAAAAGTCGCCAGCCAGTCGTGCTGGCTGACGAGGAGGTCGGAAGGTGAGCGGACCGTCTCCGCTAACTGGGGAATGCATCCCCGATAATGCTGCGGCCAGGGGAGGAGGAGGATTGAGGGACAAGTGCGGGGTGGGGGGAGTGGGGGACAAGTGCAGGGGGAGAGGAGGAGTGAGGGACAAGTGCGGGGCGGGGGGAGTGGGGGACAAGTGCGGGGCAGGGGGAGTGGGGGACAAGTGCGGGGGGAGAGGAGGAGGATTGAGGGACAAGTGCAGGGGAGGAGGAGGATTGAGGGACAAGTGCGGGGAGGGGGGGAGTGAGGGACAAGTGCGGGGAGGGGGAGGTGAGGGACAAGTGCGGGGCGGGGGGAGTAAGGGACAAGTGCGGGGGGAGGAGGAGGATTGAGGGACAAGTGCGGGGGGAGGGGGGAGGAGTGAGGGACAAGTCCGGGGGGGAGGAGGAGGATTGAGGGACAAGTGCAGGGGGGGAGGAGGAGGAGTGAGGGACAAGTGCGGGGGGAGGAGGAGGATGAGGGACAAGTGTGGGGGGAGGAGGAGGATTGAGGGACAAGTGCGGGGAGGGGGGAGTGAGGGACAAGTGCGGGGGGAGGAGGAGGATTGAGGGACAAGTGCGGGGGGAGGGGGGAGGAGTGAGGGACAAGTGCGGGGAGAAGGAGGAGGATTGAGGGACAAGTGCGGGGGGAGGAGGAGGAGTGAGGGACAAGTGCACGGGGGAGGGGGGAGGAGTGATGGACAAGTGCGGGGGAGGAGGGAGGAGTGATGGACAAGTGCGGGGGAGGAGGGAGGAGTGAGGGACAAGTGCGGGGGGGAGGAGGATTGAGGGACAAGTGCGGGGGGGAGGGGGGAGGAGTGATGGACAAGTGCAGGGGTGAGGAGGGGAATTGAGGGACAAGTGCGGGGGGGGAGGAGGATTGAGGGACAAGTGCGGGGGAGGGGGTAGGAGTGATGGACAAGTGCGGGTGGGAGGAGGAGGATTGAGGGACAAGTGCGGGGGGGAGGGGGTAGGAGTGATGGACAAGTGCGGGTGGGAGGAGGGGAATTGAGGGACAAGTGCGGGGGGGAGGGGGAGGGTGGAGAGCGGAGGGAGAGATAGTGGAACATTGTGGGGAAGAGCGAGTATTGGGGGGGTGGTGTTGCGGCGTGAGTGGAGTTGTCAGCCGCCCTGCCATGGCAGGATGGTCACGAGGACACAGCCGCTGGTTGCCCTGTGGCTTATGGCCACAGGACATTGACGCCCCGGTGACGAGGACGTGTAGTTAACTGCCCTTAGGACGCTGAAACTGGCCAGGGGTTAGGCTGGCCGCGTGTCAGCAGTGCTTGTATCCCGTGGCAGGCGGATGCCGAGGTGTCGAATAACCTCCGCCTAACATGTTGCTGTTTCTCTGCCCCCACCCACCACCCTTCTGTAGGTGACCATAATGTTTGCGAACAGAACAGCTATGTTCAGCACAGTGGTTGGGGCCGCTGCACTGCTGGTGGAGATGGAGCAGCATCCACAGCCACATCCCGCAGTGGATGCAGGGCCAGCTGCAGGAGCGCAGGGGATGGCCGAGGAGTTGTCCGTCGTCGAGCAGCATGGGGGGGAGGAGGAGGAGCAGGAGGAGGAAAAGGAGGAGGAGGAGAAATTGATAGTGGAGCTGAGGCCCCAGAGGTGAAGATCGAGGCCCGGGGTTTACCGTCCCTGGGTCTCATTCCAGACAATGCCGGACATCACCTGCAGGAGGAGACTCCGGTTGAGCAGAGAGATGGTGAAACGTATCTGGCAACTCGTGGCGCACCTCGCCCCACGTGGAAGAGGAGGAGGACACGCGATACCGTTTGCCATCAAGGTCACGGTGGCACTTAACATTTATGCAACCGGCATCTTCAAGTCTCCGAGCGGGGACGTCTCTGGGATCTCCCAGTCATCGGTGCACAGGTGCATCCGGGATGTGACCGACGCCCTCTCTGACATCGCGGACCGCTACATCACCTTTCCCGAGGACCGAGCAAGTCAACATTCACGAGCTTGTGAATTTGCCAGCGTGGCCGGGATACCGATGGTGCAGGGGGCAATCGATTGTGTTCACGTCCCCATGCGCCCGCCTGCAGGGGACAGGGACGTGTTCACAAACAGGAGGGGGACATACTCCATGAATATCCAGGTGGTTTGCGACCCCCACATGAGGATCATGAACGTCTGTGCAAGGTTCCCAGGGAGTGTGCATGACTCCTACATACTGGCGCAGTCGTTCATCCCTGTTTGAGGGACGGCCCCCCCGGCTGAGGGGCTGGTTGCTAGGCGACCGGGGTTATCCGCTGATGCCATGGCTGATGACGCCTATACGGAGGCCTCAGACCGACGCAGCAACCCTTTACAGTGAGGCCCATGCAGCAACCAGGGGTGTGGTGGAGCGCTGCTTTGGATTACTGAAAATGAGATTCAGGTGCCTGGACCGCTCCGGAGGGACCCTGCAGTACCAACCCGACAGGGTCGCTCGCATTGTCGTGGTCTGCTGTGCGCTGCACAACATCGCGATGCAGAGGGGAGATGCCCTGCTGCAGGAGGCGGAGGGAGAAGCCACTGGCAGTGGTGCCAGCACAGAAGAGGAGGAGGAGGGGGTGGGTGGTGGAGATGCGCGCACAGCACGCAGACAGGAGCCAGGTGCTGGTAATGGCCAGGAGGCAGCACGGCGACATCGGCGAGGAAAGCGGGCAGGCGACGCCTTGGTGGCAGCCAGATTCAGGCGTCGCGCGCGACGTCCCCGCTGAACACCAACACTAACACCTGCATCGCCAGTCGTGCAGAGGGTCAACACACTACTGCCACCACCACCACAAAGCCCCCACTCTGCGTACACTGCTCCAGTTCTAAATCAGCCTTTCCACTGGGGCCAGACGGTATGGCACGACATTGATGGCTGTGTCAGCGGGTGTGATGACACAGCCATCAATGTTGAATGATGACAGCCCGCTCTGCGATGAGCTGTGAGTTCACAATCGTTAGACAAAGTCTGACTCATGGCAATAGCTGAACCATCCATGTCGGTGTTCGCTGAGTTCGTCAGGGACATTCCATCACGTGCCTGCGTGGGGTATCTGTGGGAGGGGGTGGGGGGGGGGGGACTGCACACCCGGCAGCGAAGTTTCACCGCTCGTTAACCCCAGCAAGGGCACAGGGGATGGTGGGACAGAGGGTTGAGTGTGAGGGCACAGGGGATGGTGGGACAGAGGGTTGAGTGTGAGGGCACAGGGGATGGTGGGACAGAGGGTTGAGTGTGAGGGCACAGGGGATGGTGGGACAGAGAGTTGGGTGTGAGGGCACAGGGGATGGTGGGACAGAGGGTTCGGTGTGAGGGCACAGGGGATGGTGGGGCAGGGGGCTGAGTGTGAGGGCACAGGGGATGGTGGGACAGAGGGTTGAGTGTGAGGGCACAGGGGATGGTGGGGGAGGGGGCTGAGTGTGAGGGCACAGGGGATGGTGGGGGAGGGGGCTGAGTGTGAGGGCACAGGGGATGGTGGGGGAGGGGGCTGAGTGTGGGGCGCAGGGGATGGTGGGGGAGGGGGCTGAGTGTGAGGGCACAGGGGATGGTGGGGGAGGGGGCTGAGTGTGAGGCCGCAGGGGATGGTGGGGGAGGGGGCTGAGTGTGGGGCGCAGGGGATGGTGGGGGAGGGGGCTGAGTGTGAGGCCGCAGGGGATGGTGGGGGAGGGGGCTGAGTGTGAGGCCGCAGGGTATGGTCAGGGAGGGGGCTGAGTGTGAGGGCACAGGGGATGGTGGGGGAGGGGGTTGTCATGCAGGGTTGTCTCACTTGGTTCTACACCACCAAACTCGCAGTGAGCCACATCTCGACTGGCTGAGCCGCCAATGATATCGAGGGCCCTCTGCTCAAAGGTCGTGAGGGGGCGCAGATTGGTTGAATCCCCTCCGGTCTTGTTCCGCTCCCGGTTGTTGTGCGCAGATTTCTCCTGATGGGGGAGGCATGGATAGATCATTGCAATTCGGCAAGTATCAGCAGCCCGTTCAGATATTGGCGCACGTTTGGGGGAAAGTTGCAGTTAAACCATGGCATCTCTCCAGGGGTTTGCAGCGCTCATGTCGGTCAGCGAAAACTTGGTTGCACACCCTCCAATCACAATCGCCCACCTCCCCCTCCCTCTACAGCCCAGGGGCTGGTGGGTGAGTAGGTACTTGGGGGGGGGGGGGGTTGTTGTGACCCGGGGGAACCCTCTTGGCACTTACCCTGGCAGCCCGGGTGAGGTCGTGCAGCTTCCTTCAGCGCTGCTCTCCAGACCGAGGGGTGTTCCCCACAGCACTTCCAGCCATGCCCACCTCATGCCAGGCACGTCGCACCTCACTGGCAGGTTGGCGATGCCCTTTCCTCGGGCATATTATGCGCCTCCGCTCCTCCACAGCATCGAGGAGGGTCTCCACATCACCCTCCGTGAAATGAGGCGTGTCCCTCCGTTGCTCCATCATCCTCCCCCCTCAGGGTGGTGACCGGCGACCGTGCCTTTTAACGACACGGAGCGATGTCGTTCTGGTGTCATTGGGGCGTCATTGGGGCGTCGCACTGTTCTGCCGTCATCGACGACGAATTTCCCGCGGCCGCGCTCCTAGTCCATTTTCGGACCCGGAATCGGTCGGGAACGGGGCCGTCGGGAGCCGTCGTAAAACTCCGCCGACTTTACGAGGGAACTCCCGATTTCAGCGCGTTCATGAGAATTCCGCCCAATCAACCGCAGTAAACCTGCCCGTATATTATGGAATATTACCTTATTGACTCGCAATATTCCTCAAACTTCATTCTCCAGTGAAACACATATTTTTTTGATCTGTTTCTGCTGTTGAGTTTAGTGACCCTTTGCAGTAACTTACTTCAATCCCTTTCCCCCACCCCCAATCCTTTACCCCTACATGTGAAGCCGCTCTGCTTTATGTCAGTATCCAACATTTCAGCTTGCATCTCCTTTATTTAGCCTTGCTGTCTTGCTGAACTCTATGTCCTTGATCAGCAGCATTATTCCAATAGAGTTTGACAAACACCACCTCAACTTTCCATGAGGTGCTTTATAGCATCCTGGACTCAACACCGTGTTCAACAATTTTACATCATTATCCAGGCCCCATTTTGGTTCCTTCCCCTTTGCAAGTTTTGATTTTAACCCTTTTTTCTCTTGTTTCTGCTTTGAGACAGCAGCTGCTCATTATTCTGCGATTCACGCCTCCTCTGGCCACATCTTGTCCCATTCCCCACATTGACAACTCTTTTGTCATTTAATTTCTCCTGCCTTCCACCGTGACAGACCTTCCCACTTTTTTTAATCACCTCCCATCTGCTTAAAACCTGTTGGAATTCTTTTTCTCCCTCTTCAGGTGTTGCCAGACCAGCTGGGCATTTTCAGCATTTTTTGTTTTTACATCACTTTTACCTTGTCTTTTGTGGGGGAAAAATGTTTTGTTGAATTTTCATACCATGCAACATCAGCAATAAACCCTGTCAACCTTTCAAAAAATTCAGTGGGACCCTCAACCTGGGATGATCGCACAGGCTGATTATGTGTGGGGATTTCAACATGCTTGTTGATCAAGGCCTGGACCGGTCATGTTCGAGAACGGGCAAGGTGCCAGCAATGGCAAAGGAGCCGAAATGGATCATGGAGCAGGTGGGAGGGGGTGGGGTGGATCCGTGGAGATTTAGGCAGCCGAGAGCCAGGGAATTTACTTTCTTCTCCCATGTTCACAAGGTGTATTCCCGGATAGATTTCTTTGTTGTGGGCAGGGCCCTGTTGGCGAGGGTGGTGGATACGGGCTATTCGGCAATTACGATATTGGACCATGCTCCATACTGGGTGGACCTGCAGGTCAGTATGGAGAGTAAGCAGCGCCCACAGTGGAGATTGGATGTGGGGCTGTTGGCGGACGAAGTGGTCTGCGAGAGTTAGAGGAAGAGGATGCTGAACTACCTGCAGGTAAACGATACGGGGGAGGTCTCAGCAGCAGTGATCTGGGAAGCGCTGAAGGCGGTGGTGAGAAGGGAGCTGATCTAGATCTGGACTCACAGGGACAGGACGGACAGGGCAGAGACGGACCGACTGATAAGAGAGAGCCTACGAGTGGATAGGTAGTATGTGAAGGCTCCAGAGCCAGGGCTGTTGAGGCAGAATTTAGTTTTGTTAACTACAGGAAAGGCAGTGGAGGAGCTCAGGAAGGTGAAGGAAGCGGAGTATGAGCATGGGGAAAAGGCCACGGGGAAAAGGCTCAGACAAAGGGAGGCAGCGATGGAAATAGGGAAAGTGGTTGATGGGGATTGGAACTTAGTTGGGGACTCGGAGGGGGTGAGCAAGGCCTTTGGGACTTTTATAGTAGTCCTTGATAAATATCAAACTATTCGGAAGGACTGAGTGGATGGTAAGGGTGGTGTAGCTCTGTTATTTAAGGATGACATCCGGGCAATGGGAAGGGATGACACTGGTGCAATGGAGGACAAGGTTGAATACATTTGGGTGGAAATTAGGAATAGTAAGGTGAAAAAGGCACTGATAGGAGTAGCCATAGGCAACCAAATAGTAACAATTCTGTGGGGCAGGCAATAAACAAAGAAATAACTGATGCATGTAGAAATGGCACAGTCTTTATCATGGGGGATTTTAATCTACATGTTGATTGGTTTAACCAGGTCGGTCAAGGCAGCCTGGAGGAGGAGTTTATAGAATATATCCGTGATAGTTTCCTAGAAGAGTATGTAACAGAACCTACAAGGGAACACGCGGTCCTAGATCTGGTCCTGTATCATGATACAGGATGGACTAAAGATCTCATTGTTAGGGATCCTCTTGGAATTTAAAATACAGATGGAGGGTGAGAGGGTGAAATGAAACAGTAGTGTTTTGTGCTCAAACAAAGCAGATTACAATGGGATGAGAGAAAAGCTAGCTGAGGTAGACTGGGAGCAAAGACTTTATGGTGAAACAGTTGGGGAACAGTGGAGAACCTTCCAAGCGATTTTTCACAGTTTATACCAACAAAACGGAAGGACAGTAGAAAGAGGGAAAATCGACCATGGATATCTAAGGAACTAAGGAAGAGTATCAAATTGAAGGAAAAAGCATCCAAAGTGGCAAAGACTAGTGGGAGACTAGAGGACTGGGAAATCTTTAAGGTGCAACAGAAAGCTACTAAAAAAGCTATAAAGAGAGAGATAGATTATGAGAGTGAACAGGCGCCGGAATGTGGTGACAAGGGGCTTTTCAAGTAAATATCTGTCCTGTAGAGGATGAGAAGGGTGATTTAATAATGGGAGTTGAGGAAATGGCTGAGGAACTGAACAGGTTTTTTGGGTCTGTCTTCACAGTGGAAGACACAAGTAACATGCCAGTGATAGAAATGAGACAATGACAGGTGAGGACCTTGAGATGATTGTTATCACTAAGGAGGTAGTGATGGGCAAGCCCACAGGGCTAAGATGGACAAGTCTCCTGGCACTGATGGAATGCATCCCAGAGTGCTAAAAGTGATGGCTCGAGAAATTGCAAATCAACAATGATAATTTACCAAAATTCACTAGACTCTGGGATGGTCCCGGCGGATTGGAAATTAGCAAACGTGACACCACTGTATATAAAAGGAGATAGGCTGAGAGCGGGTAATTATAGGCCAGTTAGCTTAACTTCGGTAGTAGGGAAGATGCTGGAATCTATCATCAAAGAAGAAATAGTGAGACGTCTGCATGGAAATTGTCTCATTGGGCAGACGCAGCATGGGTTCATAAAGGGCAGGTCGTGCATGACTAATTGAGTGGAATTTTTTGAAGACCTTACCAAAGCGGTAGATAATAGGGAGCCAATGGATGTGGTATATCTGGATTTCCAGAAAATCTTTGGCAAGATGCCACACAAAAGGTTGCCGCACAGGATAGAGAGGCATGGCATTAAGGGTAAAGTAGTAGCATGGATAGAGGATTGGTTAACTAATAGAAAGCAAAGAGTGGGGATTAATGAGTGTTTCTCTGGTTGGCAATCTGTAGCTAGTGGTGTCTCTAGGGATCAGTGCTGGGACCGCAATTGTTCACAATTTGCTTCAATGATTTGGAGTTGGGGACGAAGGGCAATATGTCCAAGTTTGCAGACGACACTAAGATGAGTGGTAAAGCAAAAAGTGCGGAGGATACCGGAAGTCTGCAGAGGGATTTGGATCGGTTCAGTGAATGGACTAGGGTCTGGCAGCTGGAATACCATGTTGACAAATGTGAGGTTTTCCACTTTGGTAGGAATAACAGCAAACAGGATTATTAATTAAATGACAAAATATTAAACCATGCTGCTGTGCAGAGACATGGGTGTGCTTGTGCATGAGTCACAAACAGTTGGTTTGCAGTTACAACAGGTGATTAAGAAAGAGAATGGAATTTTGTAGTTCATTGCTCGAGAGATGGTGTTCAAGACTAGGGAGGTTATGCTGCAATTGTCTAAGATGTCAGTGAGGCCAAACCTGGAGTATTGTGTTCACTTTTGGTTCCCTTACCTGGGAAAGGACGGACTGGAGGTTGTGCAAAAGAGATTCACTAGGTTAATCCCAGAGCTGAAGGGGTTGGATTACGAGGAGAAATTGCATAGTCTGGGTCTGTACTCGTTGGAATTTAGAAGGATGAGGGAGGGATCTTCTAGAAACATGTGAAATTATAAAGGGAGTAGATAGGATAGATGTGAGCAGGTTATTTTCACTGGCGGGTGAAAGCAGAACTAGGGGGCACAGCTTCAAGATAAGGGGAAATAGATTGAGGACTGAGTTTCGGTGGAACTTCTTCACCCAAAGGGTTGTGCATCTATGGAATTCCTTGCCCAGTGAAGCAGTTGAGGCTCCTTCATTAAATGTTTTTTAGAGAAAGATGGATAGCTTTTTGAAGAATAAAGGGATTCAGGGTTATGGTGTTCGGGCCGGAAAGTGGAGCTGAGTCCACAAAAGATCAGCCATGATCTCATTGAATGGTGGAGCAGGCACAAGGGGCCATGTGGCCTACTGCTGCTTCTAGTTCTTATGTTCTTATGTGCCTGTCAGGCAGGGAGGAAGTGGTCAAGCAAGGGACCCGTGATTTACTAAAGAAGTTGAATCACTTGTCAAGAGGAAGAAGGAGGCTTATGTAAAGATGAGACGTGAAGGTTCAGTTTGGGTGCTCAGGAATTACAAGTTAGCTGGGAAGGATCTAAAGAGACAGCTCAGAAAAGCCAGGAGGGGAGATGAGAAATCTTTGGCAGGTAGGATCAAGGATAACCCAAAAGCTTTCTATAGGTATGTGAGGAATAAATGAATGACTAGGGTAAGAGGTGGGCATGTCAAGGGATGTTGTGCGTGGAGTCCTAGGAGATACGAGAAGTGCTGAATGAATATTTTTCATCCGTATTCACACAGGAAAAAGACAATGTTGTTGAGGAGAATAATGAGGTACAGGCTACTAGACTTAAAGGGTTTGAGGTTCATAAGGAGGAGGTGGTCTTGGAAACGTTCATAAGAGATAGGATTTATAATCATCTGGAAGGGAATAATTTGATTAGTGATCGTCAACACTGTTCTGTGAAGGGTAGGTCGTGCCTCAGAAACCTTATTGAGTTCTTTGAGAAGGTGACTAAACAGGTGGTTGAGGGGACAGTAGGTGATTGGTGTACATGAATTCAGTAAAGCGTTTGATAAGGTTGCCCATGGCAGGCTATCGCAGAAAATACAGAGGCATGGTATTCAGGGTGATTTAGCAGTTTGGATCAGAAATTGTCTAGTTGGAAGAAGACAAAGTTGATAGGAAATGTTCAGCCGGAGTTCAGTTACTAGTGGTGTACACTAGTACATTTGGGGCCACAGCTGTTGGTAATTTTTAGCAATGAAATGGAGGAGGGCGTACAAAGATGACTAAATTTGCAGATGGCACTGAAGTCGGCGGAATTATGTACAGTGTGGAAGAATGTTGCAAGTTACAGAGGGACATAGATAAGCTGCAGAGCTGGCTGAGAGACGGCAAATAGAGTTTAACGCAGAAAAGTGTGAGGTGATTCATTTTGGAAGTGATAACAGGAAGACAGAGTACTGGGTTAGAACATAGAACAGTACAGCACAGAACAGGCCCTTCGGCCCTCAATGTTGTGCCGAGCCATGATCACCCTACTCAACCCACGTATCCACCCTATACCCGTAACCCAACAACCCCCCCTTAACCTTACTTTTTATTAGGACACTACGGGCAATTTAGCATGGTCAATCCACCTAACCCGCACATCTTTGGACTGTGGGAGGAAACCAGAGCACCCGGAGGAAAACCACGCAGACAGGGGGAGGACGTGCAGACTCCACACAGACTGTGACCCAGCCGGGAATCGAACCTGGGACCCTGGAGCTGTGAAGCATTTATGCTAACCACCATGCTACCCTGCTAATGGTGAGATTCTTGGGAGTGTGGATCAGCAGAGAGATCTCGTTGTCCATGTACATAGATCCCACCCAGGTTGATAGGGTTGTTAAGAAGGCGTAAGGTGTGTTAGCTTTTATTGGCAGAGAATTGAGTTTTGGAGCCATGAGGTCAAATTGCACTTGTACAAAACTCTGGTGTGGCCACATTTGGAGTGTTGCATGCAATTCTGGTCACTGCATTACGGGAAGAATATGGAAGTATTGGTAAGGGCGCAGAGGAGATTCACCAGGATGTTGCCTGGTATGGAGGGAAGACCTAATGAGGGAAGGTCGAGGGACTTGAGGCTGTTCTCATTAGAGGGAAGAAGGTTCAGATGTGACTTAATTGAGACACACAAGACGATCAGAGGATTAGATACGGTGGACAGTGAGAATCTTTTTCCTCGGGTGGTGATTTCTAGAACGAGGGTAGATTGCTTTCAATTGAGGGAGATAGATACAGGACAGATGGCAGAGGTAGGTTCTTTACTCAGACAGTAGTATGGCCGTGGAATGCCCTGCCTGCAACAGTAGTGGACTCGCCAACATTAAGAGCATTTAAATGGTCATTGGATAAACACATGGATGATAAGAGAATAGTGTAGATGGGCTTGACAGTGGTTTCACAGGTTGGCACAACATGGAGGTCCGAAGCGCCTGTACTGTTCTATGTTCTTTGTTCTGAAGTGACTCAGGACATTTTACTGCATTAAAGGCACTGTTATCAATGCAAGTTGTTTGTGATCAGTGCCAGTATCTCAAATCTTTGCTCAGATATCCTCCCTTTCCTCATTTCTACTCTGTCAGATTCTGTTACCTTTCTGCTACATATGTACATTTAAGGTCTCATTCTTCTCGCACAGCGTCTATCCCAACACCATCAAACCTACGCTTCTCGGACATCACGAGGAAAAGTTTCCTGGTGGACTGGGATCATGGATCGGAAGAGGCGGACCAGTACAAAATCAGCTGGGTTCCATCTGCAGGAGGGGACAAAAAAGAGGTGATGAAATCCATACTTTCTGCTACTGTGCAGCTCCAGCTGATTTTTAAATTTCCCTTGCAACATGCGAGTGTGAAGCAAAACCGCTGTCAGACAGATCTGTATATGTATGAAAATGTTCCTCTTTTCCAGGAACAATGTTTCATTGTATCCTTGTAATCTTTTCCACACTTGCTAATGAGTTGCATTCTCTGTTGGTCGTGGGGGCTTGATCACACTGAAAACAGCAGGTAATTCCCATTCCCAACAAGGACACGCAAAGACACGGGCAGGACTGGAAAATTTGGAGATTGGCCAAAACTCAATTGGGTGGGATGAGCTCTTTGAACCGTAACCTTCAGAAACATCAGCGCATTCTTTCTGAATGGCATTACTGTACAAGAAGGTGATCAGAAAACTGCTTTACGCACGGACCATATGCTCTTTAGTGTTGAGATGTTGGGCTCAGTTGCCCACTCAAAGAAGAGCATTTGCATAATGAACAAAACAGTCCAAATTAGTTTATTCCTTCAATTTAATATTCTGCAGAAATACTCCACATGACCACGAGGGAATGCCACTGGGAAAGGTGGCTGCAGCCAAGGGTTGGTAAAGGATTTTAAGGTCCTTGCGGCTCCCTGAGTGATATCAAATTCAAACATCCCCATTTAATTAAGGGAATCAGTTTGCAGAAAACAAATTGGTTTCATGCACTGAACGCATCTTGACCTTAGCTTTGTGCCTATTCTTCCAGATGATTATAAATGGCAAAGAGACAAGCCAGGTTTTAGATAACCTGGATCCTGACACCAAATATGATGTTTCCCTTACTGCCATCTACCCAGACAAGAAGGAAAGTAATGACGTCACAGCCTCCCAGCGTACATGTAAGTCTTTAGTATATAAAAATCTCCATTAGTCTTTTCTACCCCCTTACCAATTATCTTCAAATATTGAAAAGAGGACAAAGTGACATGGAAAGCACATGCTGCATATTGTGATGTACAGCTGATCACAATGTCCTTCAGGATGGGGTGTGGGATTAGTATGTTCCCCTGGATTCTCTGCTTCTGTTGTAGCAAAGTGTATCTATTGGCTTCATTGGCTAGCCTGCTTGTGTCCAATATTCCTGGGCCATACAGCACCTTCAGCCAGATAAACCTATAAAACCACAGAATTCCGACAGTGTAGAAGGTGGCTATTTGGCCTTGTGTGTCTGCACCAACCCTCTGAAACAGCAATCTATCTAGGCCCACTCCCCTACCTACTCCCTGAAACTCCCCCTAACCGGCACATCTGGGAATATTTAGCATGACCAATCCACCTAATGTGCACATCTTTGGACTGTGGGAGGAAATCGGAGGACCCAGAGGAAACCCACAAAGACACGGAGTGATCGTACAAGCGCCACACAGACAATCTACCGAGGCAGGAATTGAACCCAGTTCTCTGGCGCTGTGAGGCAGCAGTGATAACCCAACCCCTGATTAATCTATGCCTCCTTCAACTTGCCTCCTCTTTTATTTATGGACCCGGTTCCCCAACCCCTTATCTATTCCTCATAGAAAAATGATTGGCCTCACCCCATTTCCCCACTACCTGGGTGTAACTTGTCGATACAAAATGAAATGAAAATGAAAATTGCTTATTGTCACGAGTAGGCTTCAATGAAGTTACTGGGAAAGCCCCTAGTCGCCACATTCCGGCGCCTGTCCGGGGAGGCTGGTACGGGAATCGAACCGTGCTGCTGGCCTGCCTTGGTCTGCTTTCAAAGCCAGCGATTTAGCCGAGTGAGCTAAACGAGCCCCTGGTAAGGTAAATAACAATCATATTTGTATTTACCTAACATATTTTAACAGTCTCAAGTATCTTTACTGGATGTCATCAGCAGATTGATAATCATTTCAGTTAAACTAGTGATGTTTGTTTTTAGAGAATTTGAAAAAATATTGCCCCATCCCGTTTTGCTGAAGGTGAAAGGGGTGGCATGTGGCACAGTGGCTAGCACTGGGACTGCGGCACTGAGAAGACAGAGGGTGGTGATGGATGTAAAATTTTCAGACTGGAGACCAGTTACCAACGGCGTACCACAGGGTTCTGTGCTGGGTCCTTTGCTTTTTGCCGTACCAGCCTCCCCGAACAGGCTCCAGATTTTGGCGACACGGGGCTTTTCACAGTAACTTTATTTGAAGCCTACATGTGACAATAAGCGATTTTCATTTCATTTAATTTCATTTGTGACTTTTTATCAATGACTTGGAGGAGGGGGCTGAAGGCTGGGTCAGTAAATTTGCTGATGACACAAAGATTGGTGGAGTCATGGATGAGATGCAGGGTTGTTGTTGGCTGCAAAGAGACATTGATAGGATGCAGAGCTGGGCCGAAAAATGGCAGATGGAGTTTAACCCTGATAAGTGCGAGGTGATTCATTTTGGTAGAAAAAGATTGAATGCGGATTACAGGGTCAACCCATGAATCCATTTGGGTGGAAATTTGGAATAGTAAGGTGAAAAAGTCACTGATAGGAGTAGTCTATAGACCACAAAAGAGTAACAATATGGTGGGGCAGTCAATAAACAAAGAAATAACTGATGCATGTGGAAATGGTGCAGTCGTTGTCAAGGGGGATTTTAATCATCCTGTCGATTGGTCGGTCAAGGCATCCTGGAGGAAGAGTTTACAGAATGTATCCGTGATAATTTCCTAGAACATTATGTAATAGAACCTACAAGTGAACAAGCAGTCCTAGTTCTGGTCCTGTATCATGAGACAGCATTGACTAATGATTTCATATTTAGGGATCCTCTCGCAAGGAGTGATCACAGCATGGTGGAATTTAAAATACAGATGGAGGGTGAGAAGGTGAAATCAAACAGTAGTGTTTTGTGCTCAAACAAAGCAGATTACAATGAGATGAGAGAAGAGCTAGCTAAGGTAGACTGGGAGCAAAGACTTTATGGTCAAGCAGTTGAGGACCGGTGGAGAACCTTCCAAGCGATTTTTCACTGTTGATACCAACATAAAGGAAGGACAGTAGAAAGAGGGAAAATCGACCATGGATATCTAAGGAAATAAGGGAGAGTATCAAATTGAAGGAAAAAGCATCCAAAGTAGCAAAGATTAGTGGGAGACTAGAGGACTGGGAAATCTTTAGGGGGCAACAGAAAGCTACTACAGAAGCTATAAATAAGAGTAAGATAGATTGTGAGAGTGAACAGGTGCAGGAATGTAGCAACTAGGGGCTTTTCAGGTAAATATTTTTCCTGCAGAGGATGAGAAGGGTGATTTAATAATGGGAGTTGAGGAAATGGCTGAGGAACTGAACCGGTTATTTGGGTCTGTCTTCACAGTGGAAGACACAACATGCCTGTGACTGATAGAAACGAGGCTATGACAGGTGAAGACCTTGTGATGATTGTTATCACGAAGGAGATAGTGGTGGGCAAGCTCATAGGGCTAAAGGTAGACAGGTCTCCTGGCCCAGATGGAATGCATCCCAGAGTGCTAAAAGAGATGGCTAGGGAAAATGCAAATGCATTAGTGATAATTTACCAAAATTCAGGAGACTCTGGGATGGTCCCGGTGGATTGGAAATTAGCAAACGTGACACCACTGTTTAAAAAAGGAGATAGGCAGAGAACGGGTAATTATAGGCCAGTTAGCTTAACTTCGGTAGTAGGGAAGATGCTGGAGTCTATCATCAAAGAAGAAATAGCGAGACGTCTGGATGGAAATTGTCTCATTGGGCAGACGCAGCATGGGTTCATAAAGGGCAAGGTCGTGCCTTACTAATTGAGTGTAAATTTTTGAGGACCTTCCAAAGTGGTAGATAATGCAGAGCTAATGGATGTGGTATGTCTGGTTTTCAAGAAAACCTTTGGCAAGGTGCCACACAAAACTTTGCAGCATACGGTAAAGATGCATGGCATTAAGGGTAAAGTGGTAGCATGGATAGAAGATTGGTTAATTAATAGAAAGCATAGAGTGGGGATTAATGGGTGCTTCTCTGGTTGGCAATCAGTAGCCAGTGGTTTCAGGGATCAGTGCTGGGCCCGCAATTGTTCACAATTTGCTTCAATGATTTGGAGTTGGGGACGAAGGGCAACATGTCCAAGTTTGCAGACAACACTAAGATGAGTGGTACAGCAAAAAGTGCAGGGGATACTGGAAGTCTGCAGAGGGATTTGGATGGGTTAAGTAAATGGATTAGGGTTTGGCAGATGGAAAACAATGTTGACAAATGTGAGGTTATCCACTTTGGTAGGAATCAGAGCAAACAGGATTATTAATTAAATGATAAAATATTACAACATGCTGGTGCGGCAGGCTTGAGGGGCCATGGGGCCTACTCCTGCTCCTAGTTCTTATGTACTTATGTGCCTGTCAGTCAGGGAGGAAGTGGTCAAGCGAGGGAATCGTGGGTTACTAAAGTAGTTGAATCACTTGCCAAGAGGAAGAAGGAGGCTTATGTAAAGATGAGACATGAAGGTTCAGTTCGGGTGCTCGAGAGTTACAAGTTAGATAGGAAGGATCTAAAGAGACAGCTACGAAGAGCCAGGATGGGACATGAGAAATATTTTGTTACTGGTGGTGTACCACAAAGAACTGTTTTGGGGCCACTGCTGTTGGTAATTTTTATAAATGGCCTGGAGGAGGGCATAGGAGATGGGTGAGTAAATCTGCAGATGGCACTCAACTCGCTGGAGTTGTGGACAGTGCGGAAGGATGTTGCAAGTTACAGAGGGACATAGATAAGCTGCAGAGCTGGCTGAGAGATGGCAAATAGAGATTAATGCAGAAAAGTGTGAGGTGATTCATTTTGGAAGGAACAGGAAGACAGTGTACTCGGCTAATGTAATGATTCTTGGTAGTGTGGATGAGCGGAGAGATCTCGGTGTCCATGTCCATAGATCCCTGAAAGTTGCCACCCAGGTTGATAGGTTTGTTAAGAAGGCGGACGGTGTGTTAGCTTTTATTGGCTGATGGATTGAGTTTCAGAGCCATGAGGTCAAATTGCAGCTGTACAAAACTCTGTGTGGCCACATTTGGAGTGTTGCATGCAATTCTGGTCACTGCATTACAGGAAGAATATGGAAGCATTAGTAAGGGTGCAGAGGAGATTCATCAGGATGTTGCCGGTTATGGAGGGAAGACCTAATGAGGGAAGGCCGAGGGACTTGAGGCTGTTCTCATTAGAGGGAAGAAGGTTCAGATGTGACTTAATTGAGGCATACAAGATGATCAGAGGATTAGATACGGTGGACAATGAGAATCCTTTTCCTCGGGTGGTGATTTCTAGAACGAGGGTAGATTGCTTTCAATTGAGGGAGATAGATACAGGACAGATGGCAGAGATAGGTTCTTTACTCAGACAGTAGTATGGCCGTGGAATGCCCTGCCTGCAACAGTAGTGGACTCGCCAACATTAAGAGCATTTAAATGGTCATTGGATAAACACATGGATGATAAGAGAATAGTGTAGATGGGCTTGACAGTGGTTTCACAGGTTGGCACAACATGGAGGGCCGAAGTGCCTGTACTGTTCTATGTTCTATGTTCTGAAGTGAGTCAGGACATTTTACTGCATTAAAGGCACTGTTATCAATGCAAGTTGTTTGTGAGCAGTGCTAGTATCTCAAATCTTTGCTCAGATATCCTCCCTTTCCTCATCATTTCTACCGTGTGGGCAGCAGGGTAGCATGGTGGTTAGCATAAATGCTTCCCAGCTCCAGGGTCCCAGGTACGATTCCCGGCTGGGTCACTGCCTGTGCGGAGTCTGCACGTCCTCCCCGTGTGTGCGTGGGTTTCCTCCGGGTGCTCCGGTTTCCTCCCACTGTTCAAAGATGTGCGGGTTAGGTGGATTGGCCATGCTAAATTGCCCGTAGTGTCCTAAAAAGTAAGGTTAAGGGGGGGGTTGTTGGGTTACGGGTATAGGGTGGTGAGGCACTCTCAATTACGACACGAAAGTTAGGTCAGTAATCAAAGGCTTTAATAAGCAGTGAACAATGGCAGCCTCCATGAGAAGTGTGCTCGCAAAATGGATTCTCATCTTAAGTACTGTTTCCCAGGGGGCGTAGCCAGAGGCGGAATCCCCCAGGGTTCCAAGCCTCTTAAAGGGGCAATGTATTCCGATCATCACAAGCCTCTTAAAGGGGCAAGGTATTCCGATCATCACATTCACCCCCTGTTTAAAAGAAAACATAGTCCGTCGGGGATGAAGTGTTTTTAAATTATAAGTTCAGTCTTTGTGGTGGTCTGATAGTCCGTGTTGACTTTCGCCGCTCCGGTGGTGGCGCCGTGGATGCGGTCGGTTCCGATGGTGTTCTATCCGGGAGCACGGTTGACTGAAGCTTTGTCCGCCTTGGAGAGGGAGGGGGTATCAGGAGTGATTAGGGTGGTCGGTGTCGGCTGGGGGGCAGGGGGCGCTATGGAGGGGGCGCTGTCGAAGTCGGAGTTCGGTGTAGGGCCGGGAGCGTCGGTAGAAGGGGGGGGGGTCGGTGGGAGGATCGGTGGAGTCGGTGGGAGAGCCAGCGGGTGCCAGGTCTCGCAGGGAGACAGTATCCTGCCTGCCATCGGGGTGCTCAACGTAGGCATAACGAGGGTTTGCGTGGAGCAGGTGGACCCTCTCGACTATGGGATCCGTTTGATGGCTCCTCACATGCCTCCGGAGTAGGACTGGACCCGGAGTCGTCAGCCAGGGTGGAAGCGAGACTCCAGAGGTGGACTTCCTGGGGAAGACAAACAAACGATTGTGAGGGGTCTCGTTCGTGGCCGTACAGAGGAGCGACCTAATGGAGTGCAGGGCATCGGGTAGGACCTCGTGCCAGCGGGCGATAGGGAGACTCCTTGACCGTAGGGCTAGGAGGACAGCCTTCCAGACTGTCGCGTTCTCCCTCTCCACTTGCCCGTTTCCCCGCGGGTTATAGCTCGTCGTCCTGCTCGAGGCGATGCCCTTGCTGAGCAGGTACCGATGCAGCTCATCGCTCATGAACGATGTACCCCGGTCGCTGTGGATATAAGCGGGGAAACCAAACAGAGCGAAGATGCTGCGCAGTGCCTTGATCACGGAGGCCGAGGTAGTATCGGGGCAGGGGACAGCAAAAGGGAAGTGGGAGAATTCATCGATGACGGTGAGGAAATAGATGTTGCGGTTGTTGGACGGGAGAGGCCCTTTGAAGTCCACGCTTAGTCGCTCAAAGGGCCCAGAGGCTTTTATCAGGCGGGCCTTGTCTGGTCGATAGAACTGCGGTTTGCTTTCTGCACAGATCTGGCATGCCTTAGTCATGGTCTTGACCTCCCCTGTGGAGTAGGGCAGGTTGCGGGACTTGATGAAGTGGGCAAGCCGGGTGACCCCCGGGTGGCAGAGGTCATCGTGGATGGTTCTCAGGCGGTCCAGTTGCGCGTTGGCGCACGTGCCGCGAGACAGGGCATCTGGGGACTCGTTGAGCTTCCCCGGGCGATATTTAATACCGTACGTATAGGTGGAGAGCTCTATTCTCCACCTCAGGATCTTGTCGTTCTTTATTTTGCCCCGTTGTGCGTTATCGAACATAAAGGCGACCGACCGTTGGTCGGTGATGAGGGTGAACCTCCTACCAGCTAGGTAGTGCCTCCAGTGTCGCACGGCCTCCACTATGGCTTGTGCCTCCTTCTCGACTGCAGAGTGTCGAATTTCCGAGGCGTTGAGGGTTCGGGAGAAGAACGCTACTGGTCTGCCCGCTTGGTTGAGGGTAGCAGCCAGGGCGACGTCTGATGCATCGCTTTCTATTTGAAAGGGGATGGCTTCGTCCACCGCGTGCATGGCGGCCTTGATGATGCCGGCCTTGATACGGTTGAAAGCCGACTGGGCCTCATCCGTCAGAGGAAAAACCGTGGTCTTAATGAGTGGCCGGGCTTTGTCCCCATATCTGGGGACCCACTGGGTGTAATAGGAGAAAAGCCCCAAGCACCGTTTGAGTGCCTTGAGGCTACGGGGGAGGGGGAGTTCCTTAAGGGGACGCATGCGGTCGGGGTCCGGGCCTAGGACCCCGTTCTCCACGACGTAGCCGAGGATGGCGAGCCGGGTTGTGTGGAACACGCATTTCTCTTTGTTGTAGGTGAGGTTGAGGGCCTGGGCAGTCTGGAGGAACTTCCTCAGGTTTGCGTCGTGGTCCTGCTGGTCATGGCCGCAGATGGTGACGTTGTCCAAGTACGGGAAGGTCGTCCCATAAGCCGTACTGGTCCACCATTTGATCCATCGCCCTCTGGAAAACGGAGACTCCTTTTGTAACACCAAAGGGTACCCTGAGGAAGTGAAACAGCCGACCGGCTGCTTCAAAAGCCGTGTAGGGGCGGTCCTCTGAGCGAATAGGGAGTTGGTGGTAGGCCGATTTGAGGTCAACCGTGGAGAATACCCGATACTGGGCAATTTGGGTCACCATTTCAGCTATTCAGGGAAGTGGGTACGCATCGAGTTGTGTGAAGCGGTTTATTGTCTGGCTATAATCCACAACCATTCGTTGCTTTTCCCCGGAGCGGACTACTAATACCTGGGCCCTCCAAGGGCTGTTGCTGGCCTCTATGACCCGCTCTTTTAGTAGCCGCTGAACCTCCGACTTGATGAAAGTCAAGTCTTGGGTACTGTACCGGCGACTCTTGGTGGCGATGGGCTTACAGTCGGGAGTGAGGTTCGCGAAGAGGCGGGGTGGCGCAACTTTGAGTGTCGCCAGGCTGCAGACTGTGAGTGGGGGCAGGGGTCCGCCGAACTGCAGTGTCAGGCTCCGGTGGCTGCACTGAAAGTCGAGGCCAAGCAGCAGGGGGGCGCAGAGTTGAGGAAAAATGTACAGTTTAAAACGGGAGTATTTCGCGCCTTGAATTGTGAGGTCAGCGACACAATACCCCGTGATTTGAACCAAATGGGACCCTGAGGCGAGGGCGATAGTTTGGGAGGCGGGATGGGTGCGCTGGGAGCAGCGCCTTACCGTGTCTGGGTGGATAAAACTCTCCGTGCTCCCGTAGTCGAACAGGCAGGGAGTGTCTTGGCCATTGATTCGCACCCGCATCATCGAGTTTCGCAGGTGTTTCGGCCGTGATTGATCAAGCGTGATCGCTCCTAGGTGTGGGCCGTCAGAGTCGGACTCACAAAATGGCCGCCCGGAGTCACAAGATGGCCGCCGATGCCGGTCGCACGTGTCGGGTTTCGAAGATGGCCGCCGCCAAGATGGCCGCTCCCATGACTCGCACGAGGTCGATGACGCGTCAGAAGTGGGCGTGTCTGGCCACAGTGCAGCCGCGTTGCGGGGTCTGTGAGGCCGGGAGCTTGATTTCTGGGCCCGGTGAGACTTTTGTTTGTGGCCTTTGGGCCCAGCCAGGCAGACTTTCGCGAAGTGCCCTTTCTTCCCGCAGTCGTTGCAGGTCGCGGATCGGGCCGGACAACGCTGACGTGGGTGCTGGCCTTGCCCACAGAAATAGCATGGGGAGCACCCGGAGTGAGTGGATCGACGCGTGGCACAGGCCTGTAGCGTGGCCGAGTCTGGAGGGGATCGAGAGGGATTCGTAAGGTCCGCGGAGTACGTACGGAGGTTACGGTGGGCCATTTCGAGAGAAAAGCCGAGCGTTACCGTGCCTTGGAGATCTTTCGCCCCGTCTTCTTGGAGCCGCTGCCGGATGTACGATGACCTGATGCCAGACACAAGGGCGTCGCGAATGTGTAAGTCCCTGTGTTCTTCAGCCGTCACTGCTTTGTGGTCGCAGTTCCTCGCGAGCGCGGTAAGTCTTTCCACAAACTCGTCCAGCATTTCTCCGAAGCGCTGGCTGCAGGTCGAGAGCAAATGCCTGGCATGTACCTCCTTGGTAGTGTTTATGAAGCGTTTCTTCAATATTTCGATCGCCGCCTCATAGGTCATAGCGGTTTCAATCATGGCGGAGATTCGGTGGCTCACCCGGCCATGTAGGAAGCCCAGCTTGCGAGCGCTGTCGACATCAGACGGTGAGGAGTCCAGATAATCCACAAAACACCGGAGCCAATGTTTAAAGATTTCCGAGGCTTCAGGCGTCCTGCCTTCCAGGTTGAGTCTCTCTGGTTTCAGACCGCTGTCCATCTTGATGTGCACTGCTTATTTAATTGAGGCACTCTCAATTACGACACGAAAGTTAGGTCAGTAATCAAAGGCTTTAATAAGCAGTGAACAATGGCAGCCTCCATGAGAAGTGTGCTCGCAAAATGGAGTCTCATCTTAAGTACAGTTTCCCAGGGGGCGTAGCCAGAGGCGGAGTCCCCCAGAGTTCCAAGCCTCTTAAAGGGGCAATGTATTCCGATCATCACAAGCCTCTTAAAGGGGCAAGGTATTCCGATCATCACAGGTGGATACGTGGGTTTGAGTAGGATGATCATTGCTCGGCACAACATCGAGGGCCGAAGGGCCTGTTCTGTGCTGTACTGTTCTATGTTCTATGTTCTATACTCTGTCAGATTCTGTTACCTTTCTGCTACATGTGTACATTTAAGGTCTCATTCTTCTCACACAGCGACTATCTCAGCACCATCAAACCTACGCTTCTCGGACATCACGAGGAAAAGTTTCCGGATGGACTGGGATCATGGATCGGAGGAGGCGGACCAGTTCAGAATCAGCTGGGTTCCATCTGCAGGAGGGGACAAAAAAGAGGTGATGAAATCCATACTTTCTGCTTCTGTGTAGCTCCGGCTGATTTTTAAATTTGCCTTGCAACATGCGAGTGTGAAGCAAAACCGCTGTCAGCCAGATCTGTATATGTATGAAAATGTTCCTCCTTTCCAGCAACGATGTTTCATTGTATCCTTGTAATCCTTTCCACACTTGCTAATGAGTTGCATTCACTGTTGGTCGTGGTGGCATGATCACACTGAAAACAGCAGGTATTTTCCATTCCCAACAGCAACACGGAAAGACACGGGCAGGACTGGAAAATTTGGAGATTGGCCAAAACTCATTTGGGTGGGATGAGCTCTTTGAACCGTAACCTGCAGAAACATCAGCACATTCTTTCTGAATGGCATTACTGTACTAGAAAGTGATCAGAAAACTGCTTTCCGCACGGACCATATGCTCTTTAGAATTGAGATGTTGGGCTCAGTTGCCCACTCAAAGAAGAGCATTTGCGTAATGAACAAAACAGTCCAAATTAGTTTATTCCTTCAATTTAACATTCTGCAGAAATACTCCACATGACCATGAGGGAATGACACTGGGAAAGGTGGCTGCAGCCAAGGGTTGGTAAAGGATTTTAAGGTCCTTGCAGCCCCCTGAGTGATATCAAATTCAAACATCCCCATTTAATTAAGGGACTCAGTTTGCAGAAAACAAATTGGTTTCATGCACTGAACATATCTTGACCTTCGCTTTCTGCCCATTCTTCCAGATGATTATAAATGGCAAAGAGACAAGCCAGGTTTTAGATAACCTGGATCCTGACACCAAATATGATGTTTCCCTTACTGCCATCTACCAAGACAAGAAGGAAAGTGATGAAGTCTTAGGCTCCGAGCGTACATGTAAGTCTTTAGTATATAAAAATCTCCATTAGTCTTTCCTACCCCCTTACCAATTATCTTCAAATATTGAAAAGAGAACAAACTGACATGGAAAGCACATGCTGCATATTGTGATGTGCAGCAGATCACAATGTCCTTCAGGATGGGGTGTGGGATTAGTATCCCCTGGATTCTCTGCTTCTGCTGTAGCAAAGTGTATCTATTGGATTCATTGGCTAGCCTGCTTGTGCCCAATTTTCCAGGGCCATACAGCACCTTCAGCCAGATAAAACTATAAATCCATCGAATTCCGACAGTGTAGAAGGAGGCTATTTGGCCTTGTGTGTCTGCACCAACCCTCTGAAAGAGCAACCAAAATAGGCCCACTCCCCTGCCCAATCCCTGATGCACCCCCCTAACCGGCACATCTGGGAATATTTAGCATGACCAATCCACCTAATGTGCACATCTTTGGACTGTGGGAGGAAATCGGTTGACCCAGAGGAAACCCACAAAGACACGGAGAGAACGTACAAGCGCCACACAGACAATCTCCCGAGGCAGGAATTGAACCCAGTTCTCTGGCGCTGTGAGGCAGCAGTGATAACCCAACCCCTGATTAATTTATGCCTCCTTCAACTTGCCGCCTCTTTTATTTATGGACCCGCTTCCCCAACCCCTTATCTATTCCTTATAGAAAAATGATTGGCCTCACCCCATTTCCCCACTACCTGGGCCGAACTTGTCCATACAAAGGTAAACAACAATCATATTTGTATTTATCTAACATATTTTAAGTCTCAAGTATCTTTACTGGATGACATCAGCAGATTGATAATCATTTCAGTTAAACTAGTGATGTTTGTTTTTAGAGAACTTGAAACAATATTGCCCCATCCCGTCTTGCTGAAGGTGAAAGGGGTGGCATGTGGCTCAGTGGCTAGCACTGGGACTGCGGCACTGAGAAGACAGAGGGTGGTGATGGATGGCAAATTTTCAGACTGGAGACCAGTTACCAGCGGTGTAACACAGGGTTCTGTGCTGGGTCCTCTGCTTTTTGCCGTACCAGCCTCCCCGAACAGTTGCCGGATTGTGGCGACTAGGGGCTTTTCACAGTAACTTTATTTGAAGCCTACATGTGACAATAAGCGATTTTCATTTCATTTAATTTCATTTGTGACTTTTTATCAATGACTTGGAGGAGGGGGCTGAAGGCTGGGTCAGTAAATTTGCTGATGACACAAAGATTGGTGGAGTCATGGATGAGGTGCAGGGCTGTTGTCGGCTGAAAAGAGACATTGATAGGATGCAGAGCTGGGCCGAAAATTGGCAGATGGAGTTTAACCCTGATAAGTGCGAGGTGATTCACTTTGATAGAAAAAAATTGAATGCGGATTACAGGGTCAACCCATGAATCCATTTGCGTGGAAATTTGGAATAGTAAGGTGAAAAAGTCACAGATAGGAGTAATCTACAGACCACAAAAGAGTAACAATATGGTGGGGCAGTCAATAAACAAAGAAATAACTGATGCATGTAGAAATGGTGCAGTCGTTGTCAACGGGGATTTTAATCTACCTGTCGATTGGTTTAAAAAGGTCGGTCAAGGCATCCTGGAGACGAGTTTACAGAATGTATCCGTGATAGTTTCCTAGAACATTATGTAATAGAACCTACAAGTGAACAAGCAGTCCTAGTTCTGGTCCTGTATCATGAGACAGCATTGACTAATGATCTCATATTTAGGGATCCTCTCGCAAGGAGTGATCACAGTATGGTGCAATTTAAAATACAGATGGAGGGTGAGAAGGTGAAATCAAACAGTAGTGTTTTGTGCTCAAACAAAGCAGATTACAATGAGATGAGAGAAGAGCTAGCTAAGGTAGACTGGGAGCAAATGCTTTATGGTGAAGCAGTTGAGGAACAGTGGAGAACCTTCCAAGCGATTTTCACTGTTGATACCAACAAAAGGAAGGACAGTAGAAAGAGGGAAAATCGACCATGGATATCTAAGGAAATAAGGAAAAGTATCAAATTGAAGGAAAAAGCATCCAAAGTGGCAAAGATTAGTGGGAGACTAGAGGACTGGGAAATCTTTAAAGGGCAACAGAAAGCTACTACAAAAGCTATAAATAAGAGTAAGATAGATTGTGAGAGTGAACAGGTGCAGGAATGTAGCAACTAGGGGCTTTTCAAGTAAATATGTTTCCTGCAGAGGATAAGAAGGCTTGAGGGGCCATGGGGCCTACTCCTGCTCCTAGTTCTCATGTTCTTATGTTCTTATGTGCCTGTCAGGCAGGGAGGAAGTGGTCAAGCGAGGGAATCGTGGGTTACTAAAGTAGTTGAATCACCTGCCAAGAGGAAGAAGGAGGCTTATGTAAAGATGAGACATGAAGGTTCAGTTCGGGTACTCGAGAGTTAAAAGTTAGATAGGAAGGATCTAAAGAGACAGCTACGAAGAGCCAGGATGGGATATGAGAAATCTTTTGTTACTAGTGGTGTACCACAAAGAAATGTTTTGGGGCCACTGCTATTGGTAATTTTTATAAATGGCCTGGATGAGGGCATAGGAGATGGGTGAGTAAATCTGCAAATGGATTATAAGGAAAGGATTATAAAAGATACGATTTATAATCATCTAGATAGGAATAATATGGTTAGGGATAGTCAGCATGGTTTTGTGAAGGGTAGGTCATGCCTCACAAACCTTATCGAGTTCTTTGAGAAGGTGACTGAACAAGTGGACGAGGGTAAAGCAGTTGATGTGGTGTATATGGATTTCAGTAAAGCGTTTGATAAGGTTCCCCACGGTCGGCTATTGCAGAAAATACGGAGGCTGGGGATTGAGGGTGATTTAGAGATGTGGATCAGAAATTGGTTAGTTGAAAGAAGACAGAGAGTGGTGGTTGATGGGAAATGTTCAGAATGGAGTTCAGTTACGAGTGGCGTACCACAAGGATCTGTTCTGGGGCCGTTGCTGTTTGTCATTTTTATAAACGACCTAGAGGAGGGCGCAGAAGGATGGGTAAGTAAATTTGCAGACGACACTAAAGTTGGTGGAGTTGTAGACAGTGCGGAAGGATGTTGCAGGTTACAGAGGGACAGAGATAAGCTGCAGAGCTGGGCTGAGAGGTGGCAAATGGAGTTTAATGTGGAGAAGTGTGAGGTGATTCACTTTGGAAAGAATAACAGGAATAAGGAATATTTGGCTAATGGTAAAATTCTTGGTAGTGTGGATGAGCAGAGGGATCTCGGTGTCCATGCACATAGATCCCTGAAAGTTGCCACCCAGGTTGATAGGGTTGTGAAGAAGGCCTATGGTGTGATGGCCTTTATTGGTAGAGGGATTGAGTTCCGGAGCCATGAGGTCATGTTGAAGTTGTACAAAACTCTAGTACGGCCACATTTGGAGTATTGCGTACAGTTCTGGTCGCCTCATTATAGGAAGGACGTGGAAGCTTTGGAACGGGTGCAGAGGAGATTTACCAGAATATTGCCTGGTATGGAGGAAAAATCTTAAGAGGAAAGGCTGATGGACTTGAGGTTGTTTTCATTAGAGAGAAGAAGGTTAAGAGGTGACCTAATAGAGGCATACAAAATGATCAGAGGGTTAGATAGGGTGGACAGCGAGAGCCTTCTCCCGCGGATAGAGGTGGCAAGCACGAGGGGACATAGCCTTAAATTGAGGGGTAATAGAGAAAGGACAGAGGTCAGAGGTGGGTTTTTTACGCAAAGAGTGGTGAGGCCGTGGAATGCCCTACCTGCAACAGTAGTGAACTCGCCAACATTGAGGGCATTTAAAAGTTTATTGGATAAGCATATGGATGATAAGGGCATAGTGTAGGTTAGATGGCCTTTAGTTTTTTCCATGTCGGTGCAACATTGAGGGCCGAAGGGCCTGTACTGTGCTGTATAGTTCTATGTTCTATGGCACTCAACTCGCTGGAGTTCTGGACAGTGCGGAAGGATGTTCCAAGTTACAGAGGGACATAGATAAGCTGCAGAGCTGGCTGAGAGATGGCAAATAGAGTTTAATGCAGAAAAGTGTGAGGTGATGCATTTTGGAAGGAATAACAGGAAGACAGAGTATTGGGCTAATGGTAAGATTCTTGGTAGTGTGGATGAGCAGAGAGATCTCGGTGTCCATGTCCATAGATCCCTGAAAGTTGCCACCCAGGTTGATAGGTTTGTTAAGAAGGCGTACGGTGTGTTAGCTTTTATTGGCAGATGGATTGAGATCGGAGCCATGAGGTCAAATTGCAGCTGTACAAAACTCTGGTGTGGCCACATTTGGAGTGTTGCGTGCAATTCTGGTCACTGCATTACAGGAAGAATATGGAAGCATCGGTAAGGGTGCAGAGGAGATTCATCAGGATGTTGCCTGTTATGGAGGGAAGACCTAATGAGGGAAGGCAGAGGGACTTGAGGCTGTTCTCATTAGAGGGAAGAAGGTTCAGATGTGACTTAATTGAGGCATACAAAATGATCAGAGGATTAGATAAGGTGGACAGTGAGTATCTTTTTTCTCGGGTGGTGATTTCTAGAACGAGGGTAGATTGCTTTCAATTGAGGGAGATAGATACAGGACAGATGGCAGAGGTAGGTTCTTTACTCAGAGAGTAGGAAGGCCGTGGAATGCCCTGCCTGCAACAGTAGTGGAGTCGCCAACATTAAGAGCATTTAAATGGTCATTGGATAAACACATGGATGATAAGAGAATAGTGTAGATGGGCTTGACAGTGGTTTAACAGGTCGGCGCAACATGGAGGGCCTAAGTGCCTGTCCTGTTCTATGTTCTTTGTTCTGAAGTGACACAGGACATTTTACTGCATTAAAGCCACTGTTATCAATGCAAGTTGTTTGTGATCAGCGCCTGTACCTCACATCTTTGCTCAGATATCCTCCCTTTCCTCATCATTTCTACTCTGTCAGATTCTGTTACCTTTCTGCTACATGTGTACATTTAAGGTCTCATTCTTCTCACACAGCGACTATCCCAGCACCATCAAACCTACGCTTCTCGGACATCACGAGGAAAAGTTTCCTGATGGACTGGGATCATGGATCGGAAGAGGCGGACCAGTACAGAATCAGCTGGGTTCCAACTGCAGGAGGGGACAAAAAAGAGGTGATGAAATCCATACTTTCCGCTTCTGTGTAGCTCCAGCTGATTTTTAAATTTGCCTTGCAACATGCGAGTGTGAAGCAAAACCGCTGTCAGACAGATCTGTATATGTATGAAAACGTTCCTCCTTTCCAGGAACAATGTTTCATTGTATCCTTGTAATCCTTTCCACACTTGCTAATGAGTTGCATTCTCTGTTGGCTGAGGCAGCATGATCACACTGAAAACAGCAGGTATTTTCCATTCCCAACAGGGACACGCAAAGACACGAGCAGGTCTGGAAAATTTGGAGATTGGCCAAAACTCAGTTGGGTGGGATGAGCTCTTTGAACCGTAACCTGCAAAAGCATAAACACATTCTTTCTGAATGACATTACTGGACTAGAAGGTGATCAGAAAACTGCTTTCCGCACGTAGCCTATGCTCTTTAGTATTGAGATGTTGGGCTCAGTTGCCCACTCAAAGAAGAGCATTTGCGTAATGAACAAAACAGTCCAAATGAGTTTATTCCTTCAATTTAATATTCTGCAGAAATACTCCACATGACCACGAGGGAATGCCACTGGGAAAGGTGGCTGCAGCCAAGGGTTGGTAAAGGATTTTAAGGTCCTTGTGGCCCCCTGTGTGATATCAAATTCAAACATCCCCATTTAATTAAGGGAATCAGTTTGCAGAAAACAAATTGGTTTCATGCACTGAACATATCTTGACCTTCGCTTTATGCCTATTCTTCCAGGTGATTATAAATGGCAAAGAGACAAGCCAGGTTTTAGATAACCTGGATCCTGACACCAAATATGATGTTTCCCTTACTGCTATCTACCCAGACAAGAAGGAAAGTATTGACGTCTTAGTCTCCGAGCGTACATGTAAGTCTTTAGTATATAAAAATCTCCATTCGTCTTTTCTACCCCCTTACCAATTATCTTCAAATATTGAAAAGAGGACAAAGTGACATGGAAAGCACATGCTGCATATTGTGATGTGCAGCAGATCACAATGTCCTTCAGGATGGGGTGTGGGATTAGTATGTTCCCCTGGATTCTCTGCTTCTGCTGTAGCAAAGTGTCTCTATTGGCTTCATTGGCTAGCCTGCTTATGTCCTAATATTCCTGGGCCATACAGCACCTCAGCCAGATAAAACTATAAAACCATAGAATTCCGACAGTGTAGATCGAGGCTATTTGGCCTTGTGTGTCTGCACCGACACTCTGAAAGAGCAACCGAAATAGGCCCACTCCCCTGCCCAATCCCTGAAACCCCCCCTAACCGGCACATCTCGGAATATTTAGCTTGACCAATCCACCTAATGTGCACATCTTTGGATTGTGGGAGGAAATCGGTTGACCCAGAGGAAACGCACAAAGACACGGAGAGAACGTACAAGCGCCACACAGACAATCTACCGAGGCAGGAATTGAACCCAGTTCTCTGGCGATGTGAAGCAGCAGTGATAACCCAACCCCTGACTAATTTATGCCTCCTTCAACTTGCCTCCTCTTTTATTTATGGACCCGCTTCCCCAACCCCTTATCTATTCCTCATAGAAAAATGATTGGCCTCACCCCATTTCCCCACTACCTGGGCTGAACTTGTCTATACAAAGGGAAATAACAATCATATTTGTATTTACCTAACATATTTTAACAGTCTCAAGTATCTTTACTGGATGACATCAGCAGATTGATAATCATTTCAGTTAAACTAGTGATGTTTGTTTTTAGAGAACTTGAAACAATATTACCCCATCCCATTTTGCTGATGGTGAAAGGGGTGGCAAGGCACAGTGGCTAGCACTGGGACTGCGGCACTGAGAAGACAGAGGGTGGTGATGGATGGAAAATGTTCAAACTGGAGACCAGTTACCAGCGGTGTAACACAGGGTTCTGTGCTGGGTCCTTTGCTTTTTGCCGTACCAGCCTCCCCGAACAGGCGCCGGATTGTGGCGATACGGGGCTTTTCACAGTAACTTTATTTGAAGCCTACATGTGACAATAAGCGATTTTCATTTCATTTAATTTCATTTGTGACTTTTTATCAATGACTTGGAGGAGGGGGCTGAAGGCTGGGTCAGTAAATTTGCTAATGACACAAAGATTGGTGGAGTCATGGATGAGGTGCAGGGCTGTTGTAGGCTGCAAAGAGACATTGATAGGATGCAGAGCTGGGCCGAAAAATGGCAGATGGAGTTTAACCCTGATAAGTGCGAGGTGATTCATTTTGGTAGAAAAAAATTGAATGCGGATTACAGGGTCAACCCATGAATCCATTTGGGTGGAAATTTGGAATAGTAAGGTGAAAAAGTCACTGATAGGAGTAGTCAAGAGACCACAAAAGAGTAACAATATGGTGGGGCAGTCAATAAACAAAGAAATAACTAATGCATGCAGAAATGGTTGAGATAGAGGGGCTGGTTTAGCTCACTCGGCTAAATCGCTGGCTTTTAAAGCAGACCAAGCAGGCCAGCAGCGCGGTTCGATTCCCGTACCAGCCTTCCCGGACAGGGTCCGGAATGTGGCGACTAGGGGCTTTTCACAGTAACTTCATTGAAGCCTACTCATTTCATTTTTTTTTCAAATGGTGCAGTCGTTGTCAAGGGCGATTTTATTCTACCTGTCGATTGGTTTAACAAGGTCGGTCAAGGCATCCTGGAGGAAGAGTTTACAGAATGTATCCGTGATAGTTTCCTAGAACATTATGTCATAGAACCTACTAGTGAACAAGCAGTCCTAGTTCTGTTCCTGCATCATGAGACAGGATTGACTTATGATCTCATATTTAGGGATCCTCTCGCAAGGAATGATCACAGTATGGTGCAATTTAAAATACAGATGGAGGGTGATAAGGTGAAATCAAACAGTAGTGTTTTGTGCTCAAACAAAGCAGATTACAATGAGATGAGAGCAAAGCTAGCTAAGGTAGACTGGGAGCAAAGACTTTATGGTGAAGCAGTTGAGGAACAGTGGAGAACCTTCCAAGTGATTTTTCACTGTTGATACCAACAAAAAGGAAGGACAGTAGAAAGAGGGAAAATCAACCATGGATATCTAAGGAAATAAGGGAGAGTATCAAATTGAAGGAAAAAGCATCCAAAGTGGCAAAGATTAGTGGGAGACTAGAGGACTGGGAAATCTTTAGGGGGCAACAGAAAGCTACTACAAAAGCTATAAATAAGAGTAAGATAGATTGTGAGAGTGAACAGGTGCAGGAATGTAGCAACTAGGGGCTTTTCAAGTAAATATTTTTCCTGTAGAGGATGAGAAGGGTGATTTAATAATGGGAGTTGAGGAAATGGCTGAGGAACTGAACAGGGTTTTTGGGTCTGTCTTCACAGTGGAAGACACAACATGCCAGTGACTGATAGAAACGAGGCTATGACAGGTGAGGACCTTGAGATGATTGTTATCACGAAGGAGATAGTGGTGGGCAAGCTCATAGTGCTAAAGATATACAGGTCTCCTGGCCCTGATGGAATGCATCCCAGAGTGCTAAAAGAGATGGCTAGGGAAAATGCAAATGCATTAGTGATAATTTATCAAAATTCAGGAGACTCTGGGATGGTCCCGGCGGATTGGAAATTAGCAAACGTGACACCACTGTTTAAAAATTAGATAGGCAGAGAGCGGGTAATTATAGGCCAGTTAGCTTAACTTCGGTAGTAGGGAAGATGCTGGAGTCTATCATCAAAGGAGAAACAGCGAGACGTCTGGATGGAAATTGTCTCATTGGGCAGACGCAGCATGGGTTCATAAAGGGCAAGGTCGTGCCTTACTAATTGAGTGTAAATTTTTGAGGACCTTCCAAAGTGATAGACAATGGGGAGCTAATGGATGTGGTATGTCTGGATTTCAAGAAAACCTTTGGCAAGGTGCCACACAAAACTTTGCAGCATACGATAAAGATGCATGGCATTAAGGGTACAGTAGTAGCATGGATAGAGGATTGGTTAATTAATAGAAAGCATAGAGTGGGGATTAATGGGTGCTTCTCTGGTTGGCAATCAGTAGCTAGTGGTTTCAGGGATCTGTGCTGGGCCCGCAATTGTTCACAATTTGCTTCAATGATTTGGAGTTGGGGACAAAGGGCAACATGTCCAAGTTTGCAGACAACACTAAGATGAGTGGTACAGCAAAAAGTGCAGGGCATACTGGAAGTCTGCAGAGGGATTTGGATGGGTTAAGTAAATGGATTAGGGTTTGGCAGATGGAAAACTATATTGACAAATGTGAGGTTATCCACTTTGGTAGGAATCAGAGCAAACAGGATTATTAATTAAATGATAAAATATTAAAACATGCTGGTGGGGCAGGCTTGAGGGGCAATGAGGCCTACTCCTGCTCCTAGTTCTTATGTACTTATGTCCTTATGTGCCTGTCAGGCAGGGAGGAAGTGGTCAAGCGAGGGAATCGTGGGTTACTAAAGTAGTTGAATCACTTGCCAAGAGGAAGAAGGAGACTTATGTGAAGATGAGACGTGAAGGTTCAGTTCGGGTGCTCGAGAGTTACAAGTTAGATAGGAAGGATCTAAAGAGACAGCTACGAAGAGCCAGGAGGGTGTGGTGATCCTCGCCTGTGTGTGTGTACATGTACCACCAGGGGGCAGCGCGGGGACAAATAGGAGGAACGCCGGAGCTCCGCCTTCAGCAGTTGGAGCTAGAGGGTGGAAGAGACAAGAGGTGGAACTCAACTGTGGAGATGCAAGTCTTTTGGGCCTAGTTGCAGACAAGTAAAGCAGTATATTTTCAAGTACCACTGTAGTTTATTGTGGGGCACAATAAAGCATCAGTTAACCTAGAGACGACTTCGAGCATTCTTTTAAGAAGTCAAACATGGTACAGGAGTGGCTTCTCTGAACAAAAGGAACCAGCAAACAAAAAAAAAAAAAAACAAAAAGCAACAACAACAGGCAGGCCACCAGACTCTGCAGCCTCTCAACTACAGACGACCTTCTGCAATGATGGAACACAAGCTACTTACAGGGCCAATGCGCACTACAGGTAATCTACATTCCAACTGGAAAATGTATAAACAACAGTTTGAGGTGCATTTGTTAGCTCTGGACTTACATACAGCCGCTGATGACAGAAAAATTGCAAATTTGGTCACAATGGGTGGCGAGCAGGTGTTAAATACATATAACTCTTTCACATATGCTGATGCTGCAGACAAAACTAAGTATGACGTGGTAATTGCGAAATTTGATGAACACTGGAAGTCTCAATCCAGTGAGATCCTTGAAAGGTACACCCTGCGTAGCAGACTCCAAAACCACGGGGAGACTATCTCCCACTTTGTGACAGACCTACGCTTGCTGGCACAAGGCTGCAACTTTGGTGATTTGGCAAACTCACTCATTAGAGATCAGCTAATCTTTGGTCTTGCTGATACAAATCTGAGAGATTCTCTGTTACTACAAAGCGATTTAACACTCAAAACTACCATAGATAAATGTTTGTTACATGAGCAGAAAAAGCAGCAGGTACACGAGTTGTTTGAAAAGCATTCATTGAAAGACACTCACCACGAGGCAGATATAAAGATGGTGGCTTCCCCTCACAGGTCGTCTCTTCCGTTCTCCAGGCCGTTTCTTCCGTTCTCCGGCCCGTCTGCGCATGCGCACCGTCCTGAAAGACGCGATCCCGGAAGTGATCGGCATGCGCATGCGCACTACTCGCAATACCGGCCCTGGAATGAAAACCGCACTGCGCATGCGCGAACGCAACATGCTCATGACGTCATGACGTGTTATTGTTGCGGCTCCTCCCACTTAAAAGGGCAATGTCCAGCTCAAGGAAAAAAGTGCAGAAAGTGTTTAAAAATGAATCACTTCGCCTCCCAATGTCAGTCTACAGCAAAATTTCACTCCTCAATGCCACGGCACGGGAACATGAAGGTCCGCACAGTTGATGTCATGAACACTCAGGCACCCGATGACAATTATTCCGACCATGAGGAATTCAACTCCTGGGAGCACGAGTACAGCATTGGAATTATTAATGCCACAGCGGAACCACAGGACCTGACGACAAAACCTCGTCACGTGCATGCCATCAATTCGGCAAGCGAATGGACTGCCATGGTGCACGTAAATAACTTCCCCATCACCTTCAAACTGGACACGGGAGCCTCAGCAAACTTGCTGACGAGCAAAGATCTCGCATCCGTCCCAGGGACGCACGAGGTGTTACCTGCAGCATGCAAGCTCACTGACTACAACGGCAACCAGATTGTCTCAAAGGGATCATGCCACCTACGAGTTGCCAACCAAACAGTCATGACAGAACTCCGCTTTGAAATTGTAGAGGACAAAAAGTCCTCACTGCTCGGTGCTCAAGCCTGCAAGGATTTGCGGCTGATTCAGCGGATTTTCATGAACACGGCTGCAGCATCACGAATTGCCGAGGACATACAACTGCTACTCAGCGACTACCCTGACGTCTTCTCGGGCATCGGCACACTGCCCTATACGTACAAGATCCTGCTCAAACAGAATGCCATACCGGTCATTCATGCCCCACGGAGGGTGCCGGCTCCATTGCGGGACAAGTTAAAAGCCGAACTTCAGCGTCTCCAAACTCGAGGTGTCATCTCAAGCGTCACACAGCCGACTGACTGGGTCAGCTCGCTGGTGTGCATCAAGAAGCCGTCGGGTGCACTCCGGATCTGTCTAGATCCCAAGGACCTCAATAAGAACATTCGCAGGGAACACTACCCTATTCCCAAGCGCGAGGAGATCACGAGCGAAATGGCACAAGCTCGAATCTTCACCAAACTGGATGCATCACAGGGGTTCTGGCAAATGCAGCTCGATGAGTCCAGCCGCCTGCTGTGCACCTTCAACACGCCGTTTGGAAGGTACTGCTATAATCGGATGCCCTTCGGCATCATATCGGCATCCGAAATATTTCACAGGGTTATGGAGCAGATGGTAGAAGGCATCGAAGGCGTCCGTGTCTATGTGGATGACATCATAATCTGGTCCACGACAGAGGAAGACCATATTGCGAGGGTGAAGCAAGTCTTCCAGAGGATCCACCAGTATGGACTGAAGCTCAACCAAGCCAAGTGCACTTTCGCACAGTCCTCTCTGACCTTCCTGGGCGACACTATATCCGAGCATGGGGTGACGCCGGACGCTGAGAAGATCGCTGCGATTCAGGGCATGCAGCGACCACAGGACAAGAAAGCGGTTTTAAGGTTCCTCGGATTCGTCAACTTCCTTGGTAAATTCATATCGAACTTGGCAGCACGGACAACGGCGTTGAGGAACGTGACAAGGAAGGACACGGAGTTTGCCTGGACCCAAGCTCACCAAGATGAATGGGATGATCTGAGACACCAGTTGATGGCAGCGCCAACGCTCGCATTTTTTGACCCGGCAAAACCTACCAAGATCTCCACTGACGCCAGTCAATATACAAGATTACAAGATAATACATGGCTTAGAAAGGATGGACGCAAAGAAACTGTTTCCGTTAGGCGAGGAGTCGAGGACCCGTGGGCACAGCCTTAGAATTAGAGGGGGTAAATTCAAAACAGAAATGCGGAGACATTTCTTCAGCCAGAGAGTGGTGGGCCTGTGGAATTCATTGCCGCAGAGTGCAGTGGAGGCCGGGACGCTAAATGGCTTCAAGGCAGAGATAGATAAATTCTTGATGTCGCGAGGAATTAAGGGCTATGGGGAGAATGCTGGGAGGTGGAGTTGAAATGCCCATCAGCCATGATTGAATGGCGGAGTGGACTCGATGGGCCGAATGGCCTTACTTCCACTCCTATGTCTTATGGTCTTATGGTCTTAATATGGAATTGGTGCTGTGCTCCTACAACAGAACGACCAGTCGGACTGGGTCCCAGTGGCTTACGCCTCACGGGCAATGACTGTCACAGAGTGCAGGTATGCACAGATAGAAAAGGAGTGCCTAGGGCTAATCACAGGGGTGACCAAGTTCCACCACTATGTGTACGGTCTACCCACTTTTCTCGTGGAAACGAATCATAGGCCGCTGGTCAATATCATCGACAAGGACCTAAATGATATGACACCGCGCCTACAACGCATGATGATGAAGTTGCGAAGGTACGACTTCACGCTGGTCTACACCCCTGGCAAGGACCTTGTGATAGCTGACACACTATCACGAGCCATGGACGCTGACAACCCGCCACCGGCTTCCATCAATGATGTGGAAGCTCATGCACAGTGGTGCAAGGAGACGCTCCCGGCAACGGACGAAAGGCTACAGCAAATTCGTCAGGCAACACAGGAGGATGCTACCCTCCTCCAAGTCTTACACAACCTGCAACATGGCTGGCCAAAGGGGCGGTGCCCACAGTTCCAAAATGTTAGGACTGAACTATCCGTGGTCGATGGCATCATACTACGAAACGACAGGATCGTCATTCCTACGGCTCTCCGGGCGGACATCCTTCACAGGATTCATGAGGGGCACCTTGGTGCCGAAAAGTGCAAAAGGAGAGCACGACAATCTGTTTACTGGCCAGGGATTAACGAGGACATTACAAACATGGTGCTCACTTGTGACACGTGCCAAAGACATCGACCGGCGCAATGCAAGGAGCCACTGCAGCAGCATGAGATGGCCACGTTACCATGGGACAAAGTGGGCATTGACTTGTTCCACTCCATGGGCCGCAACTATGTTCTGATCATTGACTATTACTCCAACTTTCCACAAGTCCTGCAACTCCCGGATCTCACAGCCGCAGCCGTCATCAAGGCCTGCAGAGAAACTTTCTCCAGGCATGGCATCCCACGGACGGTCATGTCCGACAATGGTCCTTGCTTTGCCAGCTGGGAGTGGACGGACTTCGCCAAGCACTACAATTTCCAGCACATAACGTCGAGTCCACACTTTCCGCAATCAAATGGCAGGGTGGAGAAAGGTGTCCACATAGTTAAACAACTCATCAGCAAGGCTGAGGACTCGAAATCCGACGTACACTTGGCCCTCTTGTCGTACCGATCGTCACCTTTGAACTCGGGACTATCACCAGCTCAGATGCTTTTCAACAGGGAAGTACGGACAACATTACCAGCGCTACAATTCACCAATCCTGATCACTCGCCTGTCCTGGATAAAATGCGTCACCAACGTCAAGTGCAAAAGCAGCACTATGACCAGCAGGCCAAGGTACTGCAGCCGTTGGCCAGCAACGACACGGTGAGGTTGCGAAACCCGGCTGGAGGATGGTCCAAAATGGCCGTGGTCCTTCGCCAAACATCGCCGCGGTCCTACATCGTTCGGTTGGACGCTGGGACAATGGTTCGACGAAATCGGAGAGACCTTCTTAAAGTCACACCTCGACCACGGGTCTTTCCGACTCTGGATCGGCAGGACACGCTGGACCTACAGGACGCTGTCATGCATCATCCTGACACTCTAGCAGCAGATGTCCACATGGACACAGACGACCCTGGATCTCCATGCCCACTCAGGAGGTCCACTCGGATCAGACGTGCACCTGACCGTCTGAACCTGTAAACATGGACTGACACATGCATGGCCCTGCCCTGATATATATATATGTATATAAACCTAACTGTTACATTTGTGTTTTGTTACAGCTCTGCAGCTAAGAAAAAAAAAAAAGAGTGAAAAAGGGGGATGTGGTGATCCTCGCCTGTGTGTGTGTACATGTACCACCAGGGGGCAGCGCGGGGACAAATAGGAGGAACGCCGGAGCTCCGCCTTCAGCAGTTGGAGCTAGAGGGTGGAAGAGACAAGAGGTGGAACTCAACTGTGGAGATGCAAGTCTTTTGGGCCTAGTTGCAGACAAGTAAAGCAGTATATTTTCAAGTACCACTGTAGTTTATTGTGGGGCACAATAAAGCATCAGTTAACCTAGAAACGACTTCGAGCATTCTTTTAAGAAGTCAAACAGAGGGGACATGAGAAATATTTTGTTACTTGTGGTGTACCACAAAGAACTGTTTTCGGGCCACTGCTGTTGGTCATTGGGTGACTAAATCTGCAGATGGTACTCAACTCGCTGGAGTTATGGACAGTGCGGAAGGATGTTGCAAGTTACAGAGGAACATAGATAAGCTGCAGAGCTGGCTGAGAGATGGCAAATAGAGTTTAATGGAGAAAAGTGTGAGGTGATTCATTTTGGAAGAAATAACAGGAAGACAGAGTACTGGGCTAATGGTAAGATTCTTGGTAGCGTGGATAAGCAGAGAGATCTCGGTGTCCATGTCCATTGATCCCTGAAAGTTGCCACCAGGCTTGATAGGTTGGTTAAGAAGGCGGACGGTGTGTTAGCTTTTATTGGCAGATGGATTCAGTTTCAGAGCCATGAGGTCAAATTGCAGCTGTACAAAACTCTGGTGCGGACACATTTGGAGTGTTGCGTGCAATTCTGGCCACTGCATTACAGGAAGAATATGGGAGCATTAGTAAGGGTGCAGAGGAGATTCATCAGGATGTTGCCTGTTATGGAGGGAAGACCTAATGAGGGAAGGCAGAGGGACTAGAGGCTGTTCTCATTAGAGGGAAGAAGGTTCAGATGTGACTTAATTGAGGCATACAAGATGATCAGAGGATCAGATAGTGTGGACAGTGAGAACCTTTTTCCTCGGGTGGTGATTTCTAGAACGAGGGTAGATTGTTTTCAATTGAGGGAGATAGATACAGGACAGATGTCAGAGGTAGGTTCTTTACTCAGAGAGTAGTATTGCCGTGGAATGCCCTGCCTGCAACAGTCGTGGACTCGCTAATATTAAGAGCATCATAATATTATTGGGCCCACTCCCCTGCCCAATCCCTGAAACCCCCCCTAACCGGCACATCTGGGAATATATAGCATGACCAATCCACCTAATGTGCACATCTTTGGACTGTGGGAGGAAATCGGAGGACCCTGAGGAAACCCACAAAGACACGGAGAGAATGTACAAGCGCCACACAGACAATTTACCGAGGCAGTAATTGAACCCAGTTCTCTGGCGCTGTGAGGCACCAGTGATAACCCAACCCCTGATTAATTTTTGCCTCCCTCAACTTGCCTCCTCTTTTATTGATGGACCCACTTCCCCAACCGCTTATCTATTCCTTATAGAAAAATGATTGGCCTCACCCCATTTCCCCACTACCTGGGCCGAACTTGTCTATACAAAGGGAAATAACAATCATATTTTTATTTATCTAACATATTTTAACAGTCTCAAGTATCTTTACTGGATGGCATCAGCAGATTGATAATCATTTCAGTTAAACTGGTGATGTTTGTTTTCAGAGAACTTGAAAACTATGTTGCCCCATCCCGTTTTGCTGAAGCTGAAAGGGGTGGCATGTGGCCCAGTGGCTAGCACTGGGACTGCGGCACTGAGAAGACAGAGGGTGGTGATGGATGGAAAATTTTCAGACTGGAGACCAGTTACCAGCGGTGTAACACAGGGTTCTGTGCTGGGTCCTTTGCTTTTTGCCGTACCAGCCTCCCCGAACAGGCGCAGGATTGTGACGACACGGGGCTTTTCACAGTAACTTTGTTTGAAGTCTACATGTGACAATAAGCGATTTTCATTTAATTTTCATTTCATTTAATTTCATTTGTGACTTTTATCAATGACTTGGAGGAGGGGGCAGAAGGCTGGGTCAGTAAATTTGCTGATGACACAAAGATTGGTGGAGCCATGGATGAGGTGCAGGGCTGTTGTAGGCTGCAAAAAGACATTGATAGGATGCAGAGCTGGGCCGAAAAATGGCAGATGGAGTTTAACCCTGACAAGTGCGAGGTGATTCATTTTGGTAGAAAAAAATTGAATGCGGATTACATTAATCCATTTGGGTGGAAATTTGGAATAGTAAGGTAAAAAGTCACTGATAGGAGTAGTCTACAGACCACAAAAGAGTAACAATATGGTGGGGCAGTCAATAAACAAAGAAATAACTGATGCATGTAGAAATGGTGCAGTCGTTATGATGGGGGATTTTAATCTATATATTGATTGGTTTAACCAGGTTGGTCAAGGCAGCCTGGAGGAAGAGTTTACAGAATGTATCCGTGATAGTTTCCTAGAACATTATATAATAGAACCTACAAGTGAACAAGCAGTCCTAGTTCTGGTCCTGTATCATGAGACAGGATTGACTAATGATCTCATAGTTCGGGATCCTCTCGCAAGGAGTGATCATAGTATGGTGGAATTTAAAATACAGATGGAGGGTGAGAAGGTGAAATCAAACAGTATTGTTTTGTGCTCAAACAAAGCAGATTACAATGAGATGAGAAAAGATAGACTGGGAGCAAAGACTTTATGGTGAATCAGTTGAGGAACAGTGGAGAACCTTCCAAGCGATTTTTCACTGTTGATACCAACAAAAAGGAAGGACAGTAGAAAGAGGGAAAATCAACCATGGATATCTAAGGAAATAAGGGAGAGTATCAAACTGAAGGAAAAAGCATCCAAAGTGGCAAAGATTAGTGGGAGACTAGAGGACTGGGAAATCTTTAGGGGGCAACAGAAAGCTACTACAAAAGCTATAAATAAGAGTAAGATAGATTGTGAGAGTGAACAGGTGCAGGAATGTGGCAACTAGGGGCTTTTCAGGTAAATATTTTTCCTGTAGAGGATGAGAAGGGTGATTTAATAATGGGAGTTGAGGAAATGGCTGAGGAACTGAACAGGGTTTTTGGGTCTGTCTTCACTGTGGAAGACACAAATAACATGCCAGTGACTGATAGAAATGAGGCTATGACAGGTGAGGACCTTGAGATGATTGTTATCACGAAGGAGATAGTGGTGGGCAAGCTCATAGGGCTAAAGGTAGACAGGTCTCCTGGCCCAGATGGAATGCATCCCAGAGTGCTAAAAGAGATGGCTAGGGAAAATACAAATGCACTAGTGATAATTTATGACACCACTGTTTAAAAAAGGAGATAGGCAGAGAGCGGGTAATTATAGGCCAGTTAGCTTAACTTCGGTAGTCGGGAAGATGCTGGAGTCTATCATCAAAGAAGAAATAGCGAGACGTCTGGATGGAAATTGTCTCATTGGGCAGACGCAGCATGGGTTCATAAAGGGCAAGGTCGTGCCTTACTAATTGAGTGTAATTTTTTGAGGACCTTCCAAAGTGGTAGATAATGGGGAGCCAATGGATGTGGTATGTCTGGATTTCAAGTAAACCTTTGGCAATGTGCCACACAAAACTTTGCAGCAAACGATAAAGATGCATGGCATTAAGGGTACAGTAGTACCATGGATAGAGGATTGGTTAATTAATAGAAAGCATAGAGTGGGGATTAATGGGTGCTTCTCTGGTTGGCAATCAGTAGCTAGTGGTTTCAGGGATCAGTGCTGGGCCCGCAATTGTTCACAATTTGCTTCAATGATTTGGAGTTGGGGACAAAGGGCAACATGTCCAAGTTTGCAGACAACACTAAGATGAGTGGTACAGCAAAAAGTGCAGGGCATACTGGAAGTCTGCAGAGGGATTTGGATGGGTTAAGTGAATGGACTAGGTTCTGGCAGATGGAATACAATGTTGACAAATGTGAGGTTATCCACTTTGGTAGGAATCTGAGCAACAGGATTATTAATTAAATGATAAAATATTAAAACATGCTGGTGGAGCAGGCTTGAGGGGCCATGGGGCCTATGCCTGCTTCTAGTTCTTATGTCCTTTTGTGCCTGTCAGGCAGGGAGCAAGTGGTCAAGCGAGGGAATTGTGGTTTACTGATGTAGTTGAATCACTTGTCAAGAGGAAGAAGGAGGCTTAGGTGAAGATGAGACGTGAAGGTTCAGTTAGGGTGCTCGAGAGTTACAAGTTAGATAGGAAGGATCTAAAGAGACAGCTACAAAGAGCCAGGAGGGGACATGAGAAATCTTTTGTTACTAGTGGTGTACCACAAAGAACTGTTTTGGGGCCACTGCTGTTTGTCATTTTTATAAATGGCGAGGAGGAGGGCATAGGAGATGGGTCAGTAAATCTGCAGATGGCACTCAACTCGCTGGAGTTGTGGACAGTGCGGAAGGATGTTGCAAGTTACAGAGGGACATAGATAAGCTGCAGAGCTGGCTGAGAGATGGCAAATAGAGTTTAACGCAGAAAAGTGTGAGGTGATTCATTTTGCAAGGAATAACAGGAAGACAGAGTACTGAGCTAATGGTAAGATTCTTGGTGGTGTGGGTGAGCAGAGAGATCTCGTTGTCCATGTACATAGATCCCTGAAAGTTGCCACCCAGGTTGATAGGTTTGTTAAGAAGGCGGACGGTGTGTTAGCTTTTCTTGGCAGATGGATAGTGTTTCAGAGCCATGAGGTCAAATTGCAGCTGTACAAAACTCTGGTGTGGCCACATTTGGAGTGTTGCGTGCAATTCTGGTCACTGCATTACAGGAAGAATATGGAAGCATTGGTAAGGGTGCAGAGGAGATTCATCAGGATGTTGCCTGTTATGGAGGGAAGACCTAATGAGGGAAGGCAGAGGGACTTGAGGCTGTTCTCATTAGAGGGAAGAAGGTTCAGATGTGACTTAATTGAGGCATACAAGATGATCAGAGGATTAGATACGCTGGACAGTGAGAACCTTTTTCCTCGGGTGATGATTTCTAGAACAAGGGTAGATTGCTTTCAATTGAGGGAGATAGAAACAGGACAGATGTCAGAGGTAGGTTCTTTACTCAGAGAGTAGTAAGGCCGTGGAATGCCCTGCCTGCAACAGTAGTGGAGTCGCCAACATTAAGAGCATTTAAATGGTCATTGGATAAACACATGGATGATAAGAGAATAGTGTAGATGAGCTTGACAGTGGTCTAACAGGGCGGCGCAACATGGAGTGCCTAAGTGCCTGTACTGTTCTATGTTCTTTGTTCTGAAGTGACACAGGACATTTTACTGCATTAAAGGCACTGTTATCAATGCAAGTTGTTTGTGATCAGTGCCAGTATCTCAAATCTTTGCTCAGATATCCTCCCTTTCCTCATCATTTCTACTCTGTCAGATTCTGTTACCTTTCTGCTACATGTGTACATTTAAGGTCTCATTCTTCTCACACAGCGGTTGTCGCACCACCATCAAACCTACGCTTCTCGGACATCACGAGGAAAGGTTTCCGGATGGACTGGGATCATGGAGCAGAGGATGTGGACCAGTACAGAATCAGCTGGGTTCCATCTGCAGGAGGGGACAAAAAAGAGGTGATGAAATCCATACTTTCCGCTTCTGTGTAGCTCCAGCTGATTTTTAAATTTGCCTTGCAACATGCGAGTGTGAAGCAAAACCGCTGTCAGCCAGATCTGTATATGTATGAAAATGTTCCTCCTTTCCAGGAACGATGTTTCATTGTATCCTTGTAATCCTTTCCACACTTGCTAATGAGTTGCATTCTCTGTTGGCCGAGGCGGCATGATCACACTGAAAACAGCAGGTATTTTCCATTCCCAACAGGGACAGGCAAAGACACGGGCAGGACTGGAAAATTTGGAGATTGGCCAAGACTCAATTGGGTGGGATGAGCTCTTTGAACCGTAACCTGCAGAAACATGAGCACATTCTTTCTGAATGGCATTACTGTACTAGAAGGTGATCTTAAAACTGCTTTCCGCACGGACCATGTGCTCTTTAGTATTGAGATGTTGGGCTCAGTTGCCTACTCAAAGCAGAGCATTTGCGGAATGAACAAAACAGTCTAAATTAGTTTATTCCTTCAATTTAATATTCTGCAGAAATACTGCACATGACCATGTGGGAATGCCACTGGGAAAGATGGCTGCAGCAAAGGGTTGGTATAGGATTTTAAGGTCCTTGCAGCCCCCTGAGTTATATTAAATTCAAACATCCCCATTTAATTAAGGGAATGAGTTTGCAGAAAACAAATTGGTTTCATGCACTGAACGCATCTTAACCTTCGCTTTGTGCCTATTCTTCCAGATGGTTATAAATGGCAAAGAGACAAGCCAGGTTTTAGATAACCTGGATCCTGACACCAAATATGATGTTTTCCTTACCGCCATCTACCCAGACAAGACGGAAAGTATTGACGTCTTAGGCTCCGAGCGTACATGTAAGTCTTTAGTGTATAAAAATCTCCATTAGTCTTTTCTACCCCCTTACCAATTATCTTCAAATATTGAAAAGAGGACAAAGTGACATGGAAAGCACATGCTGCATATTGTGATGTGCAGCGGATCACAATGTCCTTCAGGGTGGGGTGTGGGATTAGTATGTTCCCCATGATTCTCTGCTTCTGCTGTAGCAAAGTGTATCTATTGGATTCATTGGCTCGCCTGCTTGTGTCCAATATTCCTGGGCCATACTGCACCTTCAGTCAGATAAATCTATAAAACCACAGAATTCCGACAGTGTAGAAGGAGGCTATTTGGCGTTGTGTGTCTGCACCGACCCTCTGAAAGAGGAACCTAATTAGGCCCACTACCCTGCCCAATCCCTGAAACCCCCCCAACCGGCATATCTGGGAATATTTAGCATGACCAATCCACCTACCGTGCACATCTTTGGATTGTGGGAGGAAATCGGTTGACCCAGAGGAAACCCAGAAAGACACAGAGAATGTACAAGCGCCACATAGACAATCTACCGAGGCAGGAATTGAACCCTGTTCTCTGGCGCTGTGAAGCAGCAGTGACAACCCAACCCCTGATTAATTTATGCCTCCTTCAACTTGCCTCCTCTTTTATTTATGGACCCGCTTCCCCAACCCCTTATCTATTCCTCATAGAAAAATGATTGGCCTCACCCCATTTCCCCACTACTTGGGCGTAACTTGTCTATACAAAGGTAAATAACAATCATATTTGTATTTACATAACATATTTTAAGTCTCAAGTATCTTTACTGGGTGACATCAGCAGATTGATAATCATTTCAATTAAACTAGTGATGTTTGTTTTCAGAGAACTTGAAAAAATATTGGCCCATCCCGTTTTGCTGATGGTGAAAGGGGTGGCATGCGGCACAGTGGCTAGCACTGGGACTGCGGCACTGAGAAGACAGAGGGTGGTGATGGATGGAAAATTTTCAGACTGGAGACCAGTTACCAGCGGTGTAACACAGGGTTCTGTGCTGGGTCCTTTGCTTTTTGCCGTTCCAGCCTCTCCGAACAGGCGCCGGATTGTGGCGACTAGGGGCTTTTCACAGTAACTTTATTTGAAGCCTACATGTGACAATAAGCGATTGTGACTTGGAGGAGGGGACGGAAGGCTGGGTCAGTAAATTTGCTGATGACACAAAGGTTGGTGGAGTCATGGATGAGGTGCAGGGCTGTTGTAGGCTGCAAAGAGACATTGATAGGATGCAGAGCTGGGCCGGAAAATGGCAGATGGAGTTTGACCCTGATAAGTGCGAGGTGATTCATTTTGGTAGAAAAAAATTGAATGCGGATTACAGGGTCAACCCATGAATCCATTTGGGTGGATATTTGGAATAGTAAGGTGAAAAAGTCACTGATAGGAGTAGTCGACAGACCACAAAAGAGTAACAATATGGTGGGGCAGTCAATAAACAAAGAAATAACTGATGCATGTGGAAATGGTGCAGTCGTTGTCAAGGGGGATTTTAATCTACCTGTCGATTGGTGGCTGTACTGTTCTATGTTCTATGTTCTGAAGTGAATCAGGACATATTACTGCATTAAAGGCACTGTTATCAATGCAAGTTGTTTGTGATCAGTGCCAGTATCTCAAATCTTTGCTTAGATATCCCCCTTTCCTCATCATTTCTACTCTGTTGGATTCTGTTACCTTTCTGCTACATGTGTACATTTAAGGTCTCATTCTTCTCACACAGCGGTTGTCCAACCACCATCAAACCTACGCTTCTCGGTCATCTCGAGGAAAAGTTTCCGGATGGACTGGGATCATGGATCGGAGGCGGCGGACCAGTACAGGATCAGCTGGGTTCCATCTGCAGGAGGGGACAAAAAAGAGGTGATGAAATCCATACTTTCTGCTTCTGTGTAGCTCCAGCTGATTTTTAAATTTGCCTTGCAACATGCGAGTGTGAAGCAAAACCGCTGTCAGCCAGATCTGTATATGTATGAAAATGTTCCTCCTTTCCAGCAACGATGTTTCATTGTATCCTTGTAATCCTTTCCACACTTGCCAATGAGTTGCATTCTCTGTTGGCCGTGGTGGCATGATCACACTGAAAACAGCAGGTATTTTCCATTCCCAACATGGACATGCAAAGTCACGGGCAGGACTCGAAAATTTGGAGATTGGCCAAAACTCAATTGGGTGGGATGAGCTCTTTGAACCGTAACCTGCAGAAACATCAGCACATTCTTTCTGAATGGCATTACTGTACTAGAAGGTGATCAGAAAACTGCTTTCCGCACGTACCCTATGCTCTTTAGTATTGAGATGTTGGGCTCAGTTGCCAACTCAAAGAAGAGTATTTGCGTAATGAACAAAACAGTCCAAATTAGTTTATTCCTTCAATTTAATATTCAGCAGAAGTACCCCACATGACCATGAGGGAATGCCACTGGGAAAGGTGGCTGCTGCCAAGGGTTGGTAAAGGATTTTAAGATCCTTGTGGCCCCTTGAGTGATATTAAATTCAAACATCCCAATTTAATTAAGGGAATCAGTTTGTAGAAAACAAATTGGTTTCATGCACTGAACGTATCTTGACCTTCGCTTTATGCCTGTTGCAACCAACAATTCTACGGACTCACAACAGAGCCAGCCAGTTAGCCATTGAACTTTCGGTGAACTGGCCGGCTGACCATGTGGCACTGAGCTTTTATAGCAGCTTCTGGGGGAGGAGTCCTGGGCAGAGCCAAGGGAGAAGCCCATACAACTCGAGCATTCCCAGAGCTACTCCCCCTAGAGGACAGGTAGTGCAACTGCACTTTCAATACAGACACATGTATATACAGAATATAATCCGGTGTGAATCACTTTCACCACAATGCCTATTCTTCCAGATGATTATAAATGGCAATGAGACAAGCCAGTTTTTAGATAACCTGGATCCTGACACCTTATATGATGTTACCCTTACTGCAATCTACCCTAACAAGAAGGAAAGTGATGACGTCTCAGCCTCCCAGCGTACATGTAAGTCTTTAGTATATAACAATCTCCATTTGTCTTTCCTACCCCCTTAGAAATTATCTTCAAATATTGAAAAGAGGAGAAAGTGACATGGAAAGCACATGCTGCATATTGTGATGTGCAGCAGATTACAATGTCCTTCAGGATGGGGTGTGGGATTAGTATGTTCCCCTGGATTCTCTGCTTCTGCTGTAGCAAAGTGTATCTATTCGCCTCATTGGCTAGCCTGCTTGTGCCCAATATTCCTGGGCCATACTGCACCTTCAGCCAGATAAAACGCTAAATCCACAGAATTCCGACAGTGTAGAAGGAGGCTATTTGGCCTTGTGTGTCTGCACCAACTCTCTGAAAGAGCAACCGAAATAGGCCCACTCCCCTGCCCAATCCCTGAAGCACCCCCTTAACCGGCACATCAGGGATTATTTAGCATGACCAATCCACCTAAAGTAATGTTTGTTTTTAGAGAATTTGAAACAATATTGCCCCATCCCGTTTTGCTGAAATCAGGTGAAAGGGGTGGCATGCGGCACAGTGGCTAGCACTGGGACTGCGGCACTGAGAAGACAGAGGGTGGTGATGGATGGCAAATTTTCAGACTGGAGACGAGTTACCAGCGGTGTACCACAGGGTTCTGTGCTGGGTCCTCTGCTTTTTGCCGTACCAGCCTCCCCGAACAGGCGCCGGATTGTGGCGACACGGGGCTTTTCACAGTAACTTTATTTGAAGCCTACATGTGACAATAAGCGATTTTCATTTCATTTTCATTTCATTTCATTTCATTTGTGACTTTTATCAATGACTTGGAGGAGGGTGCTGAAGGCTGGGTCAGTAAATTTGCTGATGACACAAAGATTGGTGGAGTAATGGATGAGGTGCAGGGCTGTTGTAGGCTGCAAAGAGACATTGATAGGATGCAGCGCTGGGCCGAAAAGTGGCAGATGGAGTTTAACCCTGATAAGTGCGAGGTGATTCATTTTGGAGAAAAAAATTGAATGCGGATTACAGGGTCAACCCATGAATCCATTTGGGTGGAAATTTGGAATAGTAAGGTGAAAAAGTCACTGATAGGAGTAGTCTATAGACCACAAAAGAGTAACAATATGGTGGGGCAGTCAATAAACAAAGAAATAACTAATGCATGCAGAAATGGTGCAGTCATTATCTTTTTTTAAAAATAATTTTTATTGGAATTTTTTACAGAAAATATAAAAATATAACAAGTATAGCAAAAAGCAGTAATATGCAATTAACAGCCCCATAACACCCACAATTCCCCCCATACCGTAACATCACATGTATCACACTCCCCCCACCCCCCCCTCCAAACAAGAGAACTTAACCATAAATTAAAATTAAATAAATCAAATTTAAATAAAATAAGCCAACATAATCAACGTTCCCCCCCCCGGGTTGCTGCTGCTACTGTCCCAGTACCCTATCGTTGAGCCAGAAAGTCGAGGAAAGGTTGCCACCGTTTAAAGAACCCTTGCACCGATCCTCTCAGGGCGAATTTAACCTTCTCAAGCTTAATGAAGCCCGCCATGTCATTGATCCAGGTCTCCACGCTTGGGGGCCTCGCGTCCTTCCACTGTAGCAAAATCCTTCGCCGGGCTTCTCGGGACGCAAAGGCCAGCACACCGGCCTCTTTCGCCTCCTGCACTCCCGGCTCTACCCCAACCCCAAAGATCGCGAGTCCCCATCCTGGCTTGACCCTGGATCCCACCACCCTTGACACCGTCCTCGCCACCCACTTCCAGAACTCCTCCAATGCCGGGCATGCCCAGAACATATGGGCATGGTTCGCTGGACTCCCCGAGCACCTGACACACCTATCTTCACCCCCAAAGAACCTACTCATCCTCGTCCCAGTCATGTGGGCCCTATGCAGCACCTTGAATTGGATGAGGCTAAGCCGCGCACACGAGGAGGAAGAATTTACCCTCTCCAGGGCATCAGCCCATGTCCCGTTTTTGATCTGTTCCCCCAGTTCCCCCTCCCACTTCGTTTTCAGCTCCTCTACTGACGCCTCTTCCACCTCCTGCATAAGCTTGTAGATATCGGATATCTTCCCCTCCCCGACCCAAACCCCCGAGAGCACCCTGTCACTCACCCCCTTCGCGGGGAGCGCAGGGAATCCCTCCACCTGCCGTCTAGCAAATGCCTTTACCTGCAGATATCTAAACATGTTTCCCGGCGGGAGCCCAAATTTCTCCTCCAACTCCCCCAGGCTCGCAAACCTTCCGTCGATAAACAGGTCCTTCAGCTGTCTAATGCCCGCTCTATACCATCCCCGAAATCCCCCATCCATGTTCCCCGGGACGAACCTATGGTTCCCCCTTAACGGAGCCTCCATCGAGCCCCCCACTTCTCCCCTATGTCGCCTCCACTGCCCCCAAATCTTGAGGATCGCCGCCACCACCGGACTCGTGGTATACCTCGTGGGAGGGAGCGGCCACGGTGCCGTTACCAGGGCTCCCAGGCTTGTATCCCCACAGGAGGCTCTCTCCATCCGTTTCCATGCTGCCCCCTCCCCCTCCATCACCCACTTACGCACCACCGACACGTTGGCCGCCCAGTAGTACCCCGAGAGGTTGGGCAACGCCAGCCCCCCCCCCATCCCTACTCCGCTCCAAGAAGACCCTCTTCACCCTCGGGGTGCCATGCGCCCAAACAAATCCCATGATGCTGCTGGTCACCCTTTTAAAAAAGGCCCTAGGGATAAAGATGGGCAAGCACTGGAAGAGGAACAAGAACCTCGGGAGAACCGTCATTTTGACGGATTGCACTCTGCCCGCCAGCGATAGCGGCACCATGTCCGACCTTTTAAATTCCTCCTCCATCTGTTCCACTAGTCTGGTGAAGTTAAGCTTATGAAGAGCCCCTCAACTCCTGGCCACCTGCACCCCCAGGTACCTGAAACTCTTCACTGCCCTCCTGAAGGGGAGCCTCCCAATTCCCTCCTCCTGATCTCCCGGGTGCACTACAAATACCTCGCTCTTTCCTAAGTTCAGCTTATAGCCCGAGAAGCCCCCAAATTCCGCTAACAGTTCCATCACCCCCGGCATTCCCCCCTCTGGGTCCGCCAGATATAACAGCAGGTCGTCCGCATACAGCGATACCCGGTGCTCCTCCCCACCCCCCCCCGCACCAGACCCCTCCACGTCCCTGACTCCCTCAACGCCATGGCCAGCGGTTCAATCGCCAGTGCAAAGAGCAGGGGGGACAGGGGACACCCCTGCCTGGTCCCACGATAAAGCCTAAAATACTCCGATCTCCTTCCATTTGTGACTACACTCGCCATCGGCGCCGCGTAAAGCAGCCTCACCCATTTGATGAATCCCTCCCCAAATCCAAACCTCTCCAGCACCTCCCACAGGTACCCCCACTCAACTCTATCAAACGCTTTCTCTGCGTCCAGCGCCACCACTATCTCCGCCTCCCCCTCCACTGCCGGCATCATGATAACATTGAGCAGTCTCCGCACATTCGTGTTGAGCTGCCGCCCCTTGACAAATCCTGTCTGATCTTCATGAATTACCTCTGGCACACAATCCTCTATCTTGGTAGCCAGGATCTTCGCCAGCAACTTAGCGTCTACGTTAAGGAGTGAGATAGGCCTATATGATCCGCACTGCAAGGGGTCCTTATCCCGTTTTAGGATCAAAGAGATCAGTGCCCGCGACATCGTCGGGGGCAAAGCCCCCCCCTCCCACGCCTCATTGAAAGTTCGCACCAGCAGGGGACCCACCAGGTCCGCATATTTTTTGTAAAATTCTGCCGGGAACCCGTCCGGCCCCGGGGCCTTACCTGACTGCATTTGCCCGATCCCCCTGACTAGCTCCTCCAACTCTATCGGCGCCCCCAGCCCCTCTACCAGCCTCTCTTGAACCCTTGGGAAACATAGCCTGTTCATGAAGCTCTCCATCCCCTCTCTCCCCCTCGGAGGTTCCGACCGGTACAATCCCTCATAAAAGTCCCTAAAGACCCTGTTTACTTCTGTCCCCTTCTGCACTACATTTCCACCCCCATCCTTCACTCCCCCAATTTACTTAGCTGCATCTCGCCTACGGAGCTGATGCGCCAACATCCTGCTCGCCTTCTCTCCATACTCATATACCGTGCCCTGCGCCCTCCTCCACTGTGTCTCCGCCTTTCTGGTGGTCAACAAGTCTAAATTGGCCTGCAACCTGCGCCGTTCTCCCAGCAACCCTTCCTCCGGTGCCTCCGCATATCTCCTGTCCACCTCCAGAAGCTCTCCCACCAGTCTCTCCCTCTCCTTCCTCTCCCTCCTTTCCCTGTGGGCCCGGATGGAGATCAGCTCCCCCCGGATCACTGCTTTCAGAGCCTCCCAGACCATCCCCACCTGGACCTCCCCCGTATCATTGGTATCCAGATACCCCTCAATGCTTCTCCGAACCCTCTTACACACCTCCTCCTCCGCCAGCATCCCCACATCCAGGCGCCAGAGCGGGCGCTGGTCCCGTGCCTCCCCCTTCTCCAGATCAACCCAGTGCGGAGCATGGTCCGAAATCGCTATGGCCGAATACTCGGCATCCTGCACCCTCGGGATCAATCCCCTGCTCAGGACAAAAAAGTCTATCCGGGAATAAACCCTATGGACGTGAGAGAAAAAGGAATACTCCCGCGCTCTCGGTCTCCCAAACCTCCAGGGATCCACCCCTCCCATCTGGTCCATGTATCCCCTCAGCACTTTGGCCGCCGCCGGTCTCCTACCCGTCCTTGAACTGGACCGGTCCAGTGTGGGATCCAGCACTGTGTTAAAATCTCCCCCCATGATCAGGCCCCCTGCCTCCAGGTCCGGGATGCGGCCCAACAATCGCCTCATGAAGCCAGCATCATCCCAATTCGGGGCATATACGTTCACCAGCACCACCTTCTCTCCCTGCAGCCTACCCCTCACCATGATATATCTGCCCTCCTTGACCGACACCACCTCAGCCGCCTCAAACGCCACCCTCTTCCCCACTAGAATCGCCACCCCCCGGTTCTTCGTGTCCAATCCTGAGTGATAAACCTGCCCCACCCACCCCTTCCTCAGACGGACCTGGTCCGCCACCTTCAGGTGGGTCTCCTGGAGCATAGCCACGTCCGCCTTCAACCCCCTTAGATGGGAGACCACCCTGGTTCTCTTAACCGGCCCGTTCAGCCCCCTCACGTTCCAGGTAATCAGCCGGATCAGAGGGCAACCCGCCCCCCTCCCCCGCCGACTAGCCATAGCTTGGCAGATGTTCGCCCCAGGCCAGCACACCCCTCTCGACCCGTTCCCCATGGCGATAGCGCCTCTCCTCTTCCCCCCCGGTCCTCATCGGCTCCTTCCTAGTCGTTCCAGCAGCAACCCGGTATCCCCCCCACCCCCCTCCCCCCCCAGGCTAGGACCCCTCCTAGCCACGACGCACCCTCCATGGTACTTCCGTGAGTCAGCTGACTTCTGCTGACCCCGGCAGCTCCCGCCAAAACCTATCCCCTCCCGGCTTGGGGTCATCCCTCTCTTGCCACACCTCCTTGGCATTGCTGCAGCGTGGGGAAAAAAGACCCGTAGAGGCCCCGCCCCCACCGCAAGCTCCACCCCCCCTGCCCCGCAGCGCGGGAAACCAGAGGAAAGCCTGCGCTTTCACACTGCCACACCCCACCCTTCTGACGCAGTTCCCCAAAATCCAGTTTCCCCTCAATCCCCAGCCCCGTACAGAAGAGAACATATAAAACACAAACCCCCAACACTAACCCACAACCATGCCCAACAAACAAACCCACCCGTAACCAGAGCAAACAGAAAGCCAGCATACATAACATACATGTCGAAGTTGAAAAAGTTGAAACAGTTGGAACCAAACAGCCACAGCGGAAACAACGCCGGCCAAAGTATGTTCCCAGGCCCTAGTTCGAGTCCAGCCTCTCCGCCTGTACAAAGGCCCACGCCTCCTCCGGGGACTCGAAGTAATGGTGCCGGTCCTTGTATGTCACCCACAGGCGCGCAGGCAGCAGCATTCCAAACCTGACCTGCTTAGCATGAAGCACCGCCTTCGTCCGGTTGAACCCGGCCCGCCGCTTAGCCACCTCCGCACTCCAGTCCTGGTAGATCCTCACTACCAAATTCTCCCATTTCCTGCTCCTCTCTTTCTTGGCCCAGCGCAGCACACACTCCCGGTCACTGAATCGGTGGAACCGCACCAGCACCGCCCTCGGGGCTCACCTGCCTTGGGCCTCCTGGCCATCACTCTGTGCGCTCCCTCGAGCTCCAGGGGCAAATGGAAGGACCCCGCTCCCATCAACGAGCTCAACATCGTGGTCACATACGCCGGGAGATCCGACCCCACCAGCCCCTCCGCCAGGCCCAGGATCCTCAGATTCTTTCGCCTCGTGTGAACGTCCAGCTCCTCCAAGCGGTCCTGCCACTTTTTATGAAGTGCCTCGTGCAACTCCACTTTCCCAACGAGGACCACGGCCTCCTCCTCTCTTTCAAAGGCCTGCCGCTTCAACTCCCGAATAGACTCCTCCTGTGCCGCCTGGGTCCCAAGCAGCTTGGTCGTAGTTGCATTCATGGAGTCCAGCAGCTCAGCAAAACAACGTAGGAGCGAGGCCTGTTGCTCCTGCGCCCACTTCCACCAGTCCTCGGGTGTTGCGCCGGCCGCCATTTTGTTTTTCTTTCCCTTTTTTTGGGGGGAGTTACTGCAGCCTTTTTCACCATATAGTGTGGGGCAAGTTCTTCCAGGCACCTTCCCCCACCGGGATACGTAGCAACAGCACCGTTTGGGGCCCTCAAAACGGCCCAAAAGTCCTTAAATAGCGGGAGCGCCGGCCGCCATTTTGTTTTGTTTTCTCCCATTTTTTTGGGGGCGTTACTGCAGCCTTTTTCACCAGATAATGTGGGGCAAGTTCTTCCAGGCACTTTCCCCCACCAGGATGCGTAGAAACAGCGCCGTTTGGGACCCTCAAAACGGCCCAAAAGTCCCTAAATAGCAGGAGTGCCGGCCGCCATTTTGTTTTTCTTCCCCCGTTTTTTGGGGGGAGTTACTGCAGCCTTTTTCTTCTTCCCACTCCAGGTGAGCACCATATAGTGTGGGGCAAGTTCTTCCAGGCACCTTCCCCCACCGGGATGCGTAGAAACAGCTCCGTTTGGGGCCCTCGAAACGGCCCAAAAGTCCCTAAATAGCGGGAGCTGCCGAACGTGCGGCTCAGCTCCGCATAGCCACAACTGGAAGTCCACTGGTGCAGTCATTATCAAGGGGGATTTTAATCTACCTGTCGATTGGTCTAACAAGATCGGTCAAGGCACCCTGGCGGAAGAGTTTACAGAATGTATCCGTGATAGTTTCCTAGAACATTATGTAATAGAACCTACAAGTGAACAAGCAGTCCTAGTTCTGGTCCTGTATCATGAGACAGGATTGACTAATGATCTCATAGTTCGGGATCCTCTCGCAAGGAGCGATCACAGTATGGTGGAATTTAAAATTCAGATGGAGGGTGAGACGGTGAAATCAAACAGTAGTGTTTTGTGCTCAAACAAAGCAGATTACAATGAGATGAGAGAAGAGCTAGCTAAGGTAGACTGGGAGCAAAGACTTTATGGGGAAACAGTTGAGGAACAGTGGAGAACCTTCCAAGCGATTTTTCACTGTTGATACCAACAAAAAGGAAGGACAGTAGAAAGAGGGAAAATCGACCATGGATATCTAAGGAAATAAGTGAGAGTATCAAATTGATGGAAAAAGCATCCAAAGTGGCAAAGATTAGTGGGAGACTAGAGGATTGGGAAATCTTTAAAGGGCAACAGAAAGCTACTACAAAAGCTATAAATAAGAGTAAGATAGATTGTGAGAGTGAACAGGTGCAGGAATGTGGCAACTAGAGGCTTTTCAGGTAAATATGTTTCCTGCAGAGGATGAGAAGGGTGATTTAATAATGGGAATTGAGGAAATGGCTGAGGAACTGAACAGGTTATTTGGGTCTGTCTTCACAGTGGAAGACACAACATGCCAGTGACTGATAGAAATGAGGCTATGACAGGTGAGGACCTTGAGATGATTGTTATCATGAAGGAGATAGTGGTGGACAAGCTCATAGGGCTAAAGGTAGACAGGTCTCCTGGGCCTGATGGAATGCATCCCAGAGTGCTAAAAGAGATGGCTAGGGAAAATACAAATGCACTAGTGATAATTTACCAAAATTCACGAGACTCTGGGATGGTCCCGGCGGATTGGAAATTAGCAAACGTGACACCACTGTTTAAAAAAGGAGATAGGCAGAGAGCGGGTAATTATAAGCCAGTTAGCTTAACTTCGGTAGCATGGCATTAAGGGTAAAGTAGTAGCATGGATAGAGGTTTGGTTAATTAATAGAAAGCATAGAGTGGGGATTAATGGGTGCTTCTCTGGTTGGCAATCAGTAGCCAGTGGTTTCAGGGATCAGTGCTGGGCCCGCAATTGTTCACAATTTGCTTCAATGATTTGGAGTTGGGGACGAAGGGCAACATGTCCAAGTTTGCAGACAACACTAAGATGAGTGGTACAGCAAAAAGTGCAGGGGATACTGGAAGTCTGCAGAGGGATTTGGATGGGTTAAGTGAATGGATTAGGGTCTGGCAGATGGAATACAATGTTGACAAATGTGAGGTTATCCACTTTGGTAGGAATCAGAGCAAACAGGATTATTAATTAAATGATAAAATATTAAAACATGCTGGTGCGGCAGGCTTGAGGGGCCATGGGGCCTACTCCTGCTCCTAGTTCTTATGTTCTTATGTCCTTATGTGCCTGTCAGGCAGGGAGGAAGTGGTCAAGCGAGGCAATCGTGGTTTATTAAAGCAGTTGAATCACTTGGAAGAAGGAGGCTTATGTAAAGATGAGACGTGAAGGTTCAGTTCGGGTGCTCAACAGTTACAAGTTAGATAGGAAGGATGTAAAGAGACAGCTATGAAGAGCCAGGAGGGGTCATGAGAAATCTTTCGTTACTAGTGGTGTACCACAAAGAACTGTTTTGGGGCCACTGCTGTTTGTCATTTTTATAAATGGCTTGGAGAAGGGCGTAGAAGATGGGTTAGTAAATCTGCAGATGGCACAACTCGCTGGAGTTGTGGACAGTGCGGAAGGATGTTGCAAGTTACAGAGGGACATAGATAAGCTGCAGAGCTGGCTGAGAGATGGCCAGGAATAACTGGAAGACAGAGTACTGGGCTAATGGTAAGATTCTAGTTAGTGTGGGTGAGCAGAGAGATCTCGTTGTCCCTGTACATAGATCCCTGAAAGTTGCCACCCAGGTTGATTGGGTTGATAAGAAGGCGTACGGTGTGTTAGGTTTTATTGGCAGATGGATTGAGTTTCAGAGCCATGAGGTCAAATTGCTGCTGTACAAAACTCTGGTGTGGCCACATTTGGAGTGTTGCGTGCAATTCTGGTCACTGCATTACAGGAAGAATATGGAAGCATCGGTAAGGGTGCAGAGGAGATTCATCAGGATGTTGCCTGTTATGGAGGGAAGACCTAATGAGGGAAGGCAGAGGGACTTGAGTCTGTTCTCATTAGAGGGAAGAAGGTTCAGATGTGACTTAATTGAGGCATACAAGATAATCAGATGATTAGATACGGTGGACAGTGAGAGCCTTTTTCCTCGGGTGGTGATTTCTAGAACGAGGGTACATCGCTTTCAATTGAGGGAGATAAATACAGGACAGATGTCAGAGGTAGGTTCTTTACTCAGAGTAGTAAGGCCGTGGAATGCCCTGCCTGCAACAGTAGTGGACTCGCCAATATTAAGAGCATTTAAATGGTCATTGGATAAACATATGGATGATAAGGGAATAGTGGAGATGGGCTTGACAGTGGTTTCACAGGTCGGCGCTACATGGAGGGCCGATGTGCCTGTACTGTTTTATGTTCCATGTTCTGAAGTGACTCAGGACATTTTACTGCATGAAAGGCACTGTTATCAATGCGTGTTGTTTGTGATCAGTGCCAGTATCTCAGATCTTTGCTCAGATATTTGGATGAAAATGGAATAGTGTAGGTCAGATAGGCTTCAGATGGTTTCACAGGTCGGCGCAACATCGAGGGCCGAAGGGCCCGTACTGCGCTGTAGTGTTCTATGTTCTATATCCTCCCTTTCCTCATCATTTCAACTCAGTCAGATTCTGCTACCTTTCTGCTACATGTGTACATTTATGGTCTCATTCTTCTCGCACAGCGGCTGTCCATCTACCATCAAACCTACGCTTCTCGGCCATCTCGAGGAAAAGTTTCCAGTTGGACTGGGATCATGGTTCGGAGGAGGCGGACCAGTACAGGATCAGCTGGGTTCCATCTGCAGGAGGGGACAAAAAAGAGGTGATGAAATCCTTACTTTCTGCTTCTGTGTAGTTCCAGCTGTTTTTAAAAATTGCCTTGCAACATGCGAGTGTGAAGCAAAACCGCTGTCAGACAGATCTGTATATGTATGAAAACGTTCCTCCTTTCCAGCAAGTTTCATTGTGGACTCCTTTCATTGTATCCTTGTAATCCTTTCCACACTTGCTAATGAATTGCATTCTCTGTTGGTTGTGAGGGCATGATCACACTGAAAACAGCAGGTATTTCCCATTCCCAACAGGGATCGGCAAAGTCATGGGCAGGAGTGAAAACTTTGGAGATTGGCCAAAACTCAATTGGGTGGGATGAGCTCTTTGAACCGTAACCTGCAGAAACATCAGCACGTTCTTTCTGAATGGCATTACTGTACTAGAAGGATATCAGAAAACTGCTTTCCGCACGGACCATATGCTCTTTAGTATTGAGATGTTGGGCTCAGTTGCCCACTCAAAGAAGAGCATTTGTGTAATGAACAAAACAGTCCAAATTAGTTTATTCCTTCTATTTAATATTCTGCAGAAATACTCCACATGACCACGAGGGAATGCCACTGGGAAAGGTAGCTGCAGCCAAGGGTTGGTAAAGGATTTTAAGGTCCTTCTGGACCCCTGAGTTATATTAAATTCAAACATCCCCATTTAATTAAGGGAATCAGTTTGCAGAAAACAAATTGGTTTCATGCACTGAACGTATCTTGACCTTCGCTTTCTGCCTAATCTTCAAGACGATTATAAATGGCAAAGAGACAAGCCATGTTTTTGATAACCTGGATCCTGACACCAAATATGATGTTACCCTTACTGCCATCTACCCAGACAAGACGGAAAGTGATGACGTCTCAGCCTCCCAGCATACATGTAAGTCTTTAGTGTATAAACATCTCCATTAGTTTTTTCTACCCCCTTACCAATTATCTTCAAACATTGAAAAGAGAACAAACTGACATGGAAAGCACATGCTGCATATTGTGATGTGCAGCAGATCACAATGTCCTTCAGGATGGGGTGTGGGATTAGTATGTTCCCCTGGATTCTCAGCTTCTGCTGTTGCAAAGTGTATCTATTGGCTTCATTGGCTAGCCTGCTTGTGTCCAATATTCCTGGGCCATACAGCACCTTCAGCCAGATAAAACTACAAAACCATAGAATTCCGACAGTGTAGAAGGAGGCTATTTGGCCTTGTGTGTCTGCACCAACCCTCTGAAAGAGCAACCAAAATAGGCCCACTCCCCTGCCCAATCCCTGAAACCCCCCTAACCGGCACATCTGGGACTATTTAGCATGACCAATCCACGTAATGTGCACATCTTTGGACTCTGGGAGGAAATCGGATGACCCAGAGGAAACCCACAAAGACACGGAGAGAACGTACAAAAGCCACACAGACAATCTCCCGAGGCAGGAATTGAACCCAGTTCTCTGGTGCTGTGAGGCAGCAGTGATAACCCAACCCCTGATTAATCTATGCCTCCCTCAACTTATCTCCTCTTTTATTTATGGACCCACTTCCCCATCCCCTTATCTATTCCTTACAGAAAAATGATTGGCCTCACCCCATTTCCCCACTACCTGGGCGTAACTTGTCTATACAAAGGTAAATTACAATCATATTTGTTTTTACCTAAAATATTTTAACAGTCTCAAGTATCTTTACTGGATGACATCAGCAGATTGATAATCATTTCAGTTAAACTAGTGATGTTTAGAGTCCCGTACCAGCCTCCCCGGACAGGCGCCGGAATGTGGCGACTAGGGGCTTTTCACAGTAACTTCATTGAAGCCTACTCGTGACAATAAGCGATTTTCATTTCATTTTCATTTTCATGTTTGTTTTTAGAGAAGTTGAAAACTATGTTGCCCCATCCCGTTTTGCTGAAGGTGAAAGGGGTGGCATGTGGCACAGTGGCTAGCACTGGGACTGTGGCACTGAGAAGACAGAGGGTGGTGATGGATGGAAAATTTTCAGACTGGAGACCAGTGACCAGCGGTGTACCACAGGGGTCTGTGCTGGGTCCTCTGCTTTTTGCCGTACCAGCCTCCCCGAACAGGCGGCGGATTGTGGCGACACGGGGCTTTTCACAGTAACTTTATTTGAAGCCTACATGTGACAATAAGCGATTTTCATTTCATTTTCATTTCATTTAATTTCATTTGTGACTTTTATCAATGACTTGGAGGAGGGGGCAGAAGGCTGGGTCAGTAAATTTGCTGATGAAACAAAGATTGGTGGAATCATGGATGAGGTGCAGGGCTGTTGTAGGCTGCAAAGAGACATTGATAGGATGCAGCGCTGGGCCGAAAAATGGCAGATGGAGTTTAACCCTGATAAGTGCGAGGTGTTTCATTTTGGTAGAAAAAAATTGAATGCGGATTACAGGGTCAACCCATGAATCCATTTGGGTGGAAATTTGGAATAGTAAGGTGAAAAAGTCACTGATAGGAGTAGTCTACAGACCACAAAAGAGTAACAATATGGTGGGGCAGTCAATAAACAAAGAAACAACTGTTGCATGTAGAAATGGTGCAGTCGTTATGATGGGGGATTTTAATCTATATATTGATTGGTTTAACCAGGTTGGTCAAGGCAGCCTGGAGGAAGAGTTTACAGAATGTATCCGTGATAGTTTCCTAGAACATTATGTAATAGAACCTACAAGGGAACAAGCGGTCCTAGTTCTGGTCCTGTATCATGAGACAGGATTGACTAATGATCTCATAGTTCGGGATCCTCTCGCAAGGAGTGATTACAGTATGGTGGAATTTAAAATACAGATGGAGGGTGAGAAGGTGAAATCAAACAGTAGTGTTTTGTGCTCAAACAAAGCAGATTACAATGAGATGAGAAAAGATAGACTGGGAGCAAAGACTTTATGGTGAATCATTTGAGGAACAGTGGAGAACCTTCCAAGCGATTTTTCACTGTTGATTCCAACAAAAAGGAAGGACAGTAGAAAGAGGGAAAATCGACCATGGATATCTAAGGAAATAAGGCAGAGTATCAAACTGAAGGAAAAAGCATCCAAAGTGGCAAAGATTAGTGGGAGACTAGAGGACTGGGAAATCTTTAGGGGGCAACAGAAAGCTACTACAAAAGCTATAAATAAGAGTAAGATAGATTGTGAGAGTGAACAGGTGCAGGAATGTGGCAACTAGAGGCTTTTCAGGTAAATATTTTTCCTGTAGAGGATGAGAAGGGTGATTTAATAATGGGAGTTGAGGAAATGGCTGAGGAACTGAACAGGTTATTTGGGTCTGTCTTCACTGTGGAAGACTCAACATGCCAGTGACTGACAGAAATGAGGCTATGACAGGTGAGGACCTTGAGATGATTGTTATCACGAAGGAGATAGTGGTGGGCAAGCTCACAGGGCTAAAGGTAGACAGGTCTCCTGGCCCAGATGGAATGCATCCCAGAGTGCTAAAAGAGATGGCTAGGGAAAATACAAATGCACTAGTGATAATTTACCAAAATTCACGAGACTCTGGGATGGTCCCGGCGGATTGGAAATTAGCAAACGTGACACCACTGTTTAAAAAAGGAGATAGGCAGAGAGCGGGTAATTATAGGCCAGTTAGCTTAACTTCGGTAGTCGGGAAGATGCTGGAGTCTATCATCAAAGAAGAAATAGCAAGACGTCTGGATGGAAGTTGTCTCACTGGGCAGACGCAGTATGGGTTCATAAAGGGCAAGGTCGTGCCTTACTAATTGAGTGTAATTTTTTGAGGACCTTCCAAAGTGGTAGATAATGGGGAGCCAATGGATGTGGTATGTCTGGATTTCAAGAAAACCTTTGGCAAGGTGCCACACAAAACATAGCAGCATACGATAAAGATGCATGGCATTAAGGGTACAGTAGTAGCATGGATAGAAGATTGGTTAATTAATAGAAAGCATAGAGTGGGGATTAATGGGTGATTCTCTGGTTGGCAATCAGTAGCTAGTGGTTTCAGGGATTAGCGCTGGGCCCGCAATTGTTCACAATTTGCTTCAATGATTTGGAGTTGGGGACGAAGGGCAACATGTCCAAGTTTGCAGACAACACTAAGATGAGTGGTACAGCAAAAAGTGCAGGGCATACTGGAAGTCTGCAGAGGGATTTGGATGGGTTAAGTGAATGGCTAGGTTCTGGCAGATGGAATACAATGTTGAAAAATGTGAGGTTATCCACTTTGGTAGGAATCAGAGCAAACAGGATTATTAATTAAATGATAAAATATTAAAACATGCTGGTGGGGCAGGCTTGAGGGGCCATGGGGCCTATGCCTGCTTCTAGTTCTTATGTCCTTATGTGCCTGTCAGGCAGGGAGAAAGTGGTCAAGCGAGGGAATTGTGGTTTACTGATGTAGTTGAATCACTTGTCAAGAGGAAGAAGGAGGCTGAGGTGAAGATAAGACGTGAAGGTTCAGTTAGGGCGCTCCAGAGTTACAAGTTAGATAGGAAGGATCTAAAGAGACAGCTACGAAGAGCCAGGAGGGGACATGAGAAATCTTTTGTTACTAGTGGTGTACCACAAAGAACTGTTTTGGGGCCACTGCTGTTTGTCATTTTTATAAATGGCCTGGAGGAGGGCGTAGAAGATGGGTGAGTAAATCTGCAGATGGCACTCAACTCGCTGGAGTTGTGGACAGTGCGGAAGGATGTTGCAAGTTACAGAGGGACATAGATAAACTGCAGAGCTAGCTGAGAGATGGCAAATAGAGTTTAATGGAGAAAAGTGTGAGGTGATTCATTTTGGAAGGAATAACAGGAAGACAGAGTACTGGGCTAATGGTAAGATTCTTGGGAGTGTGGATGAGCAGAGAGATCTCGTTGTCCATGTACATAGATCCCTGAAAGTTGCCACCCAGGTTGATAGGGTTGATAAGAAGGCGTACGGTGTGTTAGGTTTTATTGGCAGATGGATTGAGTTTCAGAACCATGAGGTCAAATTGCAGCTGTACAAAACTCTGGTGTGGTCACATTTGGAGTGTTGCGTGCAATTCTGGTCACTGCATTACAGGAAGAATCTGGAAGCATTAGTAAGGGTGCAGAGGAGATTCATCAGGATGTTGCCTGTTATGGAGGGAAGACCTAATGAGGGACGGCAGAGGGACTTGAGTCTGTTCTCATTAGAGGGAAGAAGGTTCAGATGTGACTTAATTGAGGCATACAAGATGATCAGAGGATTAGATACGTTGGACAGTGAGAACCTTTTTCCTCGGGGGGTGATTTCTAGAACGAGGGTAAATTGCTTTCAATTGAGGGAGATAGATACAGGACAGATGTCAGAGGTAGGTTCTTTACTCAGAGAGTAGTAAGGCCGTGGAATGCCCTGCCTGCAACAGTAGTGGACTCGCCAATTTTAAGAGCATTTAAATGGTCATTGGATAAACATATGGATGATAAGAGAATAGTGTAGATGGGCTTGACAGTGGTTTCACAGGTCGGCGCAACATGGAGTGCATAAGTGCCTGTACTGTTCTATGTTCTGAAGTGACTCAGGACATTTTACTGCATTAAAGGCACTGTTATCAATGCAAGTTGTTTGTGATCAGTGCAAGTATCTCAAATCTTTGCTCAGATATCCTCCCTTTCCTCACCATTTCAACTCTGTCAGATCCTGTTACCTTTATGCTACACGTGTACATTTAGGGTGTCATTCTTCTCACACAGCGACTATCCCAGCACCATCAAACCTACGTTTCTCAGACATCACGAGGAAAAGTTTCCGGATGGACTGGGATCATGGATCGGAGGAGGCGGACCAGTACAGAATCAGCTGGGTTCCATCTGGGGGAGGGGACAAAAAAGAGGTGATGAAATCCATACTTTCTGCTTCTGTGTAGCTCCAGCTGATTTTAAAATTTGCCTTGCAACATGCGAGTGTGAAGAAAAACCGCTGTCAGACAGATCTATATATGTATGAAAATGTTCCTCCTTTCCAGCAACGATGTTTCATTGTATCCTTGTAATCCTTTCCACACTTGCCAATGAGTTGCATTCTCTGTTGGCCGTGGGGGCATGATCACACTGAAAACGGCAGGTATTTTCCATTCCCTACAGGGACAGGCAAAGTCACGGGCAGGACTGGAAAATGTGGAGATTGGCCAAAACTCAATTGGGTGGGATGAGCTCTTTGAACCGTAACCTGCAGAAACATCAGCACATTCTTTCTGAATGGTATTACTGTACTAGAAGGTGATCAGAAAACTGCTTTCCGCACGGATCATATGCTCTTTAGTATTGAGATGTTGGGCTCAGTTGCCTACTCAAAGCAGAGCATTTGCGGAATGAACAAAACAGTCTAAATTAATTTTCTGCAGAAATACACCCTGTGACCACGAGGGAATGCCACTGGGAAAGGTGGCTGCAGCCAAGGGTTGGTAAAGGATTTTAAGGTCCTTCTGTACCCCTGAGTTTATTAAATTCAAACATCCCCATTTAATTAAGGGAATCAGTTTGCAGAAAACAAATTGGTTTCATGCACTGAACGTATCTTCACCTTCGCTTTCTGCCTATTCTTCCAGATGATTATAAATGGCAAAGAGACAAGCCAGGTTTTAGATAACCTGGATCCTGACACCAAATATGATGTTTCCCTTACTGCCATCTACCCAGACAAGAAGGAAAGTGATGACGTCTTAGGCTCCGAGCATACATGTAAGTCTTTAGTATATAAAAATCTCCATTAGTCGTTTCTACCCCCTTACCAATTATCTTCAAATATTGAAAAGAGGACAAAGTGACATGGAAAGCACATGCTGCATATTGTGATGTGCAGCAGATCACAATGTCCTTCAGGATGGGGTGTGGGATTAGTATGTTCCCCTGGATTCTCTGCTTCTGCTGTAGCAAAGTGTATCTATTGGGTTCATTGGCTAGCCTGCTTATGTCCAATATTCCTGGGCCATACAGCAACTCTGCCAGATAAAACTATAAAACCATAGAATTCCGACAGTGTAGATCGAGGCTATTTGGCCTTGTGTGTCTGCATCGATCCACTGAAAGAGCAACCAAAATAGGCCCACTCCCCTGCCCAATCCCTGAAACCCCCCCCTAACCGGCACATCTGGGACTATTTAGCATGACCAATCCATCTAATGTGCACATCTTTGGATTGTGGGAGGAAATCGGTTGACCTAGAGGAAACCCACAAACACACGGAGAGAACGTACAAGCTCCACACAGACAATCTACCGAGGCAGGAATTGAACCCAGTTCTCTGGCGCTGTGAAGCAGCAGTGATAACCCAACCCCTGACTAATTTATGCCTCCCTCAACTTGCCTCCTCTTTTATTAATGAATCCGCTTCCCCAACCCCTTATCTATTCCTCATCGAAAAATGATTGGCCTCACCCCATTTCCCCACTACCTGGGCGTAACTTATCGAGACAAAGGGAAATTACAATCATATTTGTATTTATCTAACATATTTTAACAGTCTCAAGTATCTTTACTGGATGACATCAGCAGATTGATAATCATTTCAGTTAAACTAGTGATGTTTGTTTTTAGAGAACTTGAAACGATATTGCCCCATCCCGTTTTGCTGAAGGTGAAAGGGGTGGCGTGCGGCACAGTGGCTAGCACTGGGACTGCGGCACTGAGAAGACAGAGGGTGGTGATGGATGGAAAATTTTCAGACTGGAGACCAGTTACCAGCGGTGTAACACAGGGTTCTGTGCTGGGTCCTCTGCTATTTGCCGTACCAGCCTCCCCGAACAGGCGCCGGATTGTGGCGACAAGAGGCTTTTCACAGTAACTTTATTTGAAGCCTACATGTGACAATAAGCGATTTTCATTTCATTTCATTTCATTTGTGACTTTTATCAATGACTTGGAGGAGGGGGCTGATGGGTGGGTCAGTAAATTTGCTGATGACACAAAGATTGGTGGAGTCAAGGATCAGGTGCAGGGCTGTTGTAGGCTGCAAAGAGACATTGATAGGATACAGAGCTGGGTCGAAAAATGGCAGATGGAGTTTAACCCTGATAAGTGCGAGGTGATTCATTTTGGTAGAAAAAAATTGAATGCGGTTTACAGGGTCAACGGCAGGGTTCTGAGGAATGTGGAGGAACAGAGAGATCTTGGGGTTCATGTCCACAGATCTCTGAAGGTTGCCACTCAAGTGGATTCAGCCTTGAAGAAGGCTTATAGTGTGTTAACCTTCATTAACAGGGGGCTTGAGTGTAACAGCTGCCAGGTTTTGCTGCAACTATTCCTCACCTTGCTGAGATCACATTTGGAGCATTGTGTGCAGTTCTGGTCACTTCATTACAGGAAGGATGTGGAAGCATTGGAAAGGGTGCAAAGGAGATTTACCAGGATGCTGCCTGAATTGCAGGATAGGTCTTATGAGGAAAGGTTGAGGGAGCTAGGGCTTTTCTCTTTGGAGCGGAGGTGGATGAGAGGTGACATAATAGTGATTGAGAAAATGATGAGGGGGTTAGATACAGTGGACGTTCAGCGCCTTTCTGCTTAAAACCTGTTGACTTTTTTTTCTTCATCTTCCAGAGCAGCTGAGTATCTTCAGCAGTTTTTGTTTTTACATCACTTTTACCTTGGCTTTTGTGGGCAAAAAATATGTTGTTGAATTTTCATACCGTGCAACAGCAGCAATAAACCCTGTCAACCTTTCCCAAAGTTCAGTGGGACCCTCAACCTGGGATGATCGCACTGGCTGATTATGGGTGGGGATTTCAACATGCTTGTTGATCAAGGCCTGGACCGGTCATGTTCAAGAACGGGCAAGGTGCCAGCAATGGCAAAGGAGCCAAAATGGATCATGGAGCTGATGGGAGGGGGGTGGATCTGTGGAGATTTAGGCAGCCGAGAGCCAGGGAATTTTCTTCCTTCTCCCATGTTCACAAGGTGTAATCCCGGATAGATTTCTTTGTTGTGGGCAGGGCCCTGTTGGTGAGGGTGGTGGATACGGGCTATTTGGCAATTACGATCTTGGACCATGCTCGGCACTGGGTGGACCTGCAGGTCAGTATGGACAGTAAGCAGCGGTCACAGTGGAGATTGGATGTGGGGCTGTTGGCAGACGAAGTGGTCTGCGAGAGATTGAGGAAGTGGATGCTGAACTACCTGCAGGTAAACGATACAGGGGAGGGCTCAGCAGCGGTGGTCTGGGAAGCGCCGGAGGCGGAGAGGGGAGCTGATCTCAATCCGGGCTCAAAGCGACAGGACGGACAGGGAGAGGCGGACCGACTGGTAAAAGAGAGCCTACGAGTGGATAGGAGGTATGCAGAGGCTCCAGAGGAGGGGCTATTGAGGGTCCGCCGAAGGCTGCAGGCGGAATATAGTTGGTTAACTACAGGTTGGGCAGTGGAGCAGCTCAGGAAGGTGAAGGGAGTGGTGTACGAGCACGGGGAAAAGGCCAGGAGGATGCTTGCACAGCAGCTCTGAAAAAGGGAGGCAGCGAGGGAAATAGGGAAAGTGTTTGATGGGGATTGGAACTTAGTTGGTGACTCGGCGGGGGGGGTGTGAGCAAGGCCTTTGGGACTTTTATAGTAGTCCTTGATAAATATCAAACTAATCGGAAGGACTGAGTGGATGGGAAGGGTGGTGTAGCTCTGTTATTTAAGAATAACATCCGGGCAATAGTAAGGGATGACATCAGTGCTAGGGAGAATAAGGTTGAATCCATTTGGGTGGAAATTAGGAATAATAAGTCGAAAAAGTCACTGATAGGAGCAGTCTTTAGGCCACCAAATAGTAACAACATGGTGGGGCAGGCAACAAACAAATAAATAACTGATACATGTAGAAAAGGTACAGTAGTTATCATGGGGGACTTTAATCTACATGTCGATTGGTGTAACCAGGTCAGTCAATGCAGCCTGGTGGAGGAGATAACAGAATGTGTCCGTGATAGTTTCCAAGAACAGTATGTAATGGAACCTACAAGGGAACAAGCGTTCCTAGATCTGGGCCTGTGTAATGAGATAGGATTTGACTAATGATCTGAGAGTTGGGGATCATCTCGGAAGGAGCGATCACAATATGGTTGAATTTAAAATACAGTTGGAGGGTGAGAAGGTAAAATCAAAGACTCGTGTTTTGTGCTCAAACAAAGCAGATTACAATGGGATGAGAGAAGAGCTAACTAAAGTAGACTGGGAGCAAAGACTTTATGGTGAAACCATTGATGAACCTGCCAAGCGATTTTTCACTGTGCTCAGTTTATAACAACAAAAAGGAAGGACAGTAGAAAGGGAAAATCGACCATAGATACCTAAGGAAATAAGGGAAAGAATCAAATTCAAAGAAAAAGCACACAAAGTGGCAAAGATTAGTGTGAGATTAGAGGACTGGGAAATCTTTAGGGGGCTACAGAAAGCTACAAAAAAAACTATAAAGACGAGTAAGATAGATTATGAGAGTAAACGTGCTCAGAGTATAAAAACAGTTAGTAAAAGTTTCTGCAAATATATAGAAAAAAAATGAGTAGCTAAGGTAAATATTGGACCTTTAGAGGATGAGAAGGGAGATTTATTAATGGGAGATGAGGAAATGGCTGAGGAACTGAACAGGTTTTTTGGATCGGTCTTCACGGTGGAAGTCACACATAACATCCAGTGACTGATAGAAATGAGGCAATGACAGGTGAGGACCTTGAGATGATTGTTATCACGAAGGAGATAGTTATGGGAAAGCTAATGGGGCTAAAGGTTAGACTCTGGGATGGTCCTGGCAGATTCGAAATTAGCAAACGTGACACCACTGTTTAAAAAAGGAGGTAGGCAGAGAGCGGGTAATTACAGGCCAGTTAGCTCAACTTCGGTAGTAGGGAAGATGCTGGAATCTATAATCAAAGAAGAAATCGCGAGGCATCAGGATGGAAATTGTCCCATTGGGAAGACGCAGCATGGGTTCATAAAGGGCAGGTTATGTCTTACAAATTTGGTGGAATATTTTGAGGACGTTACTAGTGAGGTAGATAATGTGACGCCAATGGATGTGGTATATGTGTATTTCCAGAAAGCCTTTGATGACGTTCCACACAAAAGATTGCAGCATAAGGTAAAGATGCTTGGCATTAAGTGTAAAGTAAGAGCAAGCAAAAAGTGCAGAGGATACCGGAAGTCTGCAGAGGGATTTGGATAGGTTAAGTGAATGGGCTCGGTCTGGCAGAAGGAATACAATGTTAACAAATGTGAGGTTATCCATTTTGGTAGGAATAACAGCAAACAGGATGATTATTTACATGATAAAATATTGAAGCATGCTCATGTGGAGAGAGACTTGGGTGTACTCATGCATGAGTCGCTAAAAGTTGGTTTACAGGTGCAACAGGTGATTAAGAAGGCAAATGGAGTTTTGTCCTTCATTGCTGGAGGGATGGAGTTTCAGACTAGGGAGGTTATGCTGTAATTGTATGAGGTGTTAGTGAGGCCACAGCTGGAGTATTATGTTCAGTTTTGATCTCCTTACCTGAGAAAGGACGTACTGGCACTGGAGGGTGTGCAGAGGAGATTCACTAGGTTAATCCCAGAGCTGAAGGGGTTGGATTACGAGGAGCGGTTGAGGAGACTGGGACTATACTCATTGGAATTTAGAAGGATGAGGCGGGATCTTATTTAAACATGTAAAATTATGAAGGGAATAGATAGGATAGATGCGGGAAGGTTGTTTTCACAGGCGGGTGAAGCAGAACTAGGGGGCATAGCCTCAAAATAAGGGGAAATATATTGAGGACTGAGTTCAGGAGGAACTTCTTCACCCAAAGGGTTGTGCATTTAGAACATAGAACAGTCCAGTACAGAACAGGCCCTTCGGCCCTCGATGTTGTGCCGAGCAATGATCACCCTACTCAAACCCACGTATCCACCCCATACCCGTAACCCAACAACCCCCCCTTAACCTTACTTTTTAGGACACTACGGCCAATTTAGCATGGCCAATCCACCTATCCCGCACATCTTTGGACTGTGGGAGGAAACCGGAGCACCCGGAGGAAACCCACGCACACACGGGGAGGACGTGCAGACTCCGCACAGACAGTGACCCAGCCGGGAATCGAACCTGGGACCCTGGAGCTGTGAAGCATTTATGCTAACCACCATGCTACCGTGCTGCCCCCTATCTATGGAATTCCTTGCCCAGTGAAACAGTTGAAGTTTCATCATTAAATATTATTAAGATAAAGACAGATAGTTTTTTGAAGAATAAAGGGATTATGGGTTATGGTGTTATGGCCGAAAAGTGGAACTGATTCCACAAAGAAAAATCAGACATGATCTCATTGAATGGCAGAGCAGGCTCAAGGGGCCAGGTGGCCTACTCCTGCTCCTAGTTCTTATTATCTTATGTTCTTATGTACCTGTCAGGCAGTGAGGAAGTGGTCGAGCGATGGCACCGTGGTTTATGAAAGTAGTTGAATCACTTGTCAAGAGGAAGAAGGAGGCTTACGTGAAGGTTCAGTTAGGGCACTCGAGAGTTATAAGTTAACAACGAAGGACCTAAAGAGATAGCTGAGAAGAGCCAGGAGTGGACATGAGAAATCTTTGGTAGGGACGATCAAAGACAACTATGAAGCTTCCTATTGGTATGTGAGGAATAAAAGAATGACTAGGGTAAGAGGAGGGCCTGTCACGGGAAGTTGTGTGTGGAGTCCGAGGAGATAGAAGAGGTGCCAAATGAATATTTTTCGTCAGTATTCACACAGGAAAAAGAATATTGAGATACAGGCTATTAGACGAGAAGAGCTTGAGGTTCATGAGGATGAGGTGTTAACATAGAACATAGAACACTACAGCGCAGTACGGGCCCTTCAGCCCTCGATGTTGCGCCGACCTGTGAAACCATCTGAAGCCTATCTGACCTACACTATTCCATTTTCATCCATATGTCTATCCAGTGACCACTTAAATGCCCTTAAAATTGGCGAGTCTACTACTGTTGCAGGCAGGGCGTTCCACACCCCTACTACTCTCTGAGTAAAGAAACTGCCTCTGACATCTGTCCTATATCTACCACCCCTCAATTTAAAGCTATGTCCCCTCGTGTTGGTCATCACCATCTGAGGAAAAAGACTCTCACTGTCCACCCTATCTAACCCTCTGACTATCTTATATGTCTCTATTAAGTCACCTCTCAGCCTTCTCCTCTCTAACGAAAACAACTTCAAGTCCCTGAGCCTTTCCTCGTAAGACCTTCCCTCCATACCAGGCAACATCCTCGTAAATCTCCTCTGAACCCTTTCCAAAGCTTCCACTCCTTCCTATAATGTGGTGACCAGAACTGCACGCAGTACTCCAGGAGCGGCCGCACCAGAGTTATGTACAGCTGCAGCATGACCTTGTGGCTCCGAAACTCAATCCCCCTACTGTTAAAGGCTAGCACACCATATGCCTTCTTAACAGCCCTAGTAACCTGGGTGGCAACTTTCAAGGATTTATGTACCTGGATGCCGAGATCTCTCTGTTCATCTACATTACCAAGAATCTTGCCATTAGCCCAGTACTCTGCATTCCTGTTACTCTTTCCAAAGTGAACCACCTCACACTTTTCCGCATTAAACTCCATCTGCCACCTCTCAGCCCAGCTCTGCAGCTTATCTATGTCCCTCTGTATCCTATAACATCCTTCAGCACTATCCACAACTCCACCGACCTTCGTGTCATCTGCAAATTTACTAACCCATCCTTCTACACTATCTTCCAGGTCATTTATAAAAATGACAAACAGCAGTGGCCTCAAAACAGATCCTTGCGGTACACCACTAGTAACTGAACTCCAGGATGAACATTTGCCATCAACCACCACCCTCTGTCTTCTTTCAGCTAGCCAATTACTGATCCAAACCGCTAAATCACCTTCAATCCCATACTTCCTTATTTTCTGCAATAACCTACCGTGGGGAACCTTATCAAACGCTTTACTGAAATCCATATACACCACATCAACCGCTTTACCCTGATCCACCTGTTTGGTCACCTTCTCAAAAAACTCAATAAGGTTTGTGAGGCATGACCTACCCTTCACAAAACCGTGTTGACTATCGCTAATCAACTTGTTCTTTTCAAGATGATTATAAACCCTATCTCTTATAACCTTTTCCAACATTTTACCCACAACCGAAGTAAGGCTCACAGGTCTATAATTACCAGGGTTGTCTCTACTCCCCTTCTTGAACAAGGGGACAACATTTGCTATCCTCCAGTCTTCCGGCACTATTCCTGTCGACAAAGACGACAAAAAGATCAACATTTGATATGGACAATTCTGGAAAGTGTGAAAAAAGCCCCCTGGGCCGGATGGGATTTGTCCACGGATTCTCTGTGAAGGGGAGAGATTGCTGAGCCTTTGGCTTTGATCTTTACGTTATCTTTGTCTACAGGAATAGTGCTAGAAGACTGGAGGACAGCAAATGTTGCCCCCATGTTCAAGAAGGGGAGTAGAGACAACCCTGGTAATGATAGACCAGTGTGCCTTACTTTTGTTGTGGGCAGAGTCTTGGAAAGGTTCATAAGAGATAGGATTTATAATCATCTGGAAAGGAATAATTTGATTAGAGATAGTCAACACCGTTTTGTGAAGGGTAGGTCGTGCCTCACAAACCTTATTGAGTTCTTTGCAAAGGTGACAAAACAGGTGGATGAGTGTAAAGCAGTTGATGTGGTGTATATGGATTTCAGTAAACATTTGATATGGATCGCCATGGTAGGCTATTGCAGAAAATACGGAGGCATGGGATTCAGAGGATTCAGCAGTTTGGATCAGAAATTGGCTAGCTGGAAGTAGGCAAAGGGTGATGGTAAATGTTCAGCCTGGAGTTCAGTTGTGAGTGATCCACAAGGATCTGTTTTGGGGCCACTGCTGTTTGCCATTTTTATAAATGACCTGGAGGAGGGCGTAAAAGGATGGGTGAGCATTTTTGCAGATGACAATTAAGTCGGTGGAATTGTGGGCAGTGCGGAAGGATGTTACAAGTTACAGAGGAACAGTAGAACCTGCAGAGCTGGACTGACAGGTGGCAAATGGATTTTAATGCAGAAAAGTGTGAGGTGATTCATTTTGTAAGGAATAACAGGAAGACAGAGTACTGGGCTAATGGTAAGATTCTTGGTTGTATGGATGAGCAGAGAGATCTCGGTGTCCATGTACATAGATCCCTGAAAGTTGCCACCCAGGTTGATAGGGTTATGAAGAATGCATACCGTGTGTTAGCTTTTATTGGTAGAGGGATTGAGTTTCGGAGCCATGAGGTCATGTTGCAGCTGTACAAATCTCTGGTGCGGGTGCATTTGTAGTATTGCATGCAGTTCTGGTCGTCGCATTATAGGAAAGATGTGAAAGGATTGGAAAGGGTGCAGAGGAGATTTACCAGGATGTTGCCTGATATGGAGGAAAGATCTTATGAGGGAAAGCTGAGGGACTTGAGGCTGTTTTCGTTGGAGAGAAGAAGGTTAAGAGGTAACTTAATTGAGGCATACAAGATGATCAGAGGATTAGGGTGTACAGTGAAAGCCTTTTTCCTCAGCTGGTGTTGTCTAGAACAAGGGGACATAGCTTCAAATTGAGGGGAGATAGATAAAAGACAGATGTCAGAGGTAGGTTCTTTACTCAGAAAGTAGTAAGGTCGTGGAATACCCGACCTGCAACAGTAGTCAATTCGCCAATATTAAGGGCATTTAAATGGTCATTGGATGAACATATGGATACAGTAAGAAGTCTTACAACACCAGGTTAAAGTCCAACAGGTTTGATTCAAACACGAGCTTTCAGAGCGCAGCTCCTTCCTCAGGTGAATGGCGATGTATGTTCCAGAAACATTTTTTTTTTTTTTTTTAAATTTAGAGTACCCAATTATTTTTTCCAATTAAGGGGCAATTTAACGAGGCCAATCCACCTATCCTGCACATCTTTTTGGGTTGTGGGGGTGAAACCCACGCAGACACGGGGAGAATGTGCAAACTCCACACGGACAGTGACCCAGGGCCGGGATTCGAACCCGGGTCCTCAGCGCCGTAGGCAGCAATGCTAACCATTGTGCCACCGTGTTGCCCCCAGAAACATTTATATAGACAAAGTCAGAGATGCTGATCCCAGTTGTGGCCGCACTCATGCGTGCGGAACTTAGCTATAAATTCAACCGGGATCTTGGATTCATGTCGCATTACATCCAGCCCCCACCATCAGGCCTGGACTTGCAAAATCCTACCAACTGTTCGGGCTTGAGACAATTTACACCTCTTTAACCTGTGATTATCCCTCTCTCTGGATCTGTAATGATTTGATTACCTGCAAATGCCTGCATTCCAAGCATTGTCCAGCATCTCTGACTTTGTCTACATAAATGTTTCTGGAACATACCTCGCCATTCACTTGAGGAAGGAGCTGCGCTCCGAAAGCTCGTGTTTGAATCAAACCTGTTGGACTTTAACCTGGTGTTGTAAGACTTCTTACTGTGCTCACCCCAGTCCAACGCCGGCATCTCCACATCAGAACATATGGATGATAAGGGAATACTGTCGATGGGCTATAGCTTTGTGTCACAGGTCGGAGCATCATGGAGGGCCAAAAGCTTGTACTCCGCTGTAATGTTCTATGTTCTGAAGTGCTTCGGGACATTTTACTGCATTAATGGCACTATTATAAATGTAAGTTGCTGGTGATCAGTACCAGTATCACAAATCTTTGCTCAGATGGCCTCCATTCCCTCATCATTTCTACTCTTTCAGATTCTGTTACGTTTCTGCTACATGTGTACATTTAAGGTCTCCTTCTACTCACACAGCGGTTGACCAACTACCATCAAACCTACGCTTCTCGGACATCTCGAGGAAAAGTTTCCGGATGGACTGGGATCATGGAGCAGAGGAGGCGGACCAGTACAGAATCAGCTGGGTTCCATCTGGGGGAGGGGACAAAAAAGAGGTGATGAAATCCATACTTTCTGCTTCTGTGTAGCTCCAGCTGATTTTTAAATTTGCCTTGCAACATGCGAGTGTGAAGCAAAACCGCTGTCATCCAGATCTGTATATGTATGAAAATGTTCCTCCTTTCCAGGAACAATGTATCATTGCATCCTTGTAATCCTTTCCACACTTGCTAATGAGTTGCATTCTCTGTTGGCCGTGGGGGCTTGATCACACTGAAAACAGCAGGTATTTTCCATTCCCAACAGGGACAGGCAAAGACACGGGCATGACTGGAAAATTTGGAGATTAGCCAAGACTCAATTGGGTGGGATGAGCTCTTTGAACCGTAACCTGCAGAAACATCAGCATATTCTTCCTGAATGACATTACTGTACTAGAAGGTAATCAGGAAACTGCTTTCCGCACGTACCCTATGCTCTTTAGTATTGAGATGTTGGGCTCAGTTGCCCACTCAAAGAAGAGCATTTGTGCCATTAACTAACCATCCAAATTTGTTTATTATCAATTTAAATTTCTGCAGAAATACTCCACATGACCACGAGGGAATGCCACTGGGAAAGGTGGCTGCAGCCAAGGGTTGGTAAAGGATTTTAAGGTCCTTGCAGCCCCCTGAGTGATATTAAATTCAAACATCCCCATTTAATTAAGGGAATCCGTTTGCAGAAAACAAATTGGTTTCATGCACTGAACGTATCTTGACCTTCGCTTTCTGCCTATTCTTCCAGATGACTATAAATGGCAAAGAGACAAGCCAGGTATTAGATAACCTGGATCCTAACACCAAATATGATGTTACCCTTACTGCCATCTACCCAGACAAGACGGAAAGTGATGGCGTCTCAGCCTCCCAGCGTACATGTAAGTCTTTAGTAAATAAAAATCTCCATTTGTCTTTCCTACCCCCTTGGCAATTATCTTCAAATATTGAAAAGAGAACAAAGTGACATGGGAAGCACATGCTGCATATTGTGATGTGCAGCAGATCACAATATCCTTCAGGATGTGGTGTGGGATTAGTATGTTCCCCTGGATTCCCTGCTTCTGCTGTAGCAAAGTGTATCTATTGGCTTCATTGGCTAGCCTGCTTGTGTCCAATATTCCTGGGCCATACTGCACCTTCAACCAGATAAAACTATAAAACCACAGAATTCCGACAGTGTAGAAGGAGGCTATTTGGCCTTGTGTGTCTGCAGCGACCCTCTGAAAGAGGAACCTAATTTGGCCCACTCCCCTGCCCAATCCCTGAAACTCCCCTTAACCGGCACATCTGGGACTATTTAGCATGACCAATCCACCTAAAGTGCACATCTTTGGAATGTGGGAGGAAATCGGAGGACCCAGAGGAAACGCACAAAAACACGGAGAGAACGTACAAGTGCCACACAGACAATCTACCGAGGCAGGAGTTGAACCCAGTTCTCTGGCGCTGTGAGGCAACAGTGATAACCCAACCCCTGATTCATGTTATCCTCCTTCAACTTGCCTCCTCTTTTATTCATGGACCCACTTCCCCAACCCCTTATCTATTCCTCATAAAGAAATCGTAAGAAGTCTTACAACACCAGGTTAAAGTCCAACAGGTTTGTTTCAAACACGAGCTTTCGGAGCATTGCACCTTCCTCTGGTGAATTGAGAGGTATGTTCCAGAAATATTTAGATAGACAAAGTCAGAGATACCAAACAATGCTTGGAATGTGAGCATTTGCAGGTAATTAAACCATTACAGATCCAGATAGAGGGATAATCCCAGGTGAAAGAGGTGTGAATTGTCTCAAGCCAGGACAGTTGGTAGGTTTTTGCAAGTCCAGGCAAGATGGTGGGGGGTGAATGTAATGCGACATGAATCCAAGATCCCGGTTGAGAAACCAAAGAGTGGGGATTAATGGGTGTTTCTCTCGTTGGCAATCAGTAGCTAGTGGCGTCCCTCAGGGATCAGTTCTGGGCCCGCAATTGTTCACAATTTGCTTCAATGATTTGGAGTTGGGGACAAAGGGCAATATGTCTAAGTTTGCAGACGACACTAAGGTGAGTGGTAAAGCGAAAAGTGCAGAGGATACTGGAAGTCTGCAGAAGGATTTGGATAGGTTAAGTGAATGGACTAGGGTCTGGCAGATGGCATACAATGTTGACAAATGTGAGGTTATCCACTTCGGTAGGAATGAGAGCAAACAGGACTATTAATTAAATGATAAAATATTAAAACATGCTGCTGTGCCGAGAGACCTGGGTGGGCTTGTGCATGAGTCGCAAAATGTTGGTTTACAGTTACAACAGCTGATTAAGAAAGAGAATGGAATTTTGTCGTTCATTGCTCGAGAGATGGAGTTTAAGACGAGGGAGGTTATGCTGCAATTGTATAAGGTTTCAGTGAGGCCACACCTGGAGCATTGTGTTCAGTTTTGGTTCCCTTCCCTGAGAAAGGACGGACTGGAGGTTGTGCAAAGGAGATTCACTCGGTTAATCCCAGAGTCGAAGGAGTTGGATTACGAGGAGAAGTTGCGTAGTCTTTGTCTGTACTCGGAATTTGGAAGGATGAGGGAGGGATCTTCTGGGAACATATAAAATTATGAAGGGAATAGACAGGATCGATGCTGGCAGGTTATTTGCACTGGCGGCTGAAAGCAGAACTAGGGGGCACAGCCTCAAAATAAGGGGAAATAGATTGAGGACGGAGTTTAGGTGGAACTTCTTCACCCAAAGGGTTGTGCATCTATGGATTTCCTTGCCCAGTGAAGCAGTTGAGGCACCTTAATGAAATGATTTTAAAAGAAAGATGGATAGCTTTTTGAAGAATAAAGGGATTCAGGGTTATGGTGTTCGGGCAGGAAAGTGGAGCTGAGTCCACAAAAGATCAGCCATGATCTCATTGAATGGTGCAACAGGCTCGTGGGGCCATGTGGCCTGCTCCTGCTTCTAGCTCTTATGTTCTTATGTGCCTGTCGGGCAGGGAGGAGTAGTCAAGTGAGGGAACCGTGGTTTACTAAAGTAGTTGTCAAGAGGAAGAAGGAGACTTATGTGAAGATGAGACGTGAAGCTTCAGTTAGGGTGCTCGAGAGTTACAAGTTAGCTGGGAAGAACCTAAAGAGATATTCTCTGTGAATTAAGGGAAGAGAATGCTGAGCCTTTGGCTTGATCTTTGTGTTATCTTTGCCTACAGGAACAGTGCCAGTAGGTTGGAGGATAGCAAATGTTGTCCCCTTGCTCAAGAAGGGGAATACAGATAACCCCGCTAACTATAGATAGGTGAGCCTTACTTCTGTTTTGGGCAATATCTTGTCAACGTTCATAACAGATAGGATATATAATCATCTGGAAAGGAATAACTGGATTAGAGATAGTCAACACGGTTTTGTGAAGGGTAGGTCGTGCCTCACAGACCTTATTGAGTTCTTTGAGAAGGTGACCAAACAGGTGGTCGAGGGTAAAGCAGTTGATTGGTGTACATGGATTTCAGTAAAGCGTTTGATAAGCTTCTCCATGGTAGGCTATTGCAGAAGACACGGAGACATGGGATTCAGGGTAATTTAGTAGTGTGGATCAGAATTTGGCTAGCTGGAAGAAGACAAAGTTGATAGGAAATGTTCATCCGGAGTTCAGGTACTAGTGGTGTACCACAAAGAACTGTTTTGGGGCCACTGCTGTTTGTCATTTTTATAAATGGCTTGGAGGAGGGCGTAGAAGGATGGATGAGTAAATCTGCAGATGGCACTAAAATCGGTGGAGTTATGGACAGTGCGGAAGGATGTTGCAAGTTACAGAGGGATATAGATAAGCTGCAAAGCTGGGCTGACAGGTGGAGACAGGAAGAGAGATTACTGGGCTAATGGTAAGATTTTTTGTAGTGTGGATGAGCACAGAGATCTCTGTGTCCATGTACATTAATTCCTGAAAGTTGCCACTCCGATAGATAGGGCTATTAAGAATTTGGTATGTTAGGTGGGGCTGTTTAGCTCACTGGGCTAAGTTACTGGCTTTTAAAGCAGGCCAGCAGCACGGTTCGATTCCCTGAACAGGTGCCGCAATGTGGCGACTAGGGGCTTTTCACAGTAACTTCATTGAAGCCTACTCGTGACAATAAGCAATTTATCTTATCTTATCTCAGCTTTTATTGGTAGAGAGATTGAGTTTCGGAGCCATGAGGTCATGTTGCAGCTGTACAGAACTCTAGTGCGTCTGCATTTGGAGCAGTGCGTGCAGTTCTGGACGTCGCAATATAGGAAGGATGTGGAAGCATCGGAAAGGGTGCAGAGGAGATTTACCAGGATACGTGCAGTGCGGTCAGCCAAATTTGAAGGTGTACCTGCGAAGGAGACCTGAGGAGTTCGAGTGAAGGCAAGCATCCAGCAGAGGGCAGCAGAGCAGAGCTACTGATCAGCTGTTCTGGGGAAATGTGCATACGTGCAGTGCGGTCAGCCTAATTCGAAGGTGGTTTGTGGAGGGGCTGTTGTCCAGTGACAGTTAAACCTGAAACACTTTGTCAGTGTTTCCCACCCTACCTCCTCCTCTAACCAAAAAAAACCCACGGTTGTTGGGAAGCGGGAGCAGGGGTCTGTCGTGAAGGTGAGTGAGTGCCTTTAAATTTGCTTACCTTTCAGCAGGAGCAGGGTTTGAGGGAATATCAGGTAAGCTCTTCCTTTCTTTTTCTTTTTCTTGTTTTTTTTTAAATTTACAGGTGATGTCAGGGAAGGCAGTACAATGCTCCTCCTGCAGGATGTTTGAGGTGAGGGATGCCGTCAGTGCCCCGATGTCATCTGTGGGAAGTGCACCCAACTCCAGCTCCACAAAAATAGTGTTAGGGACCTGGAGCTTGAGCTGGATGAACTTCGGATCATTCGGGAGGCAGAGGGGGGTCATAGATAGAAGCTTCAGGGAGGTAGTTACGCCAAAGAATAAAGATAGATGGGTGATGGTGAGAGGGGCTGGGGGGAAGCAGTCAGTACAGGGATCCCCTGTATCGTTCCCCTGAGTAACAAGTATACCGTTGTGGATAGTTGTGGGGGGGACAACTTCCCAGGGGTAAGCCATGGAGTACGGGCCTCTGGCACGGAGTCTGTCCCTGTTGCTCAGAAGGGAAGGGGGGAATGGAGTAGAACATTAGTAATTCGGGACTCAATAGACAGGGGCACAGATAGGAGATTTTGTAGGAGCGAGAGAGACTCACGTTTGGTATGTTGCCTCCGAGGTGCAAGGGTACGTGATGTCTCGGATCGTGTTTTCCGGGTCCTTAAGGGTGAGGGTGAGCAGCCCCAAGTCGTAGTCCACATTGGCACTAACGACATAGGTAGGAAAGGGGACAAGGATGTCAGGCAGGCCTTTAGGGAGCTAGGATGGAAGCTCAGAGCGAGAACAAACAGAGTTGTTATCTCTGGGTTATTGCCCGTGCCACGTGATAGTGAGACGAGGAATAGGGAGAGAGAGCAATTAAACGCGTGGCTACAGGGATGGTGCAGGCGGGAGGGATTCAGATTTCTGGATAACTGGGGCTCTTTCTGGGGAAGGTGGGACCTCTATAGACAGGATGGTCTACATCTGAACCTGAGGGGCACCAATATAGAGAGTATAGAGTTCAGGAGCACAGATTTGACTTCGCAGGAAGGTGCCAGTGTTCAGGTAGGTGGTTTGAAGTATGTCTACTTCAATGCCAGGAGTATACGAAATAAGGTAGAGGAACTGGCAGCATGGGTTGGTACCTGGGACTTCGATGTTATGGCCATTTCAGAGACATGGCTAGAGCAGGGACAGGAATGGTTGTTGTAGGTTCCGGGGTTTAGGTGTTTTAGTAAGCTCAGAGAAGGGGGCAAAAGAGGGGGAGGTGTGGCGCTGCTAGTCAAGGACAGTATTACGGTGGCGGAAAGGATACTAGATGGGGACTCTTCTTCCGAGGTAGTATGGGCTGAGGTTAGAAACAGGAAAGGAGAGGTCACCCTGTTGGGAGTTTTCTATAGGCCACCTAATAGTTCTAGGGATGTAGAGGAAAGGATGGCGAAGATGATTCTGGAAAAGAGCGAAAGTAACAGGGTAGTTGTTATGGGAGACTTTAACTTTCCAAATATTGACTGGAAAAGATATAGTTCGAGTACATTAGATGGGTCGTTCTTTGTACAATGTGTGCAGGAGGGTTTCCTGACACAATATGTTGACAGGCCAACAAGAGGCGAGGCCACATTGGATTTGGTATTGGGTAATGAACCAGGCCAGGTGTTAGATCTGGAGATAGGTGAGCACTTTGGAGACAGTGACCACAATTCGGTGACCTTTACGTTAGTGATGGAAAGGGATAAGTATACCCCGCAGGGCAAGAGTTATAGCTGGGGGAAGGGCAATTATGATGCCATTAGACATGACTTAGGATGTGTTGGTTGGAGAAGTAGGCTGCAAGGGTTGGGCACACTGGATATGTGGAGCTTGTTCAAGGAACAGCTATTGCGTGTTCTTGATAAGTACCAGTCAGGCAGGGAGGAAGGGGTAGAGCAAGGGAACCGTGGTTTACCAAAGAAGTGGAATCTCTTGTTAAGAGGAAGAAGGAGGCCTATGTGAAGATGAGGCGTGAAGTTTCAGTTGGGGCGCTTGATAGTTACAAGGAAGCGAGGAAGGATCTAAAGAGAGAGCTAAGACGAGCAAGGAGGGGACATGAGAAGTCTTTGGCAGGTAGGATCAAGGAAAACCCAAAAGCTTTCTATAGGTATGTCAGGAATAAAAGAATGACTAGAATAAGAGTAGGGCCAGTCAAGGACAGTGATGGGAAGTGTGTGTGGAGGCTGAGGAGATAAGCGAGATACTAAATGAATACTTTTCGTCAGTATTCACTCAGGAAAAAGATAATGTTGTGGAGGAGAATGCTGAGACCCAGGCTATTAGAATAGATGGCATTGAGGTGCGTAGGGAAGAAGTGTTGGCAATTCTGGACAAGGTGAAAACAGATAAGTCCCCGGGGCCTGATGGGATTTATCCTAGGATTCTCTGGGAAGCCAGGGAAGAGATTGCTGAGCCTTTGGCTTTGATTTTTATGTCATCATTGGTTACAGGATTAGTGCCAGAGGACTGGAGGATAGCAAATGTGGTCCCTTTGTTCAAGAAGGGGAGTAGAGATAACCCCGGTAACTATAGGCCGGTGAGCCTCACGTCTGTTGTGGGTAAAGTCTTGGAGAGGATTATAAGAGTTACGATTTATAATCATCTAGATAGGAATAATATGATTAGGGATAGTCAGCATGGTTTTGTGAAGGGTAGGTCATGCCTCACAAACCTTATCGAGTTCTTTGAGAAGGTGACTGAACAGGTAGACGAGGGTAGAGCAGTTCATGTGGTGTATGTATATGGATTTCAGTAAAGCGTTTGATAAGGTTCCCCACGGTCGGCTATTGCAGAAAATACGGAGGCTGGGGATTGAGGGTGATTTAGAGATGTGGATCAGAAATTGGCTAGTTGAAAGAAGACAGAGGGTGGTGGTTGATGGCAAATGTTCAGAATGGAGTTCAGTTACGAGTGGCATACCACAAGGATCTGTTCTGGGGCCGTTGCTGTTTGTTATTTTTTAAATGACCTAGAGGAGGGCGCAGAAGGTTGGGTGAGTAAATTTGCAGATGACACTAAAGTCGGTGGAGTTGTAGACAGTGTGGAAGGATGTTGCAGGTTACAGAGGGACATAGATAATCTGCAGAACTGGGCTGAGAGGTGACAAATGGAGTTTAATGTAGAGAAGTGTGAGGTGATTCACTTTGGAAAGAATAACAGGAATGCAGAATATTTGGCTAATGGTAAAATTCTTGGTAGTGTGGATGAGCAAAGGGATCTCGGTGTCCATGTACATAGATCCCTGAAAGTTGCCACCCAGGTTGATAGGGTTGTGAAGAAGGCCTATGGTGTGTTGGCCTTTATTGGTAGAGGGATTGAGTTCCGGAGCCATGAGGTCATGTTGCAGCTGTACAAAACTCTAGTACGGCCGCATTTGGAGTATTGCGTACAGTTCTGGTCGCCTCATTATAGGAAGGACGTGGAAGCTTTGGAACGTGTGCAGAGGAGATTTACCAGGATATTGCCTGGTATGGAGGGAAAATCTTAAGAGGAAAGGCTGATGGACTTGAGGTTGTTTTCGTTAGAGAGAAGAAGGTTAAGAGGTGACTTAATAGAGGCATACAAAATGATCAGAGGGTTAGATAGGGTGGACAGTGAGAGCCTTCTCCCGAGGATGGAGGTGGCTAGCATGAGGAGACATAGCCTCAAATTGAGGGGTAATAGATATAGGACAGAGGTCAGAGGTAGGTTTTTTACGCAAAGAGTGGTGAGGCCGTGGAATGCCCTACCTGCAACAGTAGTGAACTCGCCAACATTCAGGGCATTTAAAAGTTTATTGGATAAGCATATGGATGATAATGGCATAGTGTAGGTTAGATGGCCTTTAGTTTTTGACTTTCCATGTCGGTGCAACATCGTGGGCCGAAGGGCCTGTACTGCGCTGTATCGTTCTATGTTCTATATGTTCTATGTTGCCTGGTATGGAGGGAAGATCTTATCAGGGAAGGCTGAGGGACATGAGGCTGTCTGTGCTGTCCTGTTCTAGTTCTATGTCCATGTTTTCGTAAGAGAGAAGAAGGTTAAGAGCTGACTTAATTGAGGCATACAAGACAATCTGAGGATTAGATATGGTGAACAGTGAGAGCCTTTTTCCTCGGGTGGTAATGATTAGCACATGGGGACATAGCTTTAAATTGAGGGGAGATAGATATAGGACAGATGTCAGAGGTAGCTTCTTTACTCAGAGAATAGTAAGGGAGCAGAATGCCCTTCATGCAACAGGAGTGGACTCGCCAATATGAAGGGCATTTAAAAGGTCATTGGATAAACATACGGATGATAAGGGAATAGTGTAGATGGGCTTGATAGTGGTTTCCCAGGTCGGCGCAACATGGAGGGCCGAAGTGCCTGTACTCTTCTATGTTCCATGTTCTGAAGTGAGTCAGGACATTTTACTGCATTAAAGGCACTATTAGAAATGCAGGTTGTTGGCGATCATTATCAGTATCTGAAATCTTTGCTCAGATGGGCTCCATTCCCTCATCATTTCTACTCAGTCAGATTCTGTTACCTTTCTGCTACATGTGTACATTTAAGGTCTCATTCTTCTCACACAGCGGTTGACCAACCACCATCAAACCTACGCTTCTCGGACATCACGGGGAACAGTTTCCGGATGGACTGGGATCATGGATCGGAGGAGGCGCACCAGTACAGAATCAGCTGGGTTCCATCTGGGGGAGGGGACAAAAAAGAGGTGATGAAATCCATACTTTCTGCTTCTGTGTAGCTCCAGCTGTTTTTTAATTTGCCTTGCAACATGCGAGTATGAAGCAAAACCACAGTCAGACAGATCTGTATATGTATGAAAATGTTCCTCCTTTCCAGCAACGATGTTTCATTGTATCCTTGTAATCCTTTCCACAATTGCTAATGAGTTGCATTCTCTGTTGGCCGTGGGGGCATGATCTCACTGAAAACAGCAGGTATTTTCCATTCCCAACAGGGACACGCAGTCACGGGCAGGACTGGAAAATTTGGAGATCGGCCAAAACTCAATTGGGTGGGATGAGCTCTTTGAACCGTAACCTGCAGAAACATCAGCACATTCTTTCTGAATGGCATTACTGTACTAGATGGTGATCAGAAAACTGCTTTCCGCACGGACCATATGCTCTTTAGTATTGAGATGTTGGGCTCAGTTGCCCACTCAAAGAAGAACATTTGCGTAATGAACAAAACCGAGTTATATTAAATTCAAACATTCCCATTTAATTAAGGGAATCAGTTTGCAGAAAACAAATTGGTTTCATGCACTGAGCGTATCTTGACCTTCGCTTTATGCCTATTCTTCCAGATGATTATAAATGGCAATGAGACAAGCCATGTTTTAGATAACCTGGATCCTGACACCTTATATGATGTTTCCCTTACTGCCATCTACCCAGACAAGAAGGAAAGTGAAGACGTCTCAGCCTCCCAGCGTACATGTAAGTCTTTAGTATATAAAAATCTTCATTTGTCTTTCCTACCCCCTTAGCAATTATCTTCAAATATTGAAAAGAGGACAAAGTGACATGGAAAGCACATGCTGCATATTGTGATGTGCAGCAGATCACAATGTCCTTCAGGGTGGGGTGTGGGATTAGTATGTTCCCCTGGATTCTCTGCTTCTGATGTAGCAAAGTGTATCTATTGGCTTCATTGGCTAGCCTGCTTGTGTCCAATATTCCTGGGCCATACAGCACCTTCAGCCAGATAAAACTATAAAACCATAGAATTCCGACAGTGTAGAAGGTGGCTATTTGGCCTTGTGTGGCTGCACCAACTCTCTGAAAGAGCAACCGAAATAGGCCCACTCCCCTGCCCAATCCCTGAAACCCCCCCTAACCGGCACATCTGGGACTATTTAGCATGACCAATCCACCTAATGTGCACATCTTTGGATTGTGGGAGGAAATCGATTGACCCAGAGGAAACCCAGAAAGACACGGAGGGAACGTACAAGCGCCGCACAGACAATCTACCGAGGGAGGAATTGAACCCAGGTCTCTGGCGCTGTGAGGCAGCAGTAGCAACCCCTGATTAATTGATGCCTCCCTCAACTTGCCTCCTCTTTTATTTATGGACCCGCTACCCGAACCCCTTATCTATTCCTCATATAAAAATGATCGGCCTCACTACATTTCCCCACTACCTGCGCATCACTTGTCCATGCAAAGGTAAATAACAATCATATTTCTATTTATCTAACATATTTTAACAGTCTGAAGTAACTTTACTGGATGACATCAGCAGATTGCTATCCATTTCAGTTAAACTAGTGATGTTTGTTTTTAGAGAATTTGAAACAATATTGCCCCATCCCTTTTTGCTGAAGGTGAAAGGGGCAGCATGTGGCTCAGTGGCTAGCACTGGGACTGAGGCACTGAGAAGACATTGGGCGCGATTCTCCGCACCCGCGGGAAATCGCGAAGTTGGCCGTGAAAACGGCCGACTTTTACGACGGTCCAAAACGGCCCATTTCCTGCCGTATTCACGTCCGGGAAATGGGCTAGGAACGGGGCCGCGTCAATCACGTGCGCAATGACGCCGGAACGCGGCGACGCTACGAACACGCCCACGTGACGCCGCCCGATGCCGTAAAAAGGCGCGGGCGAGCACAGAAACTGTAGGCCATGATGTCGGAGCTCAGGAGAACAGCCCCGCGATTCGTCGAGGCTGATGTCGAGACGCTGCTCGAATCTATCGAGCAGAGGAGGGGCGTCATCTGCCCGCGTCAAGGGCATCGCCACCCTGCTAGCGCAGTGCGCCAGGCCTGGCGTGAGGTGGCTGCTGCCGTTAGTGCTGTGGGGCAGACCCCTCGCTCTGCAGAGCAATGCCGGAAAAAGATGCACGACCTCACCAGGGCTGCCAGGGTAAGTGCCAAAAGGGTGCCCCCTGGTCACAACCATCCCTCCCCCTCTTTACTTAATCACCCACCTCCCCCCCTGGCACGGGGGGGTGGAAGGGAATTGGGGCAGAGTTAGTTGAGGGTCGTTCACAAAGTAGTCACAGACCCAGCGCTCTGGGCCCCGTGGAGAGATGCAATCGTCTTATGACAACTTGACTCCCAAACTGTGCCAGTATCTGAACGGCCTGCTGATACCTGCCGTATTGTAATGATCTACCTATGCCCCCTCCCCCAACAGGCCAAGACCGCTCACAATACCCGTGAGCGGAACCAGACTGGAGGGGGTTCGCCCATCCTGCACCCCCTAACTACGTTTGAGCAGAGGGCACTGGACCTTGTTGGGGGATCTGCTACCCGGGAGATCGCGCAGTGCGAGGTTGGCGGAGCTGCAACAAGTGAGACAACAATGCATGACAAACACCCCCCCTCCCAGGGGCTGGTTTAGCTCACAAGGCTCAATCGCTGGCTTTTAAAGCAGACCAAGCAGGCCAGCAGCACGGTTCGTTTCCCGTACCAGCCTCCCTGGACAGGCGCCGGAATGTGGCGACTAGGGGCTTTTCACAGTAATTTCATTGAAGCCTACTCGTGACAATAAGTGATTTTCATTTCATTTTTCATTTTCCCCCATCCTGTCCCTTCACACCCTGCCCACTGGAACACCTCCCCCATCCTCTGTCCCTTCACACACCCTGCCCACTGGGACACCTCCCCCATCCTCTGTCCCTTCACACACCCTGCCCACTGGGACACCTCCCCCAACCTCTGTCCCTTCACACACCCTGCCCACTGGGGCACCTCCCCATCCTCTGTCCCTTCACACACCCTGCCCACTGGGACACCTCCCCCATCCTCTGTCCCTTCACACACACTGCCCACTGGGACACCTCCCCCAACCTCTGTCCCTTCACACACCCTGCCCACTGGGGCACCTCCCCATCCTCTGTCCCTTCACACACCCTGCCCACTGGGGCACCTCCCCATCCTCTGTCCCTTCACACACCCTGCCCACTGGGACACCTCCCCCATCCTCTGTCCCTTCACACACCCTGCCCACTGTAACACCTCCCCCATCCTCTGTTCCTTCACACACCCTGCCCACTGGGACACCTCCCCCAACCTCTGTCCCTTCACACACCCTGCCCACTGGGGCACCTCCCCATCCTCTGTCCCTTCACACACCCTGCCCACTGGGACACCTCCCCCATCCTCTGTCCCTTCACACACCCTGCCCACTGGGATACCTCCCCCATCCTCTGTCCCTTCACACACCCTGCCCACTGGGATACCTCCCCCATCCTCTGTTCCTTCACACACCCTGCCCACTGGGGCACCTCCCCATCCTCTGTCCCTTCACACACCCTGCCCACTGGGACACCTCCCCCATCCTCTGTCCCTTCATACCCTGCCCACTGGGACACCTCCCCATCCTCTGTCCCTTCACACACCCTGCCCACTGGGACACCTCCCCCATCCTCTGTTCCTTCATACCCTGCCCACTGGGACCGTCCAGCGCCCGGCCGAGTGAATCTAAATAAGCCGTTTCATTCTCTTCCCTAGGACGTGATGCCGAATGGCCAGGGCCGTCTGGCTGCAAATGGACACAGGCATCTGTCCCCGCCTCACCCAGGGCCGCACGATACACGGTGCCCGATCAGCGGGGAGTCCCATCCTCCCCAACTGAATCTGTGGAGCAGGACGCCCAGAGGGCGCATACAGAGCGGACGATGACATACAGGAGGCGTCAACATAAGACGACCTCGAGCTTGCGGCACTGCTTTCTCCCACACCATCCACCATCCCAGAGACACTCACCCCGGCGGGCCTATTTAGTGATGAGGCTCCTGGGTCACAGTCTGGTTCGCACATCACAGCTGAGCAGGTACAGCAGGTGGAGGTCGGAGCAGACGAGGGCCCGGACTGGCGGAGGCCAGGCCAGGCCCAGCATGCAGCTGGCTCCCAGACGTTTTCCGAGTTCCTGGAGTTTCTCAACCCACCCGCACAGCCGATGCATCAAGAAACCCAGGGAAACAATGACGGGATGAGGGCTGTCTTCCTGACTCTGCAGACGCTGTTAGAGGAGTCAAACAGCGTCCACGATCAGGGAGTGGTGCCGCTCATGGCAGCAACCCAGGCCAACACCGCACGGGTGGCATCCGCGGTGGAGGCAATGGGTCAGGTTATGCAAGGCGTTGGGGTTAATGTGCACGCGTCATCCTCGGCCCTGGACAGGGTTGCCCTCTCACAGGCAGCAATGTGCCAGAGGCAAAACTGCAGGCCTGCAGGCCTTGGCCCAGTCTCACCAGGTCATGGCCCAGTCGCAGCAGTCAGTCGCCGAGAGCATCAACCGCCTGACACATGTGCTGGATGGCGTCATCCACTCACAGGTTGAGGTCGCACAGTACCTGGCGGGAATGTCTAACTCCCTGGACTCAGTGTCTGCAAACCTTCGGATCCTGGTCGATACCGTTGCAGGCCTCCAGGACTGGCAGCGCCAGGTGTCGGTGGCGCGACGGGGCACCTCCCCGCTCGCACCTCTGTCCCAAAGTGAGGCCCGGGGGCCACCAAGCTCCCCGAGAGAGGAGGAGGTTTTGGGGCCCGTCCCATTAAGTCCATCACGGGATGTCCCGGAATTCTCGGCCTCACCCCGTCCCATCCCTGGTGCATTGGGTGGGCAGCAGGCAGAGCAGGGTGGCACAACGTCACCCGAGACACCCGCAGAGCAGCCTGGCCCATCAAGGCCGGGTCACCCCAGTAAACGCTTGGCCAAGGAGAAACAAGTAGAAGGGGGCGATTCGCAGCAGTCCTCCTCCACTCCTGCTGTATCATCTGGGGAATCACTTAGACGTAGTGGTAGGGCCCGTAAGGCAACAAAGAGAGACACTGAGTAAGTTGGCATGGGTGAAGGGCACAGTTTAGTTGTAGGGGCTAGGGCACCTGTAAATTTTTGTTCACATTAAACGCACTGTTCCACCTTACTTGTAATACCGTGTGATTGTTCCACAGCCACAGGAATCGTGAGGGTGACCGAGTGTCGCTGGGGTTGACGAGTGGTGAAACTTCGGTGCCGGGTGTGCAGTCCCTGCCCCTCCCCCCACCCCCTCCCACAGCTAGCCCACGCGGGCACGTGATGGAGTGTCCGTGACGATCTCAGCGGCCACCAAGGTGGATGGTTCAGCTATTGCCATGGGTCAGACTCTCCCTAATGATTCTGAGCTCACAGCTCTGCGCAGAGCGGGCTGTCATCATTCCACATGGCACTGATCACACCCGCTCCGCTGACACAGTCATCAATGTTGTGCCATACCGTCTGGACCCAGTGGTAAGGGTGATATTGAAGTGGAGCAGTGTACACTGAGAGGGGGTGGGGGGGGGGGGGGGGGGGGTTGTGGTGGTGGCAGTTGTGTGTTGACCCTCTGCATGACTAGCGATGCAGGTGGTGGTTTGGTGTTCAGCGGGGACGTTGCATGTGATGCGTGACCGTGCTGCCACCAAGGCGTCACGTGCCCGCCGTAATCGCCGGCTCTGTCGTGCCGCCTCCTGGACATCACCAGCACCTGGGTCGTGTCTGCGTACTGTGCCCACCACTCCGCCAGCCTCCTCCTCCTCCTCTGTGCTGGCACCACTGCCACTGGCTTCTCCCTCCGCCTCCTGCAGCAGGTCATCTCCCCTCTGCATCGCGATGTTGTGCAGCGCACAGCAGATCACAACAATGCGAGCGACCCTGGCGGGTTGGTACTGCAGGGCCCCTCCGGAGAGGTCCAGGCACCTGAATCTCATCTTCAGGAGGCCAAGGCAGCGCTCCACCACACCCTTGGTTGCTGCATGGGCCTCGTTGTATTGGGTTTCCGCATTGGTCTGAGGCCTCCGTATAGGCGTCATCAGCCAAGACCTCAGCGGATAACCCTTGTTGCCTAGCAACTAGCCCCTCAGCCGGGGGGGACGCCCCTCAAACATCGCAGGGATGAACGACTGCGCCAGTATGTAGGAGTCATGCACACTCCCTGGGAACCTTGCACAGACATTCATGATCCTCATGTGGGGATCGCATACCACCTGGATATTCATGGAGTATGTCCCCCTCCTGTTTGTGAACACATCCCTGTTCCCTGCAGGTGGGCGCATTGGGACGTGAACATAATCGATTGCCCCCTGCACCATCGGTATCCCGGCCACGCTGGCAAATCCACGAGCTCGTGAGTCTTGAGTTGCTTGGTCCTCGGGAAAGGTGATGTTGCGGTCCGCTATGGCATAGAGGGCGTCGGTCACATCCCGGATACACCTGTGGACCGATGACTGGGAGATCCCGGAGGACTTCCCGCTCGGAGACTGGAAGGAGCCGGTAGCATAGAAGTTAAGAGCGACCGTCACCTTGATGACAACCGGGATCGCGTGTCCTCCCCCCGTTCCACGTGGGGCGAGGTGCGCCACGAGGTGACAGATATGTGTCACCGTCCCCCTACTCAGCCGGAGTCTCCTCCTGCAGGTGATGTCAGTCATTGTTAGGAAAGAGATCCGGACACGGTACACCCTCGGCCTTGGTCGTCGCCTCTGGCGCCGTGGCTGCACCCTCACTCTCTCATAGAACATAGAACAGTACAGCACAGAACAGGCCCTTCGGCCCTCGATGTTGTGCCGAGCCATGATCACCCTACTCAAACCCACGTATCCACCTTATACCCGTAACCCAACAACCCCCCCCTTAACCTTACTTTTTAGGACACTACGGGCAATTTAGCATGGCCAATCCACCTAACCCGCACATCTTTGGACTGTGGGAGGAAACCGGAGCACCCGGAGGAAACCCACGCACACACGGTGAGGACGTGCAGACTCCGCACAGACAGTGACCCAGCCGGGAATCGAACCTGGGACCCTGGAGCTGTGAAGCATTTATGCTAACCACCATGCTACCGTGCTGCCCTGCCCCTCCTCCTCCTCCTCCTCCCCCCCCTCCACCTCCCCCCCCTCCTCCTCCCCCCCCCCCCCCCCATGCTGCTCGACGACTGGCAACTCCGCGGCCATTCCCTCTGCTGCTGCAGCTGGCCCTGCATCCACTGCGGGTTGTGGCTGTGGATGCTGCTCCATCTCCAAATGCAGTGCAGCGGCCCCAACCACGGCGCAGAACATAGGCGTTCTGTTCACAGACATTGTGCTAACCTACAGAAGGGTGGTGGGGGCAGAGAAACGGGACATGTTAGACGGAGGTTAGTCGACACCTCGGCAGCCGCCTGCCACGGGATACCTGTGTGTCCCGGTGGCCTGGTCGCGCTGCTGACACGCGGGCAGCCTAACCCCTGATCACTTTCTGCATCCAACGGGCAGTTAACTACGTCATCTTCACCGGTGTACCAGTGGCCTGCGGCCGTAAGCCACAGGGCAACCAGCGGCCTTGTCCTCGTGACCGGCACGCCATGGCATGCTGGCAGACATTTTGTAACCGGGGTAGGATGGGTCACTCGCTCACTCTCTACCTAACCCCCCCCCCACTCCCACTCCCCCTCCGTCTCCCCCACTCCCCCCCATCTTCCCCACTCCCCCCCGTCTCCCCCACTCCCACTCCCCCCCTCCATCGCACCCACTCCCCCCCCCGTCTCCCCCACTCCCCCCCGTCTACCCCACTCCCACTCCCCCATCGCACCCACTCCCCCCCGTCTCCCCCACTCCCACTCCCCCCCTCCATTGCACCCACTCCCCCCCTCCATTGCACCCACTCCCCCCCGTCTCCCCCACTCCCACCCGTCTCCCCCACTCCCACTCCCTCCCCCCTCCATCTCCCCCACTCACCCCCGTCTCCCCCACTCCCACTCCCCCCTCCATCTCCCCCACTACCCCCCTCCATCGCACCCACTCCCCCGCGTCTCCCCCACTCCCCCCCCCGTCTCCCCCACTCCCCCCCCGTCTCCCCCACTCCCACTCCCCCCCTCCCCCCTCCGTCTCCCCCACTCACCCCCGTCTCCCCCACTCCCCGTCTCCCCCACTTCCCGTCTCCCCCACTCACCCCCGTCTCCCCCACTTCCCCCCCCGTCTCCCCCACTCCCCCCCCCCCGTCTCCCCCACTCCCACTCCCCCCCTCCGTCTCCCCCACAGTCTCCCCCACTCCCCCTCCATCTCCCCCACTCCCCCTCCATCTCCCCCACTCCCCCCTCCATCTCCCCCACTCCCCCTCCATCTCCCCCACTCCCCCTACAGTCTCCCCCACTCCCCCCAACTCCCACTCCCCCCCCATCTCCCCCACGTCTCCCCCACTCCCTCCGTCTCCCCCACTCCCCCTCCGTCTCCCCCACTCCCCCCTCCGTCTTCCCCACTCCCCCCTCCGTCTCCCCCACTCCCCCCTCCGTCTCCCCCACTCCCCCCTCCGTCTCCCCCACTCCCCCCTCCGTCTCCCCCACTCCCCCCTCCGTCTCCCCCACTCCCCCCTCCGTCTCCCCCACTCCCCCCTCCGTCTCCCCCACTCCCCTCCTCGTGACCGGCACGCCATGGCATGCTGGCAGACATTTTGTAACCGGGGTTGGACGGGTCACTCGCTCACTCTCTACCTAACCCCCCCCCCCACTCCCACTCCCCCTCCGTCTCCCCCACTCCCCCATCAGTCTCCCCCACTCCCCCCCATCTTCCCCACTCCCACTCCCCCCCTCCACCGCACCCACTCCCCCCCGTCTCCCCCACTCCCCCCCCCGTCTCCCCCACTCCCCCCCCCGTCTCCCCCACTCCCCCCCTCCGTCTCCCCCACTCCCCCACTCCTCCCCGTCTCCCCCACTCCCCCCCGTCTCCCCCACTCCCCCCCCCCCGTCTCCCCCACTCCCACTCCCCCCTCCCACTCCCCCCCTCCGTCTCCCCCACTCCCCCTCCATCTCCCCCACTCCCCCCTCCATCTCCCCCACTCCCCCTACAGTCTCCCCCACTCCCCCTACAGTCTCCCCCACTTCCCCCCCACTCCCACTCCTCCCCCCCTCAGTCTCCCCCACTCCCCCCCATCTCCCCCACCCCCCTCCGTCTCCCCCACTCCCCCCTCCGTCTCCCCCACTCCCCCCCCCGTCTCCCCCACTCCCCCCTCAGTCTCCCCCACTCCCCCCTCAGTCTCCCCCACTCCCCCCTCAGTCTCCCCCACTCCCCCCTCAGTCTCCCCCACTCCCCCCTCAGTCTCCCCCACTCCCCCCTCAGTCTCCCCCACTCCCCCCTCAGTCTCCACAACTCCCCCCTCAGTCTCCCCCTCTCCCCCCTCAGTCTCCCCCTCTCCCCCCTCAGTCTCCCCCACTCCCCCCTCCGTCTCCCCCACTCCCCCCTCAGTCTCCCCCACTCCCCCCTCAGTCTCCCCCACTCCCCCCTCAGTCTCCCCCACTCCCCCCTCAGTCTCCCCCACTCCCCCCTCAGTCTCCCCCACTCCCCGTCTCCCTCCACACCCCCCTCTGTCTCCCTCCACACCCCCCTCTGTCTCCCCACTCCCCCCTCAGTCTCCCCCACTCCCCCACTCCCCCCTCAGTCTCCCCCACTCCCCCCTCAGTCTCCCCCACTCCCCCCTCCGTCTCCCCCACTCCCCCCTCCGTCTCCACCACTCCCCCCCGTCTCCCCCACTCCCCCCCGTCTCCCCCACTCCCCCCCCCCCCCCTCAGTCTCCCCCACTCCCCGTCTCCCTCCACACCCCCCTCTGTCTCCCCCATTCCCCCCTCAGTCTCTCCCACTCCCCCCTGTCTCCCCCACTCCCCCCTCAGTCTCCCCCACTCCCCCCTCAGTCTCCCCCACTCCCCCCTCAGTCTCCCCCACTCCCCCCCCACTCAGTCTCCCCCACTCCCCCCCTCAGTCTCCCCCACTCCCCGTCTCCCTCCACACCCCCCTCTGTCTCCCCCATTCCCCCCCTCAGTCTCTCCCACTCAGTCTCCCCCACTCCCCCCTCAGTCTCCCCCACTCCCCCCTCAGTCTCCCCCACTCCCCCCCTCAGTCTCCCCCACTCCCCCCCTCAGTCTCCCCCACCGTCTCCCCCACTCCCCCCTCAGTCTCCCCCACTCCCACTTCCCCCCCTCAGTCTCCCCCACTCCCCCCTCAGCCTCCCACACTCCCCCCGTCTACCCCACTCCCCCCTCAGTCTCCCCCACTCCCCCCCTCAGGTCCCCCACTCCCCCCCCGCGCTGGACCCCCCTCCCATTCACGGGGATGCCTTCCCCGTTGTGGCCAGACTCCAGCAGTGCGCTGAGCGGTGCGCTGAGCGGTGCGCTCACCTCCTCGAAGCTCTCGTCAGCCAGCACGACTGGTTGACGAACTTGAAAAGCAGGTGTGTTGGCCGGCTGGAGAATAGCGGGGGGCCAAAAATTCGGGCTACTGGTTGTGTCGGGGGCGCTTTTGAGGCCTTTGCCGGAATTCCTGACGTGTAGTTTGTGCGGGGTTCGGAGAATAGCGGGAGGGCGTCGGTCCTGCGTCGCCGTAAAAATTTGCGCGGCCCTCTATTCTCCGAACCGGCGTGAGTGCGGAGAATCGCGCCCATAGAGTGGTGATGGATGGCAAATTTGCAGACTGGAGACCAGTTACCAGCTTGAGTTTAAGAGCCGCGGGGTTATGCTGCAACTATTCCTCACCCCGCTGAGACCACATTCGGAGCATTGTGTGCAGTTCTGGTCACTTCATTACAGGAAGGATGTGGAAGCATTGGAAAGGGTGCAAAGGAGATTTACCAGGATGCTGCCTGGATTGCAGAATAGGTCTTATGAGGAAAGGTTGAGGGAGTTACAGCTTTTCTCTTTGTAGCGGAGGAGGATGAGAGGCGACATAAGAGGTTGAGAAAATGATGAGGGGGTTAGAGATTATTACCTTGGGTGGATGTAGCTGTTACAAGGGGGCATAACGATAAGATTCAGGGTGGGAGATATAGGAGGGATGTCCGAGGTAGGTTCTTTACTCGGAGAGCGGTTAGGGTGTGGAATGGACTGCCTGCTGTGATAGTGGCGTCAGACACTTTAGGAACTTTCAAGTAGTTATTGGATAGGAACATGGAGCACACCAGAATGACATGGAGTGGGATCGCTTAATCTTGCGTTTGGACAATGCTCAGCACAACATCGAGGGCCGAAGCCCCTGTTCTCTGCTGCACTGTTCTATGTTCCATGTTCCATGAGGAGCCGGGTTCGAATCCCAGCCCTGGGTTGCTGTGCGTGTGGAGTTTGCACATTCTCCCCATGTCTGCGTGGGTTTCACCCCCCCAACCCAATGATGTGCACATTAGGTGGATTGGCCACGCTAAACTCCCCTTGAATTGAAAAAAAAACAGTAAGTGGGTGCACTAAAAAATTTTTACAAAGTAAGAAAGGTGACATGGAAAAGATAATCAATCGCAGTAAACCTGCACATATATTATGGAATATTACCTTATTGACTCGCAATATTCCTCAAACTTCATTATCCAGTGAAACACATTTTGTGATCTGTTTCTACTGTTGAATTTAATGACCTATTGCACTAACATACTTCAGTCTCTTTCCCCCCACCCCCAATCCATTACACCTACATGTGAAGCCGCTCTGCTTTCTGTCAGTATCCAACATTTCAGTTTGCATCTCCTTTATTTAGCCTTGCTGTCTTGCTGATCTCTCTGTCCTTGATCAGCAGCATTATTCCAATAGAGCTGGAAAAACACCACCTCAACTTTCCATGAGGTGCTTTATAGCATCCTGGACTCAACACCGTGTTCAACAATTTTACATCATTATCCAGGCCAAATTTTGTTCCTTTCCGTTTGCAACTTTTGATTTTAACCCATGTTTCTCTTGTTTCTGCTTTGAGACAGCAGCTGCTCATTATTCTGTGATTCACGCCTCCTCTGGCCACATCTTGCCCCAATCCCCACATTGACAACTCTTTTGTCATTTAATTTCTCCTGCCCTCCACCCTGTGACAGACCTTCCCACTTTTTTTAATCACCTCCCATCTGCTTAAAACCTGTTGACTTTTTTTCTCCCTCTTCAGGTGTTGCCAGACCAGCTGAGCATTTTCAGCATTTTTTGGTTTTACATCACTTTTACCTTGTCTTTTGTGAGGGAAAAATGTTTTGTTGTATTTTCATACCGTGCAACAGCAGCAATAAACCCTGTCAACCTTTCCCAAAGTTCAGTGGGACCCTCAACCTGGGATGATCGCACAGGCTGATTATGGGTGGGGATTTCAACATGGTTATTGATCAAGGCCTGGACCGATCATGTTCGAGAACGGGCAAGGTGCCAGCAATGGCAAAGGAGCCGAAATGGATCATGGAGCAGATGGGAGGGGGTGGGGTGGATCAGTGGAGATTTAGGTAGCCGAGAGCCAGGACATTCTTTCTTCTCCCACATTCACAAGGTGTAATCCTGGATAGATTTCTTTGTTGGTGGCAGGGCCTTGTTGGTGAGGGTGGTGGATACGGGCCATTCGGCAATTACGATATTGGACCATGCTCCGCACTGGGTGGACCTGCAGGTCAGTATGGACAGTAAGCAGCGCCCACAGTGGAGATTGGATGTGGGGCTGTTGGCAGACGAAGTGGTCTGCGAGAGATTGAGGAAGTGGATGCTGAACTACATGCAGGTAAACGATACGGGGGAGGTCTCAGCAGCGGTGGTCTGGGAAGCGCTGGATCTAGATCCAGACTTACAGTGACAGGACGGACAGCCATGATGTGGAGATGCCGGCGTTGGACTGGGGTGAGCACTGTAACACGGACAGGGCAGAGATGGACCGACTGGTAAGAGAGAGCCTACGAGTGGATAGGAAGTATGTGAAGGCGCCAGAGCCAGGGCTGTTGAGGGAACGCCGGAGGCTGCAGGAAGAATTTAGTTTGTTAACTACAGGAAAGGCAGTGGAGGAACTCAGGAAGGTGAAGGAAGCGGTGTACGAGCATGGGGAAAAGGCCAGTAGGTTGATTGCACAGCAGCTCAGACAAAGCAAGGCAGCGATGGAAATAGGGAAAGTGGTTGATGGGATTGGAACTTAGTTGGGGACTCGGAGGGGGTGAGCAAGGCCTTTGGGACTTTTATAGTAGTCCTTGATAAATATCAAACTAATCGGAAGGACTGAGTGGATGGTAAGGGTGGTGTAGCTCTGTTATTTAAGGATGACATCCGGGCAATAGTAAGGGATGACATCGGTGCAATGGAGGACAAGGTGATGGAATCTATCATCAAAGAAGAAATAGTGAGACGTCTGCATGGAAATTGTCCCATTGGGCAGACGAAGCATGGGTTCATAAATGGGAAGGTCGTGCCTTACTAATGGAGTGGAATTTTTTTAGGACCCTACCAGAACAGTAGATAATGGGGAGCCAATGGATGTGGTATATCTGTATTTCCAGAAAACATTTGGCAAGATGCCACACAAAAGGTTGCTGCACAGGATAAAGATGCATGGCATTAAGGGTAAAGTTGTAGCATGGATAGAGGATTGGTTAACTAATAGAAAGCAAAGAGTGGGGATTAATGAGTGTTTCTCTGGTTGGCAATCAGTAGCTAGTGGTGTCTCTCAGGGATCAGTGCTGGGACCAGAATTGTTCACAATTTGCTTCAATGATTTGGAGTTGGGAACAAAGGGCAATAAGTTTGCAGACGACACTAAGATGAGTGGTAAAGCAAAAAATGCAGAGGATTCCGGAAGCCTGCAGAGGAATTTGGATGGGTTAAGTGAATGGACTCGGGTCTGGCAGATGAAATACAATGTTGACAAATGTGTGGTTATCCATTTTGGTAGGAATAACAGCAAACAGGATAATTAATTAAATGACAAAATATTAAAACATGCTGCTGTGCAGAGAGACCTGGGTGTGCTCGTGCATGAGTCAAAAATATTGGTTTACAGTTACAACAGGTGAATAAGAAAGATAATGGAATTTTGTCATTCATTGCTCAAGAGATGGAGTTCAAGACTAGGGAGGTTATGCTGTAATTGTATAAGATGTCAGTGAGGCCAAACCTGGAGTATTGTGTTCAGTTTAGGTTCCCTTACCTGAGAAAGGACGGACTGGAGGTTGTGCAAAGGAGATTCACTGGGTTAATCCCAGATCTGAAGGGGTTGGATTACGAGAAGTTGCATAGTCTGGGTCTGTACTCGTTGGAATTTAGAAGGATGAAGGAGGGATCTTCTAGAAACATGTAAAATTATAAAGGGAATAGATAGGATAGATGTGGGCAGGTTATTTGCACTGGCAGGTGAAAGCAGAACGCGGGGGCACAGCCTCAAAATAAGGGGAAATAGATTAAGGCGTGAGTTTAGGAGGAACTTCTTCACCCAAAGGGTTGTGCACCTATAGAATTCCTTGCCCAGTGAAGCAGTTGAGGCTCCGTCATGAAATGTTTTTTTGGAGAAAGGTCGATAGTTTTTCAAGAATAAAGGGATTCAGGGTTATGGTGTTCGGGGCGGAAAGTGGAGCTGAGTCCACAAAAATCAGCCATGATCTCATTGAATGGTGGAGCAGGCTCGAGGGGCCATGTGGCCTGCTCCTGCTTCTAGTTCTTATGTACTTATGTGCCTGTCAGGGAGGGAGGAAGTGGTCAAGCGAGGGAACCGTGGTTTACTATAGTAGTTGAATCACATGTCAAGAGGAAGAAGGAGGCTTGTGTAAAGATGAGACGTGAAGGTTCCGTTAGGGCGCTCGAGAGTTACAGGTTAGCTAGGAAGGATCTAAAGAGACAGCTAAGAAGAGCCAGGAGGGGACATGAGAAATCTTTGGCACGTAGAATCAATGGCAACCCTAAAGCTTTCTATAGGTATGTGAGGAATAAAAGAATGACTAGGGTAAGACCATAAGACATAGGAGCGGAAGTAAGGCCATTCGGCCCATCGAGTCCACTCCACCATTCAATCATGGTTGATTTCAACTCCATTTACCCGCTCTCTCCCCATAGCCCTTAATTCCTCGAGAAATCAAGAATTTATCAATTTCTGTCTTGAAGACACCAATGTCCCGGCCTCTACCGCCCTCTGTGGCAATGAATTCCACAGACCTACCACTCTCTGGCTGAAGAAATTTCTCCTCATCTCTGTTCTAAAGTGACTCCCTTTTATTCTAAGGCTGTGCCCCTGCGTCCTAGTCTCCCCTGCTAATGGAAACAACTTCCCTACGTCCATCCTATCCAAGCCATTCATTATCTTGTAAGTTTCTATTAGATCTCCCCTCAACCTCCTAAACTCCAATGAATATAATCCCACGATCCTCAGACGTTCATCGTATGTTAGGCCTACCATTCCTGGGATCATCCGTGTGAATCTCCGCTGGACCCGCTCCAGTGCCAGTATGTCCTTCCTGAGGTGTGGGGCCCAAAATTGCTCACAGTATTCTAAATGGGGCCTAACTAGTGCTTTATAAAGCCTCAGAAGTACATCCCTGCTTTTATATTCCAAGCCTCTTGAGATAAATGACAACATTACATTTGCTTTCTTAATTACGGACTCAACCTGCAAGTTTACCTTTAGAGAATCCTGGACTAGGACTCCCAAGTCCCTTTGCACTTTAGCATTATGAATTTTGTCACCGTTTAGAAAATAGTCCATGCCTCTATTCTTTTTTCCAAAGTGCAAGACCTCGCACTTGCCCACGTTGAATTTCATCAGCCACTTCTTGGACCATTCTCCTAAACTGTCTAAATCTTTCTGCAGCCTCCCCACCTCCTCAATACTACCTGCCCCTCCACCTATCTTTGTATCATCGGCAAACTTGGCCAGAATGCCCCCAGTCCCGTCATCTAGATCGTTAATATATAAAGAGAACAGCTGTGGCCCCAACACTGAACCCTGCGGGACACCACTTGTCACCGGTTGCCATTCCGAAAAAGAACTTTTATCCCAACTCTCTGCCTTCTGTCTGACAGCCAATCGTCAATCCATGTTAGTACCTTGCCTCGAATACCATGGGCCCTTATTTTACTCAGCAGTCTCCCGTGAGGCACCTTGTCAAAGGCCTTTTGGAAGTCAAGATAGATAACATCCATTGGCTCTCCTTGGTCTAACCTATTTGTTATCTCTTCAAAGAACTCTAACAGGTTTGTCAGGCACGACCTCCCCTTACTAAATCCATGCTGACTTGTCCTAATCCGACCCTGCACTTCCAAGAATTTAGAAATCTCATCCTTAACGATGGATTCTAGAATTTTGCCAACAACCGAGGTTAGGCTAATTGGCCTATAATTTTCCATCTTTTTTCTTGTTCCCTTCTTGAACAGGGGGGTTACAACAGCGATTTTCCAATCCTCTGGGACTTTCCCTGATTCCAGTGACTTTTGAAAGATCATAACTAACGCCACCACTATTTCTTCAGCTATCTCCTTTAGAACTCTAGGATGTAGCCCATCTGGGCCCGGAGATTTATCAATTTTCAGACCTTTTAGTTTCTCTAGCACTTTCTCCTTTGTGATGGCAACCATATTCAACTCTGCCCCCTGACTTTCCTGAATTGTTGGGATATTACTCATGTCTTCTACTGTGAAGACGGACGCAAAGTACTTATTAAGTTCCTCAGCTATTTCCTTGTCTCCCATCACTAGATTACCAGCGTCATTTTGGAGCGGCCCAATGTCTACTTTTGCCTCCCGTTTGTTTTTAATGTATTTAAAGAAACTTTTACTATCGTTCCTAATGTTACTGGCTAGCCTACCTTCATATTTGATCCTCTCCTTCCTTATTTCTCTCTTTGTTATCCTCTGTTTGTTTTTGTAGGCTTCCCAATCTTCTGACTTCCCACTAGTCTTTGCCACATTATAGGCTCCCCTTTTGCCTTGATGCATTCCCTGACTTCCTTTGTCAGCCATGGCTGCCTAATCCTCCCTCTGATAACCTTTCTTTTCTTTGGGATGAACCTCTGCACTGTGTCCTCAATTACTCCCAGAAACTCCTGCCATTGCTGTTACTCTGTCTTTCCCACTAGGCTCTGCTTCCAGTCGATTTTCGTCAGTTCCTCCCTCATGCACCTGTAATTACCTTTATTTAACTGTAAAACCTTTACATATGATTCTACCTTCCTTCTTTCAAATTGCAGACTGAATTCTACCATATTATGATCACTGCTTCCTAAGTGTTCCCTTACTTTAAGATCTTTTATCAATTCTGGCTCATTACATAACACTAAGTCCAGAATAGCCTGTTCCCTCGTGGGCTCCATCACATGCTGTTCCAAAAAGCCATCCTGTAAACATTCAATGAATTCCCTTTCTTTGGGTCCACTGGCAACATTATTTACCCAGTCCACCTGCATATTGAAGTCCCCCATGATCACTGTGACCTTGCCTTTCTGACATGCCCTTTCTATTTCGTGGTGCATTTTGTGCCCCTGGTCCTGACCACTGTCAGGAGGCCTGTACATAACTCCCATTATGGTTTTTTTGCCTTTGTGGTTCCTCAACTCTACCCACACAGACTCCACATCGTCTGACCCTATGTCGTTTAGTGCTATTGATTTAATTTCATTTCTAATTAACAAGGCAGCCCCGCCCCCTCTACCCACCTCTCTGTCTTTTCGATAGGTTGTAAATCCCTGGATGTTTAACTGCCAGTCCTGAACCCCCTGCAACCATGTCTCTGTGATGCCTACCACATCATACCTGCCAGTCACAATCTGGGCCACAAGCTCATCTACCTTGTTCCGTACACTGCGGGCATTTAAATATAGCACCTTTAATTCCCTATTGACTGTCCCTTTTTGTTTTCTTAGTGTGGTGGACCTTGGTTTACTGAGCCTTTCCATACACTGTGTCATATTTTGTGAGATGGGGACTATCGTAACCTCTCCTGAGCTCTGTTTTTTCGTGATTTTTTGTAATCCTAAGCAGCTACGCTTCCCACTGATTCCTTCACCTCTTGGTTCCCTGACTTTCCCTTCCCCCCCCAATCTCTAGTTTAAAGTCCTATTGACCACCCTATTTACTCTTTTCGCCAGAACACTGGTCCCAGCTCGGTTCAGGTGGAGACCATCCCAACGGTATAGGTCCCCCCTGTCCCAAAACTGATGCCAGTGTCCCATGAAAAGGAACCCCTCTTTCCCACACCACTCTTTCAGCCACGTGTTAACTTCCCTTATTCTTGCCTCCCTATGCCAATTTTCACGTGGCTCGGGCAGTAATCCGGAGATTATGACCCTTGAGGACCTATTTTTTAATTTGAATCCTAACTCTTTATAATCTCTAAACAGGTCCTCTTTCCTAGACTTGCCTAAGTTGTTGGTACCGACATGGACCACAACAACTGGATCCTCCCCCTCCCTCTCCAATATCCTTTCAAGCCGGTCAGAGATGTCCCGCACCCTAGCACCGGGCAGGCAACATACCATGCGTGACCCTCTATCCTGCTCACAAAGGATACTATCTATCCCTCTGATAATAGAGTCCCCTACAACTACAACTTGCCTATTTACTTCCTCCCCTTGAATGGCCTGCTGAACCATGGTGCCTTGGTCAGCTGACTCATCCTTCCTGCAGCCCTGTTCGCCATCCACACAGGGAGCAAGTGCCTCGTACCTGTTGGACAGGGTCAAGGGCTGAGGCTCCTGAGTTCCTGACTGCTGGTTCCCTTTACCTGCCTGACTTGCAGTCACACCCTGCTGTCCCTGGCCACTGGCAGGATTTAAACTATTTACTCTGACAGGTGTGACTGCCTCCTGACACAAAGTGTCCAGGTAAGCCTCCCCCTCCCGGATGTGCCTCAGTGTGTGAAGCTCAGACTCCAGCTCATCAACTCTGAGCCGGAGTTCTTCGAGCAGCCAACACTTACTGCAGATGTGGTCGCTGCAGCTCGCAATGGGATCTGCCACTCCCACATCAAGCAGCTTAAGCACGTCACCTGACCAGCCATCTCTAATTAATTAATTTGTTTAATTTAAGTTTACGAGTTTTAAATTTGGGGCAGATTGGTTATCAACCAATCAGATCACAGCTTCCCTCTGATGTCACTTTTGAAAAAAAAGTGGAAAACAGGAAGTTACCGGTAGGTCTGTATACTCACCCAGAGACTGCTCCTCCTCCTCTGAACGGCTCCCGAAACTAGGCCTCGATCCCTGGGTTAAAGTGAGTTTTTATACTCACCCAGAGACTGCTCCTCCTCCTCTGAATGGCTCCCGAAACTAGGCCTCGATCCCCGGGTTAAAGTGAGTTTTTATACTCACCCAGAGACTGCTCCTCCTCCTCTGAACGGCTCCCGAAACTAGGCCTCGATCCCTGGGTTAAAGTGAGTTTTTATACTCACCCAGAGACTGCTCCTCCTCCTCTGAACGGCTCCCGAAACTAGGCCTCGATCCCTGGGTTAAAGTGAGTTTTTATACTCACCCAGAGACTGCTCCTCCTCCTCTGAACGGCTCCCGAAACTAGGCCTCGATCCCTGGGTTAAAGTGAGTTTTTATACTCACCCAGAGACTGCTCCTCCTCCTCTGAATGGCTCCCGAAACTAGGCCTCGATCCCCGGGTTAAAGTGAGTTTTTATACTCACCCAGAGACTGCTCCTCCTCCTCTGAACGGCTCCCGAAACTAGGCCTCGATCCCTGGGTTAAAGTGAGTTTTTATACTCACCCAGAGACTGCTCCTCCTCCTCTGAACGGCTCCCGAAACTAGGCCTCGATCCCCGGGTTAAAGTGAGTTTTTATACTCACCCAGAGACTACTCCTCCTCCTCTGAACGGCACCCGAAACTAGGCCTCGATCCCCGGGTTAAAGTGAGTTTTTATACTCACCCAGAGACTGCTCCTCCTCCTCTGAACGGCTCCCGAAACTAGGCCTCGATCCCCGGATAAAGTGAGTTTTTATACTCACTCAGAGACTGCTCCTCCTCCTCTGAACGGCTCCCGAAACTAGGCCTCGATCCCTGGGTTAAAGTGAGTTTTTATACTCACCCAGAGACTGCTCCTCCTCCTCTGAATGGCTCCCGAAACTAGGGCTCGATCCCCGGGTTAAAGTGAGTTTTTATACTCACCCAGAGACTGCTCCTCCTCCTCTGAACGGCTCCTGAAACTAGGCCTCGATTCCTGGGTTAAAGTGAGTTTTTATACTCACCCAGAGACTGCTCCTCCTCCTCTGAACGGCTCCCGAAACTAGGCCTCGATCCCCGGGTTAAAGTGAGTTTTTATACTCACCCAGAGACTACTCCTCCTCCTCTGAACGGCTCCCGAAACTAGGCCTCGATCCCCGGGTTAAAGTGAGTTTTTATACTCACCCAGAGACTGCTCCTCCTCCTCTGAACGGCTCCCGAAACTAGGCCTCGATCCCCGGGTTAAAGTGAGTTTTTATACTCACTCAGAGACTGCTCCTCCTCCTCTGAACGGCTCCCGAAACTAGGCCTCGATCCCTGGGTTAAAGTGAGTTTTTATACTCACCCAGAGACTGCTCCTCCTCCTCTGAATGGTTGAAACTCGGCCAACGGACAGAACTTTTTTTTTGGTTAGAGGAGAAGGATGGGTGGGAGACATTACGTAAGTAGTGTTTCGGGTAAAGCTGTCACTCGAGAACAGCCCCTTCACAAACCACCTTCAACTTACGCTGACCGCACTGCACGTATGCAAATGTACCCGGAACAGCCAATCAGAAGCTCTGCTCTGCTGCCCTCTGCTGGATGCTTGACTTCCGCGAACTCCTCGGGTCACTGATGCAGGTGCACCTTCAACTTACGCTGACCGCACTGCACGTATGCAAATGTCCCCGGAACAGCCAATCAGAAGCTCTGCTCTGCTGCCCTCTGCTGGATGCTTGACTTCCGTCGAACTCCTCGGGTCACTGATGCAGGTGCACCTTCAACTTACGCTGACCGCACTGCACGTATGCAAATGTCCCCGGAACAGCCAATCAGAAGCTCTGCTCTGCTGCCCTCTGCTGGATGCTTGACTTCCGCGAACTCCTCGGGTCACTGATGCAGGTGCATCTTCAACTTACGCTGACTGCACTGCACGTATGCAAATGTCCCCGGAACAGCCAATCAGAAGCTCTGCTCTGCTGCCCTCTGCTGGATGCTTGACTTCCGCGAACTCCTCGGGTCACTGATGCAGGTGCACCTACAACTTACGCTGACCGCACTGCACGTATGCAAATGTCCCCAGAACAGCCAATCAGAAGCTCTGCTCTGCTGCCCTCTGCTGGATGCTTGACTTCCGCGAACTCCTCGGGTCACTGATGCAGGTGCATCTTCAACTTACGCTGACTGCACTGCACGTATGCAAATGTCCCCGGAACAGCCAATCAGAAGCTCTGCTCTGCTGCCCTCTGCTGGATGCTTGACTTCCGCGAACTCCTCGGGTCACTGATGCAGGTGCACCTACAACTGACGCTGACCGCACTGCACGTATGCAAATGTCCCCAGAACAGCCAATCAGAAGCTCTGCTCTGCTGCCCTCTGCTGGATGCTTGACTTCCGCGAACTCCTCAGGTCACTGATGCAGGTGCACCTTCAACTTACGCTGACCGCACTGCATGTATGCAAATGTGCCCGGAACAGCCAATCAGAAGCTCTGCTCTGCTGCCCTCTGCTGGATGCTTGACTTCCGTCGAACTCCTCGGGTCACTGATGCAGGTGCACCTTCAACTTACGCTGACCGCACTGCACGTATGCAAATGTCCCCGGGACAGCCAATCAGAAGCTCTGCTCTGCTGCCCTCTGCTGGATACTTGACTTCTGTCGAACTCCTCGGGTCACTGATGCAGGTGCACCTTCAACTTACACTGACCGCACTGCACGTATGCAAATGTCCCCGGAACAGCCAATCAGAAGCTCTGCTCTGCTGCCCTCTGCTGGATGCTTGACTTCCGTCGAACTCCTCGGGTCACTGATGCAGGTGCACCTTCAACTTACGCTGACCGCACTGCACGTATACAAATATCCCCGGAACAGCCAATCAGAAGCTCTGCTCTGCTGCCCTCTGCTGTGGGCCTGTCAAGGAAAGTTGTGCGTGGAGTCCAAGGAGATAGGAGAGGTGCTGAATGAATATTTTCCATCAGTATTCACACAGGAAAACGACAATGTTGTTGAAGAGAATAATGAGGTACAAGCTACTTGACTTTAGGCACTTGAGGTTCATAAGGAGGAGGTGTGAGCAATTCTGGAAAGTGTGAAAATACCTAAATCCCCTGAGCTTGATGGGATTTATCCTAGGATTCTCTGTGAATTAAGGGAAGAGATTGCTGAGCCTTTAGCTTGGATCTTTATATTATCTTTGCCTACAGGAATAGTGCCAGTAGGTTGGAGGACATCAAATGTTGTCCCCTGGACAGCACGGTGGCCAAGTGGTTAGCACAACCGACTCACGGCGCTGAGGTCCCAGGTTCGATCCCAGCCCTGGGTTGCTGTGCGTGTGGAGTTTGAACATTCTCCCCGTGTCTGCGTGGGTTTCGTGCCCACAACCCAAAAATGTGCAGAGTAGGTGGATTGGCCACGCTAAATTGCCCCTGAATTGGAAAAAATAATTGGGTTATCTAAATTTATTAAAAAAAATTTTTTTTTTTAAATGTTGTACTCTTGTTCAAGAAGGGGAATAGAGACTACCCCGGTAACTATAGACCAGTGAGCCTTACTCTGTTGTGGGCAATATCTTGGAAAGTCTCAGAAGAGATAGAATTTATAATCATCTTCAAAGGAATAATTTGATTAGAGATAGTCAACACGGTTTTGTGAAGGGTAGGTCGTGCCTCACAAACCTTATTGAGATCTTTGAAAAGGTGACCAAACAGGTGGTCGAGGGTAAAGCAGTTGATTGGTGTACATGGATTTCAGTAAAGCGTTTGATGAGCTTCCGCATGGTGGGCCATTGCAGAAGACACGGAGACATGGGATTCAGGGTAATTTAGCAGTGTGGATCAGAAATTGGCTAGCTGGAAGAAGACAAATTTAATAGGAAATGTTCAGCTGGAGTTCAGTTACTAGTGGTGTACCACGAAGAACTGTTTTGGGGCCACTGCTGTTTCTCATTTTTATAAATGGCCTGGAGGAGGGCGTAGCAGTATGGGTGAGTAAATCTGCAGATGACACTAAACTCGGTGGAGTTGTGGACAGTGCGGAACGATGTTGCAAGTTACAGAGGAGCAGTATAAGCTGCAGAGCTGGACTGACAGGTGGCAAATGGACTTTAATGCAGAAAAGTGTGAGGTGATTCATTTTGGAAGGAATAACAGGAAGACAGATTACTGGGCTAATGGTAAGATTCTTGGTAGTGTGGATGAGTGGAGACATCTCGGTGTCCATGCACATAGATCCCTGAAAGTTGTCACTCCGGGAGATAGTGCTATTAATAATTTGGTGTGTTATCTTTTATTGCTAGAGAGATTGAGTTTCGGAGCCATGAGGTCATGTTGCAGCTGTACAAATTCTGGTGCGTCTGCATTTGGAGCAGTGCTTGCAGTTCTGGTCGCTGCATAATAGGAAGGATATGGAAGCATTGGAAAGGATGCAGAGGAGATTTACCAGGATGTTGCCTGGTCTGGAGGGAAGATCTTATGAGGGAAGGCTGAGGGTCTTGAGGCTGTTTTCGTCAGAGAAAAGAAGGTTTAGAACTGACTTAATGGAGGCATACAAGATAACCAGAGGATTAGATATGGTGAACAGTGAGAGACTTTTTCCTCGGATGATAATGATCAGCACATGGGGACATAGCTTTAAATTCAGGGGAGATAGATATAGGACTGATGGCAGAGGTAGCTTCTTTATTCAGAAAATAGTAAGGGAGCGGAATGCCCTGCATGCAACAGGAGTGGACTCGCCAATATTAAGGGCATTTAAATGGTCATTGGATAAACATATGGATGATAATGGGATAGTGTTGATGGGCTTGACAGTGGTTTCACAGGTTAGCACAACATGGAGGGCTGAAGTGCCTGTCCTGTCCTATGTTCTATGTTCTGAAGTGCCTCAGGACATTTTACTGCATTAAAGTCACTGTTATCAATGCAAGTTGTTGGCGATCATTACCAGTATCTCAAATCATTGCTCAGATGGCCTCTACTCATTTCTGCTCTGTCAGATTCTGTTACCTTTCTGCTACATGTATACATTTAAGGTCTGATTCTACTCACACAGCGGTTGACCAACCACCATCAAACCTACGCTTCTCGGACATCACGAGGAAAAGTTTCCGGATGGACTGGGATCATGGATCGGAGGAGGCGGACCAGTACAGAATCAGCTGGGTTCCATCTGGGGGAGGGGACAAAAAAGAGGTGATGAAATCCATACTTTCTGCGTCTGTGTAGCTCCAGCTGATTTTTAAATTTGCCTTGCAACATGCGAGTGTGAAGCAAAACCGCTGTCAGACAGATCTGTATCTGTATGAAAATGTTCCTCCTTTCCAGCAACGATGTTTCATTGCATCCTTGTAATCCTTTCCACACTTGCTAATGAGTTGCATTCTCTGTTGGTCGTGGGGGCTTGGTCACACTGAAAACAACAGGTATTTTCCATTCCCAACAGGGACACGCAGTCACGGGCAGGACTGGAAAATTTGGAGATCGGCCAAACTCAATTGGGTGGGATAAGCTCTAAAAAAGCATAACCTGCAAAAACATCAGCGCATTGTTTCTGAATGGCATTACTGTACTAGAAGGTGATCAGAAAACTGCTTTCCGCACGGACCATATGCTCTTTAGTATTGAGATGTTGGGCTCAGTTGCCCACTCAAAGAAGAGCATTTGCGTAATGAACAAAACAGTCCAAATTAGTTTATTCCTTCAATTTAATTTTCTGCAGAAATACTCCACATGACCACGAGGGAATGCCACTGGGAAAGGTGGCTGCAGCCAAGGGTTGGTAAAGGATTTTAAGGTCCTTGTGACCCCCTGAGTGATATCAAATTCAAACATCCCCATTTAGTTGAGGGAATCAGTTTGCAGAAAACAAATTGGTTTCATGCACTGAACATATCTTGACCTTCACTTTCTGCATATTCTTCCAGATGATTATAAATGGCAAAGAGTCAAGCCAGGTTTTAGATAACCTGGATCCTGACACCTTATATGATGTTACCCTTACTGCCATCTACCCAAACAAGAAGGAAAGTGATGAAGTCTCAGCCTCCCAGCGTACATGTAAGTCTTTAGTATATAAAAATCTCCATTTGTCTTTCCTTGGGGTACCGTGGGGCAGCACGGGGCAGCACGGTAGCATTGTGGATAGCACAATGGCTTCACAGCTCCAGGGTCCCAGGTTCGATTCCGGCTTGGGTCACTGTCTGTGCGGAGTCTGCTCATACTCCCCTTGTGTGCTTGCGTTTCCTCCGGGTGCTCTGGTTTCCTCCCACAGTCCAAAGATGTGCAGGTTAGGTGGATTGGCCATGATAAATTGCCCTTAGTGTCCAAAATTGCCCATAGTGTTGGGTGGGGTTACTGGGTTATGGGGATAGGGTGGAGATGTTGACCTTGGGTAGGGTGCTCTTTCCAAGAGCCGGTGCAGACTCGATGGGCCGAATGGCCTCCTTCTGCACTGCAAAAGTTTATGATGTATTCTATGATCTTAGCAATTATCTTCAAATATTGAAAAGAGGACAAAGTGACATGGGAAGCACATGCTGCATATTGTGATGTGCAGCGGATCACAATGTCCTTCAGGATGAGGTGTGGGATTAGTATGTTCCCCATGATTCTCTGCTTCTGCTGTAGCAAAGTGTATCTTTTGTCTTCATTGGCTAGCCTGCTTGTGTCCAATATTCCTGGGCCATACAGCACCTTCAGCCAGATAAAACTATAAAACCACAGAATTCCGACAGTGTAGAAGGAGGCTATTTAGCCTTGTGTGTCTGCACCGACCCTCTGAAAGAGGAACCTAATTAGGCCCACTCCCCTGCCCATTCCCTGAAGCACCCCCGTAACCGGCACATCTGGGAATATTTAGCATGACCAATCCACCTAATGTGCACATCTTTGGACTGTGGGAGGAAATCGGAGGACCCTGAGGAAACCCACAAAGACACGGAGAGAATGTACAAGCGCCACACAGACAACCTACCGAGGCAGGAATTGAACCCAGTTCTCTGGCGCTGTGAGGCAGCAGTGATAACCCAACCCCTGATTAATTTATGCCTCCCTCAAATGGCCTCCTCTTTTATTTATGGACCCACTTCCCCAACCCCTTATCTATTCCTCATAGAAAAATGATCGGCCTCACCCCATTTCCCCACTACCTGGGCGTAACTTGTCTATACAAAGGGAAATAATAATCATATATGTATTTATCTAACATATTTTAACAGTCTGAAGTAACTTTACTGGATGACATCAGCAGATTGCTATCCATTTAAGTTAAACTAGTGATGTCTGTTTCTCAGAAAATTTGAAACAATGTTGCCCCATCCCGTTTTGCTGAAGGTGAAAGGGGTGGCATGTGGCACAGTAGCTAGCACTGGGACTGCGGCACTGAGAAGACAGAGGGTGGCGATGGATGGAAAATTTTCAGACTGGAGACCAGTTACCAGCGGTGTACCACAGGGATCAGTGCTGGGTCCTCTGCTATTTGTGATTTTTATCAATGACGTTGATACGATGCTAAGCTGTGCCGAAAAATGGCAGATGGAGTTTAACCCAGATAAGTGCGAGGTGATTCATTTTGGTGGAAAAAAATTCAATGCCCATTACAGGGTCAATGGCAGGGTTGTGAGGAATGTGGAGGAACAGAGAGATCTTGGAGTTCATGTCCACATATCTCTGAAGGTTGCCACTCAAGTAGATAGAGCTGTGAAGAAGTCTTATAGTGTGTTAGTGTAGCCATCTAAGATGGACACTGGGCTACAAAATGGAGAACTGCTAAGGCTGCAGGGAAAAACAGTCTTAGTGAGGACAAGCAGTTTGCAGAAGACTAATTTGCATTCTGCACGTACAGAAACCAGTTTTTGGCCAGGTGCAGAGTTTCAGCCAAAGGTGCAAATGGGAACAGATCTGCATAGTAATGAGGTGATCCAGATCCAGACCCCGCACAATAGAAACATTTAAGTATCAATGGATACTTTTGAGTAGACGCCCAGACAGAATGGCGCCACAGCAACCAACACAAAGAACCGTAGGGACCGCCCCACCCATCGAGGAACGACCCTCAGATTGGGGAGTTTGGAAGATATCGATTGGAAAGGCCCAATCGATACCTGGCAGGTAAAAGGACCGCCCCAAGGGGGCACGGACTTCTAGGACCTATAAGAATAGACCCCGCACATGGTTCGGTCTGTTTTGTTGCTCCGGCTCTGCTTTGCTGCTACATCGCATCCTGACTCCAGTTCCATCACCAGCCGTTGAGCCATCAGCCATCGAACTGTAAGTGCCAATACAACGATCGCTACGTGATCCAGACCTTGCTAGATCCTGACAACTTTAAGAATCTGAGAGTTGCAGACCAACAACGGGACGAAGGCCTTGCTCCCTGACCTTGCCTGTTCCTGTCTAGATAAGTATTTAGTTGTTTAGTATTAGAAGTAAGTTAGTCTCTTTAGCGTATGCATGTGTATTTATTATATTTGTTATAATAAACACCAATCGTTTGGACTTACTGATCGGTGTACAGATCTATTACTTTGAACCTGACCTTGATATTCTTGTGACGGTGTCTCAATACGGCACCTGGCGACTCCGAGCATAACTACATACACAGAGCCATAGTAGTGTTAAGCACGCAGCCTTTAAACGGAGGCGTGTTAATCACACTCCAGTAAAACGAGCAACATTTAGTGGCTACTCCCTGACGGGACTCGGTTACAAGTGGCACCCCCACTCCGTCGAGGACCCAGAAATTTGAATTAGAAATCTGAGTAAAGAAAAAGGAAAAATCACAAGTAATCAAGGTGTTCAAACGAATAAAGATAATTCGGAAATGTGTTTTGTGCATGAGTACTAACAGGGTTGTAAGGTAAACCTGAGAGCTTTTTGTTGCGACGAACTGTCGGAAGTTTTGTGAGCGGAACATAGTGAAAGCCTTACCCGTCTTGTAAAACATTACCTCAACACCCCCTGTCCTAAATTAAGAGAGAAAGAGAAAATGGCCATGCAGGCAATGGAACGCCTCATGAACCCAGAACGGTTTGTGGTCGCAGCGACTAGAAGTAGCCGAGTTGGTCAGTGTCCCGTGTGGGAGCTGGAACTCCGCAAGTATCTGCAAGGAAAGGGATGGCCCCTTTGGGATGAGTTCTGTATGAATGAGGAGACAGGTCCCGGAAGTATAGGACATACTTGGTGGGAGAACCTCTCTCAAATTCAAAAGAAAAATCCGAGTAAAGCATACAAGCCGATGGCAATCGTGTCCTGTTTGGCACAGTTGCGAGGCACTGAGGAGGTCGTTCAGACGCTCCGAGCAGAGTTAGAAGAGAGAAATAGGATGAGCAAAGTGGATGTCAGGGACATCGAAAAGGAAAACATGGAATTAAGAGGGAAGCTGGCAGAGAAGGGTAGAGAGGTGGATGATGCCAAGAGGGCACATCAGTCATGTCTAGCCCATCTGAGCAGTTCCCAGACCCAGTATGAAAAAGCCTATCAGGATGTGCAACGTGCCGTCCTGATAAGAGAAGAATCAGAAAAGCAGGTAGAGGCATTGCAGAGGCAATGCTCTGACCTAAAGGCAGCGTTAAGAGCACTCCATGCTGCCACCACAGAACAAAGACAAAGCACAGTGGATCATGCCAAGTGTAGGAAGCAGATTGCGGAGCTGCAATCTCTGCTTTCAGTGCAGAATGGGTTCCAAAGCACCTTTGGAACACAGCTAGATGAGGAGAATGCCCCAGACTGGCAGGAATTAAGTGAGACCGCGCAGCGCTATGTTCAAGGAACATGTGCACCAGCAGCGCAGCAGAAAAGACAAGCACCCCAACCCCCCACAGATCAAATAGCTACCGTACCCATGAATCCAGTCACCACCCAAAGGAAAGCGACCACAGAAGGCGCACCCGATATTACGTACACCACCCCCTTAACTGTAACCCAACTCAGGGACGCGTGTGAGAAAATCATTCCGTTTCTCCCCACCGCAGACCCCCACCAATTTTTCGCGATAGTGAAACAGCAGGCAACCATGTACGGCCTGGACGAGAGAGAGCAGGTTAAGCTCACGGTTCTGTGCTTAGACCCGTCTGTAGTAGCAGCCCTCCCTGACCCACAGAATGTTGGAGGAGGCACCCTAGAAGAAATGCACACCTCCATTTTAGATGCAATAGGATAAAATAGAGGAGACCCAGTCGAAGGACTAAATAAGTGCCGACAAAAGAGGACAGAGCATCCCACAGCATTTGCAGGAAGATTTAAATAGAGCGCATTTGAACCGTGACAATATAGTCAAATGGACACGCACCATAATTTCCCATGCCACAGATGCAGGACAGAGTGCTTGCAATAGCTATGACCCCTCAGAAGAGGCCCATAACGAGAAATGGGTTCTGAAAAGATTGTCCCGCGCTTGGGAACAATCGGTTCAGGGCAAAAGTACAATAAAGACCCCAGATGAAGCTCAGGCTGCAGCGGACATTCAGGCAGTGAGAGCACACCAAAGCCCCGCATGGGTAAATGAAGGGAAGAACAGCCCTCCACAGAAGTCGCTCGAATGCTACAACTGTGGCCAATTAGGACATTGGGCAAAGGAATGCAATGCACCCCAAAGATCACAGAGAGGCCAGCAGACAGGCACTCTGAATAGAAATAGAGCAAAACCGATCCATAGTATAGGGATACAGTCAGGACAGACCAATGTGGACGGAATGGACTGACGCTGTTTGGGCTCCCCCACTTGGGTCTGTGACACTCTTTGGGATCAATCCGGAAGACCGGTAGTCACAGCTAAGGTTAGAGGGAAGCCCATAGAGTTACTTTGGGACACAGGAGGGTCCCGCACCACAATTAATTCCACCACCACGGCACAGGCAGACACGTGGCCGACCACCTCCACCATCACACTTAGCGGTTTTACAGGTCACTCGCAGCAGGGACACATTACAGCCCCCGTAGCAATCCAGCCAGGGAACATCTCTACCAAACACCCCGTTGTTTTAGTAAATCTTCCCCGTACAGCAGAACACATATTGGGTATAGACTTTATGAATGCCCATAGCCTGTCGTTCGACCCAGTAAACCAGTGTGTCTGGCGAATGGCAAGGTCAGACAGAGCACCCGCTACTCTCACAGTAGGAGAGTACGCAAATCGGATTAGCGCAGTAGGCAAATATTCTTTCGACCTGACTACACTAAACACGGACAGACAAGTGAGAGCAGTTTTAAACAAACACAGGACAGCATTTGCCAGTCACCGGCACGACTGCGGCAGAATGACTGGACAAGTTCACGTTACCGGACCTGACCCCCGACCACAGAAACAATACAGATTTCCCCTAGAAGCAGAGGGAGAAATAGAGAAAGTAATAGGTAGCTTATTGGAGCAAGGGGTTATTAGAACAGTAGCCTCGACCAATAATGCCCCTATTTGGCCAGTGAGAAAGCCCGACGGATCATGGCGTCTGACCATTGATTATCGGGAGCTCAATAAAGTAACCCCAGCAGTAAAGCCCCCACGGTAGCAACAAGTCCCGAGACCATGCTCAAACAGGGACTCCACTCCAAATATTTCACGGTATTGGACATTAGCTATGGCTTCTGGTCAATCCCATTGGCAAAGGCGTGCCAGTACAAATTTGCCTTCACATTCAAAGGACAGCAGTATACGTGGACATGCCTCCCACAAGGATTCCACAATTCCCCCTCCATTTTCCACCGACAGCTGGCAAATGGTTTAGAAAAATTTTCCCGCCCCGAATGTCTGGTACAGTATGTGGACGACCTATTACTGCAGACAGACACAAAGGCAGAGCACGTTACGCTTCTGGCCGAGCTCCTGGAACATTTAACCGAGATTGGATGTAAAGTTAACCCCAGAAAGGCCCAGATATTGGAAAATAAAGTGATGTATTTGGGTACAGTCATCACGCACGGCAAACGCGAGATCGAATTCAAAAGGATTGATTCGATTGTCAAATTGCCCCTTCCCCAGAATGTTTCAGCCCTCCGGTCGTTTTTAGGACTGGTTGGGTACTGTCGGAACCATATCGATGGATTCGCGACAAAGGCAGCCCCACTCTCCGACCTCCTTAAGAAAGGAGCACCTTGGGAATGGCTTCCGCAGCATACAGAGGCTGTGGAAGAGTTAAAGAAAGCCCTTAGCGCAGCACCCGCGCTACAAGTCCCAGACCAACTCTCCCCCTATGCAATAGAGGTAGCGAGCACAGATCTGACCCTCTCGGCCGTGTTACTTCAGGAACGGCACGAGCAGCTACGACCCGTGGCTTATGCCTCCCGACTTTTAGACCCAGTAGAACAAGGATTCTCAGCCTGCGAGAGGCACCTCCTAGCAGTTTTCTGGGCAGTTCAACACTTCTCCTACATTACCGGACTCAACCCCATCACCATTTTGACCGAGCACACCCCCACACAGTTACTCCTAGACGGTCGACTGAAGGACGGTTCAGTTAGCCAGATTAGGGCAGCTAGGTGGACATTACTTTTACAAGGACGCGACATTACGGTTAAACGGACCCGGACACACACATTTTTAGCCGACAACCTCCAATATCCAGGACAGCCCCATGAATGTGAAATTGTAGCACCCCTACACAACACAGGACCCTCCATAGCGAAGACACCCCCCAGGAAGATAGGGAACCCAAGACAAAGCCCCCAACACACAGACACGTGTGGCCCACTGAAGATATACGTGGACGGTTCATCCACGGTTTTAGATGGTGAGCGTATCACTGGATGCGGCATCTATGTCGAGGACGCGCAGGGTCGCGCACTCGAAGAAATAGCTTTAAAATTGCCAGGTCACTTAGGCGCGCAGGCAGCAGAGCTCGCGGCCATAGCTTACATAGTGGACCACCCCGATTCTTTCCCCAGCCCGGCAGACATATACTCGAACAGTCTATATGTCTGCAACAGTTTAACGGATTTTCAACCCCTGTGGAGGACACGAGGGTTTGTCTCCGCAGACGGGAAACCCCTTCCATCAGCCCCTTTACTCCGCCACATCCTACACAAAGCGAAGGATAGGACCTTTGGAATTATCAAAGTTAGAAGCCACCATAGGTCATCCCCCCCTGGAAATGCAAAAGCCGATGCACTGGCAAAAGCAGGTTCCAGGCGAGGACACTTTTGGACACCCCCAGCTAGCGCCCCTGTGAGTGCAGTTCAGGTCTCACAGACGGACATCAAAGATTTAGCCGAGCCACAGAAGCAGGATGAAGATCTCAGGGAGATTTTTAAAGGGACTTTTGTGCCACAGTATGATAAGTTCCGACACGCTCTGACCACACATGAGGGTGTGATCATCAAGGACCAGCTTTATGTGGTCCCGCAGCAGGATAGAAATCAAATGATTGCCTTGTTCCATGACAGTCATGGACATCAAGGGATCGACCCGACCACGAGGCACCTCAGGAAACTCTGTTGGTGGCCTAATTTAAGGACCGATGTTACCCATTACATTGAGAATTGCCTTATTTGCGGCCTGAATTACCCGGAGAGGTATTCCAAAAAGGAACAGCTTCGGCATACTCGACCAGTTAATGGCCCCTGGACAAACCTCCAGATCGACTTAATAGGACCATTGCCCCCTTGTAGGAATGGCTATAAATACGTGCTGGTTGTAATTGATACCTTTACCAAATGGGTAGAGGCATTCCCCTCACGAACGAATACAGCTAAGACAGCTGCAAAGATCCTGACCCACCACATCTTCACGAGATGGGGTTTACCCAGAAGTATAGATTCGGACCAGGGATCTCACTTCACAGGACGTGTCATGAAGAACGTCCTGACCATATTCGGCATTAAACAAAATTTTCACATTGCGTATCACACACAGTCAAGCGGGATTGTAGAGCGCATGAATCAGACCCCAAAATCTACCCTTAGAAAAATGGTTCAGGAAAACAATTCTACATGGGATTCAGTACTCCCATTTGCACTAATGTTTATCCGCAACATGGTTTCAACATCCACAGGATTCACCCCACACACACTCATGACCGGACGCCCTATGAAAGGTACAGAATTCCTTTCAGGACTGGACATGACTAGCCCCGAAGTGACGGCCCTCACGCATGAGAAAGCTGTTAAAGACCTAGTTGAGACTGTGAGGTCTGCACAGATCGCAGCCGCGGTTCAACTGGGAAAACGACGCAAACAAAGCACAGCTTGCTTTAATAAGAACGTACACCCCACAGAATTTCAGGTTGGGCAACAGGTAATGCTATCTATGTATAACCCCAGCAGTTTTTTGGCACCAAAATTTTGAGGCCCTTATTCAATTTCGGACAAAATTAGCCCCTCAGTTTACAGGATAAAATACCCCAATGGAAAGACTGCGTGGTTCCATATTAACCAACTGAAGGCATATGGAACACAGTCTAACCACACCATGTCCTGCTAGACGCAGCAGAACATCTCGCCCCGCCCATTAGAGACACGTTTCCACCATCCCCCTCACAGACCAGTTCATCATCGGACTCGTCCACGACTCCGCCCACTGACCACAACAGACCACGCCCCGAAAAGCCCACAAGCTGCCACAGCAGAGACAGCGATACTGATACTGACTTTGAGGACAGCCACAGCACACAACCCTACAGCCCCCACTGTAGCGACTACGACCCCGACTCCAGTGACCCCATGGAAGTCACCTATATTAAATACCCAGACCCACCACCCGACCCCGACGACCCCGACAATACCCCTTCAGGTTTAGACCCCACACTTTGGCACAGGGACAATTCATACAGACTTGTCCGTAACGATGAAAGTGACCCCCGGTCACATAATTCCAAGATTGCATGCCTGATCCACACAAGGGTGTGGGATCTGGGAGAGCAGGATGACACGGTGTCTGACTCCCGATACGGCAACCCCTTTGTTACCCTGTTCACAGAGGCAGAGGAAAAGTGAGGTGTCCAGATGATGTAAAATAGGAACCGCTTGAGGGAAGCGATATCCTTTCTGATGGAACCTGCTCGTATGTTTGTTTGTTAGTTTGTGTTTGTTTGCTTGTTGATATGTTAAGGGTTTGATTGCAGATCATTTCAGCTGAAAAGATTGTGACCACCTCACATTATGGCTAAACTGTCTGGAGCACAGCTCAACTTTTCACAAGGAGCATCTTGGCTCCTCCCTTGTTTTTAGGTGCCCCTCTATTCTGTGAATAGAGGCTGCAATCCCACGGTTAACACATTCTTGCCCGTTCATTCCAGGTTACTCAGGCAGTGGAGAAACGGCACTGAGGACCCGCCCTGTCTGAGAACCCCCTTTGGTCAGCCAAGCTCGGGAACGGCACAGCACGTCTTACCCGGGGATCCCATCCAAATCTTACCCGTAGCGGCCCATGCGCAACCCATTCGACCTTTTTGTTTCAAAATTTGCTTTCATTTTACGTTAGGTAGCCTTTAGGCCGCCATCCCACATGCTATTTACATCCAGGAACATTCGGATGGTAAATTGACAAAGCCTGCGAGACGGCTCGCAGGAGGAACGTTGTTCAGTGTATATCTGCTCCTAAATGCGCATTTGAAAAAAAAATGAGGGGAGTCACAGGGTGTGACTTGGCCAGTCATTTAAGGGTCAATTGGAATGAGAAGACAGATACACCAACAGTACGGATATTAAACTGTGTATTGACAGATACTGTGCTTGATCCCATAGCTTTCGAAGAGTCGAAAGAGGGTTCACGGCAAGGATTGGCCATACAGAAGGAAGAGGACAAAGAGAACGAAGAGAAGACCATGATGGAAGCCTACCTATTAGTTTTAAACGTTGTTGTATTTGTATATGTGGAAGCAAGTCACGTTTCCCACACAACCCCCGCCGTTAATGTTTCCCTCACACCAACTCCCCCGTGCTCAGCACTGATCAGCGAAGTTCAGACCGGGTGCACAAAATTCATGACATGGTATTCAATGTCGTACGTGATTGAATCACTGCTGGTGATTGCAATTCTCTGCATCATTGTACAGACCCTCGGGTTGAGGAAATGGAAAAGGAGAGCCTCCCGTTCCTGCCCCTCAACCATTTACGGACCTCAATCCCCTATTTTCGGTTTTCACCAATCCCCCCAACCCCTTGATGCCTAGGAAATGAATAAAGCAATATGTTAATAAAGAAGACACTAATGTATTATATTGTTCTGAACTCGACTGCCGAGTCAGAAAGCGATATGTAATGTGGTGTGAATGGATAAGGTTTTTAGACTGTAATAAAATGTTTAAAGTAAGATAAGGATAGTACTTGTGATAGGTAGAGGTTCCCGGTTATTGGTAATGCATGTCCCCTTTGACATAGCGTCAAGTAGAAATGTGAGATAAAATTTTTCTTGCCATAGTTAAAGACGGCGTAGACGCCCAGGAACTTGCTAAGGTCAGGGAACCCAAAGAGGGAACCCAAAGGCACTCGAAGAAACGTGCATAGGTGATCCTTAACAATTTCTTGTGAGGATCACAAGGAGGGAATGTAGCCATCTAAGATGGACACTGGGCTACAAAATGGAGAACTGCTAAGGCTGCAGGGAAAAACAGTCTTAGTGAGGACAAGCAGTTTGCAGAAGACTAATTTGCATTCTGCACGTACAGAAACCAGTTTTTGGCCAGGTGCAGAGTTTCAGCCAAAGGTGCAAATGGAAACAGATCTGCATAGTAATGAGGTGATCCAGATCCAGACCCCGCACAATAGAAACATTTAAGTATCAATGGATACTTTTGAGTAGACGCCCAGACAGAATGGCGCCACAGCAACCAACACAAAGAACCGTAGGGACCGCCCCACCCATCGAGGAACGACCCTTAGATTGGGGAATTTGGAAGATATCGATTGGGAAAGACCCAATCGATACCTGGCAGGTAAAAGGACCGCCCCAAGGGGGCACGGACTTCTAGGACCTATAAGAATAGACCCCGCACATGGTTCGGTCTGTTTTGTTGCTCCGGCTCTGCTTTGCTGCTACATCGCATCCTGACTCCAGTTCCATCACCAGCCGTTGAGCCATCAGCCATCGAACTGTAAGTGCCAATACAATGATCGCTACGTGATCCAGACCTTGCTAGATCCTGACAACTTTAAGAATCAGAGAGTTGCAGACCAAGAACAGGACGAAGGCCTTGCTCCCTGACCTTGCCTGTTGCTGTCTAGATAAGTATTTAGTTGTTTAGTATTAGAAGTAAGTTAGTCTCTTTAGCGTATGAATGTGTATTTATTATATTTGTTATAATAAACACCAATCGTTTGGACTTACTGATCGGTGTACAGATTTATTACCTTGAACCTGACCTTGATATACTTGTGACGGTGTCTCAATACCAGGCAGCAAAGTCGGGCAGCACGGTAGCATTGTGGATAGCACAATCGCTTCACAGCTCCAGGGTCCCAGGTTCGATTCCGGTTTGGGTCACTGTCTGTGTGGAGTCTGCACATCCTCCCCGTGTGTGCGTGGGTTTCCTCCGGGTGCTCCGGTTTCCTCCCACAGTCACAAAGATGTGCAGGTTAGGTGGATTGGCCATGATAAATTGCCCTTAGTGTCCAAAATTGCCCTTAGTGTTGGGTGGGGTTACTGGGTTATGGGGATAGGGTGGAGGTGTTGACCTTGGGTAGGGTGCTCTTTCCAAGAGCCGGTGCAGACTCGATGGGCAGAATGGCCCCCTTCTGCACTGTAAATTCTATGATAAAAAAATACGGCACCTGGCGACTCCGAGCTTAATTACATACACAGAGCCATAGTAGTGTTAAGCACACGGCCTTTAAACGGAGGCGTGTTAATCACACTCCAGTAAAACGAGCAACATTAGCATTTATTAACGGGGGCGTGAGTTTAAGAGCCGCGGGGTTATGCTGCAACTATTCCTGACCCTGCTGAGACCACATTTGGAGCATTGTGTGCAGTTCTGGTCACTTCATTACAGGAAGGATGTGGAAGCATTGGAAAGGGTGCAAAGGAGATTTACCAGGATGCTGCCTGGATTGCAGGATAGGTCTTATGAGGAAAGGTTGAGGGAGTTAGAGCTTTTCTCTTTGTAGCGGAGGAGGATGAGAGGTGACATAAGAGGTTGAGAAAATGATGAGGGGGTTAGAGATTATTACCTTGGGTGGATGTAGCTGTTACAAGGGGGCATAACGATAAGATTCAGGGTGGGTGATATAGGAGGGATGTCCGAGGTAGGTTCTTTACTCAGAGAGCGGTTAGGGTGTGGAATGGACTGCCTGCTGTGATAGTGGAGTCAGACACTTTAGGAACTTTCAAGTAGTTATTGGATAGGAACATGGAGTACACCAGAATGACATGGAGTGGGATCGCTTAATCTTGCGTTCGGACAATGCTCAGCACAACATCGAGGGCCGAAGCCCCTGTTCTCTGCTGCACTGTTCTATGTTCCATGTTCCATGAGAAGCCGGGTTCGAATCCCAGTCCTGGGTTGCTGTGCGTGTGGCGTTTGCACATTCTCCCCATGTCTGCGTGGGTTTCACCCCCCCCCCCCCAAACCCAATGATGTGCACGTTAGGTGGATTGGCCACGCTAATTCCCCCTGAATTGGAAGAAAAACAGTAAGAGGGTGCACTAAAATTTTTTTACAAAGTAAGTAAGGTGGCATGGAAAAGATAATCAACCGCAATAAACCTGCCCGTATTTTATAGAATGTTACCTTATTGACTCGCAATATTCCTCAAACTTCATTATCCAATGTAACACATTTTGTGATCTGTTTCTACTGTTGAATTTAGTGACCCATTGCACTAACATACCTCAATCCCTTTCCCCCACCCCCAATCCATTACCCCTACATGTGAAGCCGCTCTGCTTTATGTCAGTTTCCAACATTTCAGCTTGCATCTCCTTTATTTAGTCTTGCTGTCTTGCTGATCTCTCTGTCCTTGATCAGCAGCATTATTCCAATAGAGTTTGACAAACACCGCCTCAACTTTCGATGAGGTGCTTTATAGCATCCTGGACTCAACACCGTGTTCAACAATTTTACATCATTATCCAGGCCCCATTTTGGTTCCTTTCCGTTTACAAGTTTTGATTTTAACCCTTTTTTCTCTTGTTTCTGCTTTGAGACAGCAGCTGCTCATTATTCTGCGATTCACGCCTCCTCTGGCCACATCTTGTCCCATTCCCCACATTGACAACTCTTTTGTCATTTAATTTCTCCTGCCTTCCACCCTGTGACAGACCTTCCCACTTTTTTTAATCACCTCCCATCTGCTTAAAACCTGTTGACTTTTTTTTCTCCTCTTCAGGTGTTGCTAGGCCACCTGAGCATTTTTGTTTTTACATCATTTTTACCTTGTCTTTTGTGGGGGAAAAATGTTTTGTTGTATTTTCATACCGTGCAACAGCAGCAATAAACCCTGTCAACCTTTCCCAAAGTTCAGTGGGACCCTCAACCTGGGATGATCGCACAGGCTGATTATGGGTGGGGGTTTCAACATGCTTGTTGATCAAGGCCTGGACCGATCATGGTCGAGAACGGGCAAGGTGCCAGCAATGGCAAAGGAGCCGAAATGGATCATGGAGCAGATGGGAGGGGGTGGGGTGGATCTGTGGAGATTTAGGCAGCCGAGAGCCAGGGAATTTTCTTCCTTCTCCCACGTTCACAAGGTGTAATCCTGGATAGACTTCTTTGTTGTGGGCAGGGCCCTGTTGGTGAGGGTGGTGGATACGGGGTATTCGGCAATTATGATATTGGACCATGCTCCGTACTGGGTGGACCTGCAGGTCAGTATGGACAGTAAGGAGCGCCCACAGTGGAGATTGGATTTGGGGCTGTTGGCAGACGAAGTGGTCTGCGAGAGATTGAGGAAGTGGACGCTGAATTACCTGCAGGTAAACGATACGGGGGAGGTCTCAGCAGCGGTGGTCTGGGAAGCGCTGGAGGCGGTGCTGAGAGGGGAGCTGATTTAGATCCAGACTTACAGTGACAGGACGGACAGCCATGATGTGGAGATGCCGGCGTTGGACTGGGGTGAGCACTGTAACACGGACAGGGCAGAGAAGGTCCGACTGGTAAGAGAGAGCCTACGAGTGGATAGGAAGTATGTGAAGGCGCCAGAGCCAGGGCTGTTGAGGGAACGCCGGAGGCTGCAGGCAGAATTTAGTTTGTTAACTACAGGAAAGGCAGTAGAGGAACTCAGCAAGGTGAAGGAAGCGGTGTACATGGGGAAAAGGCCAGGAGGTTGATTGCACAGCAGCTCAGACAAAGGGAGGCAGCGATGGAAATAGGGAAAGTGGTTGATGGGGATTGGAACTTAGTTGGGGACTCGGAGGGGGTGAGCAAGACCTTTGGGACTTTTATAGTAGTCCTTGATAAATATCAAACTAATCGGAAGGACTGAGTGGATGGTAAGGGTGGTGTAGCTCTGTTATTTAAGGATGACATCCGGGCAATGGGAAGGGATGACATCGGTGCAATGGAGGACAAGGAAGGTTGAATCCATTTGGGTGGAAATTAGGAATAGTAGGTGAAAAAGGCACTGATAGGAGTAGTCTATAGGCGACCAAATAGTAACAATATGGTGGGGCAGGCAATAAACAAAGAAATAACTGATGCATGTAGAAATGGTACAGTCGTTATCATGGGGGATTTTAATCTACATGTTGATTGGTTTAACCAGGTCGGTCAAGGCAGCCTGGAGGAGGAGTTTATAGAATATATCCGTGATAGTTTCCGAGAAGTGTATGTAACAGAACTTTCAAGGGAACAAGCGGCCCTAGATCTGGTCCTGTATCATGAGACAGGATTGACTAATGATCTCATAGTTCGGGACAATCTCGGAAGGAGCGATAACAGTGAGATGTAATTTAAAATACAGATGGAGGGTGAGAAGGTGAAATCAAACAGTAGTGTTTTGTGCTCAAACAAAGCAGATTACAATGGCATGAGAAAAAAGCAAGCTGAGGTAGACTGGGAGCAAAGACTTTATGGTGAAACAGTTGAGGAACAGTGGAGAACCTTCCAAGCGATTTTTCACAGTATATACCAACAAAACAGTAGGACGGCAGAAAGAGGGAAAATCAACCATGCATATCTTAGGAAATAAGGAAGAGTATCAAATTGAAGGAAAAAGCATCCAAAGTGGCAAAGATTAGTGGGAGACTAGACAACTGGGAAATCTTTAAGGGGCCAGAGAAAGCAACTAAAAAAGCTATAAAGAAGAGAAAGATAGATTATCAGAGTGAACAGGTGCCGGAATGTGGCGACTAGGGGCTTTTCAGGTAAATATCTTTTTTTTTTTTTAAGAACAGTACAGCACAGAACAGGCCCTTCGGCCCTCGATGTTGTGCCGAGCAATGATCACCCTACTCAAACTCACATATCCACCCTATACCCGCAACCCAACAACTTCCCCTTAACCTTACTTTTTAGGACACTAAGGGCAATTTAGCCTGGCCAATCCACCTAACCCGCACATCTTTGGATTGTGGGAGGAAACCGGAGCACCCGGAGGAAACCCACGCACACACGGGGAGGACGTGCAGACTCCGCACAGACAGTGACCCAGCTGGGAACCGAACCTGGGACCCTGGAGCTGTGAAGCATTGATGCTAACCACTATGCTACCATGCTGCCCCAAAATCTGTCCTGTAGAGGATGAGAAGGGTGATTTAATAATGGGAGTTGAAGAAATGGCTGAGGAACTGAACAGGTTTTTTGGGTCTGTCTTCACAGTGGAAGGCACAAGTAACATGCCAGTGACTGATAGAAATGAAGCTATGACAGGCGAGGACCTTGAGATGATTGTTATCATGAAGGAGATAGTGGTGGGCAAGCCCATAGGGCTAAAGGTAGACAAGTCTCCTGGCCCTGATGGAATGCATCCCAGAGTGCTAAAAGTGATGGCTCAGGAAACTGCAAATGCACTAGTGATAATTTACGAAAATTCACTAGACTCTGGGATGGTCCCGGCGGATTGGAAATGAGCAAACGTGACACCACTGTTTAAAAAAGAAGGGAGGCAGAGAGCAGCTAATTATTGGCCAGTTAGCTTAACTTCGGTAGTAGGCAAGATGATGGAATCTATCATCAAAGAAGAAATAGTGAGACGTCTGCATGGAAATTGTCCCATTGGGCAGACGAAGCATGGGTTCATAAATGGGAAGGTCGTGCCTTACTAATGGAGTGGAATTTTTTGAGGACACTACCAGAACGGTTGATAATGGGGAGCTAATGGAAGTGGTATATCTGGATTTCCAGAAAACATTTGGCAAGCTGCCACACAAAAGGTTGCTGCACAGGATAAAGATGCATGGCATTAAGGGTAAAGTAGTAGCATGGATAGAGGATTGGTTAACTAATAGAAAGCAAAGAGTGGGGATTAATGAGTGTTTCTCTGGTTGGCAATCAGTAACTAGTGGTGTCTCTCAGGGATCAGTGCTGGGACCGCAATTGTTCACAATTTGCTTCAATGATTTGGAGTTGGGGACAAAGCGCAATATGTTCAAGTTTGCAGACGACACTAAGATGAGTGGTAAAGCAAAAGGTGCAGAGGATTCCGGAAGCCTGCAGAGGAATTTGGATGGGTTAAGTGAATGGACTAGGGTCTGGCAGATGGAATACAATGTTGACAAATGTGTGGTTATCCATTTTGGTAGGAATAACAGCAAAACGGATAATTAATTAAATGACAAAATATTAAAACATGCTGCTGTGCAGAGAGACCTGGGTGTGCTCGTGCATGAGTCGAAAATATTGGTTTACAGTTACAACAGGTGATTAAGAAAGAGAATGGAATTTTGTCATTCATTGCTCAAGAGATGGAGTTCAAGACTAGGGAGGTTATGCTGCAATTGTATAAGATGTCAGTGAGGCCAAACCTGGAGTATTGTGTTCAGTTTAGGTTCCCTAACCTGAGAAAGGACGGACTGGAGTTGTGCAAAGGAGATTCACTAGGTTAATCCCAGAGCTGAAGGGGTTGGATTACGAGGAGTTGCATAGTCTGGTTCTGTATTCGTTGGAATTTAGAAGGATGAAGGAGGGATCTTCGAGAAACATGTGAAATTATAAAGGGAATAGATAGGATAGATGTGGGCAGGTTATTTGCACTGGCAGGTGAAAGCAGAACTCGGGGGCACAGCCTCAAAATAAGGGGAAATAGATTGAGGCGTGTGTTTAGGAGGAGCTTCTTCACCCAAAGGGTTGTGCATCTATAGAATTCCTTGCCCAGTGAAGCAGTTGAGGCTCCTTCATGAAATGTTTTTTTAGAGAAAGATCGATAGCTTTTTCAAGAATAAAGGGATTCAGGGTTATGGTGTTCGGGGCGGAAAGTGGAGCTGAGTCCCCAAAAATCAGCCATGATCTCATTGAATGGTGGAGCAGGATCGAGGGGCCATGTGGCCTGCTCCTGCTTCTAGTTCTTATGTACTTATGTGCCTGTCAGGGAGGGAGGAAGTGGTCAAGCGAGGGAACCTTTGTTTACTAAAGTAGTTGAATCACTTGTCAAGAGGAAGAAGGAGGCTTATGTAAAGATGTGACGTGAAGGTTCAGTTAGGGCACTCGAGAGTTACAGGTTTGCTAGGAAGGATCTAAAGAGACAGCTAAGAAGAGCCAGGAGGGGACATGAGAAATCTTTGGCACGTAGGATCAAGGATAACCCTAAAGCTTTCTATAGGTTTGTGAGGAATAAAAGAATGACTAGGGTAAGATGTGGGCCTGTCAAGGAAAGTTGTGCGTGGAGTCCAAGGACATAAGAGAGGTGCTGAATGAATATTTTTCCATCAGTATTCACACAGGAAAATGACGATGTTGATGAGGAGAATAATGAGGGACAGGCTACTTGACTTAAAGGACTTGAGGTTCATAAGGAGGAGGTGTGAGCAATTCTGGAAAGTGTGAAAATACCTACGTCTCCTGAGCTTGATGGGATTTATCCTAGGATTCTCTGTGAATTAAGGGAAGAGATTGCTGAGCCTTTGGCTTTGATCTTTATATTATCTTTCCCAACAAGAATAGTGCCAGTAGATTGGAAGTCATCAAATGTTGTCCCCTTGTTCAAGAAGGGGAATAGAGACTACCCCGGTAACTATAGACCAGTGAGCCTTACTCTGTTGTGGGCAATGTCTTGGAAAGTCTCAGAAGAGATAGAATTTATAATCATCTTCAAAGGAATAATTTGATTAGAGATAGTAAACACGGTTTTGTGAAGGGTAGGTTGTGCCTCACAAACCTTATTGAGTTCTTTGAAAAGGTGACCAAACAGGTGGTTGAGGGTAAAGCAGTTGATTGGTGTACATGGATTTCAGTAAAGCGTTTGATGAGCTTCCGCATGGTGGGCCATTGCAGAAGACACGGAGACATGGGATTCAGGGTAATTTAGCAGTGTGGATCAGAAATTGGCTAGCTGGAAGAAGACAAATTTGATAGGAAATGTTCAGCCGGAGTTCAGTTACTAGTGGTGTACCACAATGAACTGTTTTGGGGCCACTGCTGTTTCTCATTTTTATAAATGGCCTGGAGGAGGGCGTAGCAGTATGGGTGAGTAAATCTGCAGATGACACTAAACTCGGTGGAGTTGTGGACAGTGCGGAACGATGTTGCAAGTTACAGAGGAGCAGTATAAGCTGCAGAGCTGGACTGACAGGTGGCAAATGGACTTTAATGCAGAAAAGTGTGAGGTGATTCATTTTGGAAGGAATAACAGGAAGACAGAGTACTGGGCTAATGGGAAGATTCTTGGTAGTGTGGATGAGCGGAGAGATCTCGGTGTCCATGCACATAGATCCCTGAAAGTTGTCACTCCGGTAGATAGTGCTATTAATAATTTGGTGTGTTATCTTTTATTGCTACAGAGATTGAGTTTCGGAGCCATGAGGTCATGTTGCAGCTGTACAAAACTCTGGTGCGTCTGCATTTGGAGTAGTGCGTGCAGTTCTGGTTGCTGCATAATAGGAAGGACATGGAAGCATTGGAAAGGGTGCAGAGGAGATTTACCAGGATGTTGCCTGGTCTGGAGGGAAGATCTTATGAGGGAAGGCTGAGGGTCTTGAGGCTGTTTTCGTCAGAGAAAAGAAGGTTTAGAGCTGACTTAATGGAGGCATACAAGATAACCAGAGGATTAGATATGGTGAACAGTGAGAGACTTTTTCCTCGGATGATAATGATCAGCACATGGGGACATAGCTTTAAATTCAGGGGAGATAGATACAGGACTGATGGCAGAGGTTGCTTCTTTATTCAGAGAATAGTAATGGAGCGGAATGCCCTGCATGCAACAGGAGTGGACTCGCCAATATTAAGGGCATTTAAATGGTCATTGGATAAACATATGGATGATAAGGGAATAGTGTAGATGGGCTTGACAATGGTTTCACAGGTTAGCACAACATGGAGGGCCGAAGTGCCTGTCCTGTTCTATGTTCTATGTTCTGAAGTGCCTCAGGACATTTTACTGCATTAAAGGCACTGTTATAAATGCAAGTTGTTGGCGATCATTACCAGTATCTCAAATCATTGCTCAGATGGCCTCTACTCATTTCTGTCCTGTCAGATTCTGTTACCTTTCTGCTACATGTGTACATTTAAGGTCTCATTCTACTCACACAGCGGTTGACCAACCACCATCAAACCTACGCTTCTCGGACATCACGAGGAAAAGTTTCCGGATGGACTGGGATCATGGATCGGAGGAGGCGGAGCAATACAGAATCAGCTGGGTTCCATCTGCAGGAGGGGACAAAAAAGAGGTGATGAATTCCATACTTTCTGCTTCTGTGTAGCTCCAGCTGATTTTTAAATTTGCCTTGCAACATGCGAGTGTGAAGCAAAACCGCTGTCAGCCAGATCTGTATATGTATGAAAATGTTCCTCCTTTCCAGCAACGATGTTTCATTGCATCCTTGTAATCCTTTCCACACTTGCTAATGAGTTGCATTCTCTGTTGGCCGTGGGGGCATGATCACACTGAAAACAGCAGGTATTTTCCATTCCCAACAGGGAGACGCAGTCACGGGCAGGACTGGAAAATTTGTAGATCGGCCAAAACTCAATTGGGTGGGATGAGCTCTTTGAACCGTAACCTGCAGAAACATCAGCACATTCTTTCTGAATGGCATTACTGTACTAGAAGGTGATCTGAAAACTGCTTTCCGCACGGACCATATGCTCTTTAGTATTGAGATGTTGGGCTCAGTTGCCCACTCAAAGAAGAGCATTTGTTTAATGAACAAAACCGTTCAAATTAGTTCATTCCTTCAATTGAATTTTCTCCAGAAATACTCCACATGACGATGAGGGAATGCCACTGGGAAAGGTGGCTGCAGCCAAGGGTTGGTAAAGGATTTTAAGGTCCTTGTGACCCCCTGAGTGATATCAAATTCAAACATCTCCATTTAATTAAGAGAATCAGTTTGCAGAAAACAAATTGGTTTCATGCACTGAACGTATCTTGACCTTCACTTTCTGCCTATTCTTCCAGATGATTATAAATGGCAAAGAAACAAGTCAGGTTTTAGATAACCTGGATCCTGACACCTTATATGATGTTACCCTTACTGCCATCTACCCAAACAAGAAGGAAAATGATGACGTCTCAGCCTCCCAGCGTACATGTAAGTCTTTAGTATATAAAAATCTTTCCTTGGGGTATCGTGGGGCAGCACGGGGCAGCACGGTAGCATTGTGGATAGCACAATGGCTTCACAGCTCCAGGGTCCCAGGTTCAATTCCAGCTTGTGTCACTGTCTGTGCGGAGTCTGCACATCCTCCCCGTGTGTGCTTGGGTTTCCTCCGGGTGCTCCGGTTTCCTCCCACAGTCTAAAGATGTGCAGGTTAGGTGGATTGGCCATGATAAATTGCCCTTAGTGCCCAAAATTGCCCATAGTGTTGGGTGGGGTTACTGGGCTTTGGATATAGGGTGGAGATGTTGACCTTGGGTAGGGTGCTCTTTCCAAGAGCCGGTGCAGACTCGATGGGCCGAATGGCCTTCTTCTGCACTGTAAAAGTCTATGATCTATTCTATGATCTTAGCAATTATCTTCAAATATTGAAAAGAGGACAAAGTGACATGGAAAGCACATGCTGCATATTGTGATGTGCAGCAGATCACAATGTCCTTCAGGATGGGGTGTGGGATTAGTATGTTCCCCTGGATTCTCTGGTTCTGCTGTTGCAAAGTGTATCTATTGGCTTCATTGGCTAGCCTGCTTGTGTCCAATATTCCTGGGCCATACTGCACCTTCAGCCAGATAAAACTCTAAACCCATAGAATTCCGACAGTGCAGAAGGAGGCCATTTGGCCCAGCGTGTCTGCACCGACCCTTTGAAAGAGGAACCTAATTAGGCCCACTCCCCTGCCCAATCCCTGATGCACCCCCTTAACCGGTACATGTGGGACTATTTAGCATCACCAATCCACCTAAAGTGCTCTTCTTTAGACTGTGGGAGGAAATCGGAGGACCCTGAGGAAACCCACAAAGACACGGAGAGAACGGAAAAGTGCCACACAGACAATCTACCGAGGCAGGAATTGAACCCAGTTCTCTGGCGTTGTGAGGCAGCAGTGATAACCCAACCCCTGATTAATCTATGCCTCTCTCAACTTGCCTCCTCTTTTATTGATGGACCCACTTCCCCAACCCCTTATCTATTCCTCATAGAAAAATGATCGGCCTCACTACATTTCCCCACGACCTGCGCATCACTTGTCCATGCAAAGGGAAATAACAATCATATTTGTATTTATCTAACATAGTTTAACAGTCTGAAGTAACTTTACTGGATGACATCCGCAGATTTCTATCCATTTAAGTTAAACTAGCGATGTCTGTTTCTCAGAGAATTTGAAACAATGTTGCCACATACCGTTTTGCTGAAGGTGAAAGGGGCGGCATGTGGCACAGTGGCTAGCACTGGGACTGCGGCACTGAGAAGACAGAGGGTGGTGATGGATGGCAAATTTTCAGACTGGAGACCAGTTACCAGTGGTGTACCACAGGGATCAGTGCTGGGCCCTCTGCTATTTGTGATTTTTATCAATGACATTGATACGATGCTGAGCTATGCCGAAAAATGGCAGATAGAGTTTAACCCAGATAATTGCGAGGTGATTCATTTTGGTGGAAAAAATTCAATGCCCATTACAGGGTCAACGGCAGGGTTGTGAGGAATGTGGAGGAACAGAGAGATCTTGGAGTTCATGTCCACATATCTCTGAAGGTTGCCACTCAAGTGGATAGAGCTGTGAAGAAGTCTTATCGTGTGTTAGTGTTTATTAACGGGGGCTTGAGTTTAAGAGCCGCGGGGTTATGCTGCAACTATTCCTCACCCTGCTGAGACCACATTTGGAGCATTGTGTGCAGTTCTGGTGACTTCATTACAGGAAGGATGTGGAAGCATTGGAAAGGGTGCAAAGGAGATTTACCAAGCTGCTACCTGGATTGCAGGATAGGTCTTATGAGGAAAGGTTGAGGGAGTTACAGCTTTTCTCTTTGTAGCGGAGGAGGATGAGAGGTGACATAAGAGGTTGAGAAAATGATGAGGGGGTTAGAGACTATTACCTTGGGTGGATGTAGCTGTTACAAGGGGGCATAACGATAAGATTCAGGGTGGGAGATATAGGAGGGATGTCCGAGGTAGGTTCTTTACTCAGAGAGCGGTTAGGGTGTGGAATGGACTGCCTGCTGTGATAGTGGAGTCAGACACTTTAGGAACTTTCAAGTAGTTATTGGATAGGAACATGGAGCACACCAGAATGACATGGAGTGGGATCGCTTAATCTTGCGTTCGGACAATGCTCGGCACAACATCGAGGGCCGAAGCCCCTGTTCTCTGCTGCACTGTTCTATGTTCCATGTTCCATGAGGAACCGGGTTCGAATCCCAGCCCTGGGTTGCTGTGCGTGTGGAGTTTGCACATTCTCCCCATGTCTGCGTGGTTTTCACCCCCACAACCCAAAGATGTGCACGTTAGGTGGATTGGTCACGCTAAATCCCCCTGAATTGGAAGAAAAACAGTAAGTGGGTGCACTAAAAATTTTTTACAAAGTTAATAAGGTGACATGAAAAAGATAATTGTGATGATCGGAATACCTTGCCCATTTAAGAGGCTTGGCATTGCCCCTTTAAGAAGCTTGGAACCCTGGGGGACTCCGCCTCTGGCTCCGCCCCCTGGGAAACAGTATTTAAGATGAGACTCCATTTTGCGAGCATACTTCTCTTGGATGCTGCCATTGTTCAATGCTTATTAAAGCCTTTGATTACTGACCTAACTTTCGCGTCGTAATTGAGAGTGCCTCAATTTAATAAGCATTTCACATCAAGATGGACAGCAGTCTGAAACCAGAGAAACTCAACCTGGATGGCAGGACGCCTGAAGCCTCGGAAATTTTTAAACATTGGCTCCGGTGTTTTGAGGACTATCTGGACTCCTTACCGTCTGATTTCGACAGCGCTTGCAAGCTGCGTAACCTCCGTACGTACTCCGCGGACCTTACGAATCCCTCTCGATCCCCTCCAGACTCGGCCACGCTACAGGCCTGTGCCACGCGTCGATCCACTCACTCCGGGGGCTCCCCATGCTATTTCTGTGGGCAAGGCCAGCACCCATGCCAGCGTTTTGCGGCCCGATCCGCGACCTGCAACGACTGCGGGAAGAAAGGGCACTTCGCGAAAGTCTGCCTGGCTGGGCCCAAAGGCCACAAACAAAAGTCTCACCGGGCCCAGAAATCAAGCTCCCTGCCTCACAGACCCCGCAACGTGGCTGCGCTGCGGCCAGACATGCCAACTTCTGTCGCGTCACCGACCTCGTGCGAGATATGGGAGCGGCCATCTTGGAGGCGGCCATCTTCAAAACCCGACACGTGCGACCGCCGGCGGCGGCCATCTTGTGACTCCGGGCGGCCATTTTGTGAGTCCGACTCTGACGACCCACACCTAGGAGCGATCACGCTTGATCAATCACGGCCGAAACACCTGCGAAACTCGATGATGCGGGTGCGAATCAATGGCCAAGACACTCCCTGCCTGTTCGACTACGGGAGCACGGAGAGTTTTATCCACCCAGACACGGTAAGGCGCTGCTCCCTGCGCACCCATCCCGCCTCCCAAACTATCGCCCTCGCCTCAGGGTCCCATTTGGTTCAAATCACGGGGTATTGTGTCGCGGACCTCGCAATTCAAGGCGCGAAATACTCCCGTTTTAAACTTTACATTTTTCCTCAACTCTGCGCCCCCCTGCTGCTCGGCCTCGACTTTCAGTGCAGCCACCGGAGCCTGACACTGCAGTTCGGCGGACCCCTGCCCCCACTCACTGTCTGCAGCCTGGCGACACTCAAAGTTGCGCCACCCCGCCTCTTCGCGAACCTCACTCCCGACTGTAAGCCCATCGCCACCAAGAGTCGCCGGTACAGTACCCAAGACTTGACTTTCATCAAGTCGGAGGTTCAGTGGCTACTAAAAGAGGGGGTCATAGAGGCCAGCAACAGCTCTTGGAGGGCCCAAGTATTAGTAGTCCGCTCCGGGGAAAAGCAACGCATGGTTGTAGATTATAGTCAGACAATAAACCGCTTCACACAACTCGATGCGTACCCACTTCCCCGCATAGCTGAAATGGTGACCCAAATTGCCCAGTATCGAGTGTTCTCCACGGTTGACCTCAAATCGGCCTACCACCAACTCCCTATTCGCTCAGAGGACCGCCCCTACACGGCTTTTGAAGCAGCCGGTCGGCTGTTTCACTTCCTCAGGGTACCCTTTGGTGTTACAAACGGAGTCTCCGTTTTCCAGAGGGCGATGGATCAAATGGTGGACCAGTACGGCTTACGGGCGACCTTCCCGTACTTGGACAACGTCACCATCTGCGGCCATGACCAGCAGGACCACGATGCAAACCTGAGGAAGTTCCTCCAGACTGCCCGGGCCCTCAACCTCACGTACAACAAAGAGAAATGCGTGTTCCACACAACCCGGCTCGCCATCCTCGGCTACGTCGTGGAGAACGGGGTCCTAGGCCCGGACCCCGACCGCATGCGTCCCCTTAAGGAACTCCCCCTGCCCTGTAGCCTCAAAGCACTCAAACGGTGCTTGGGGCTTTTCTCCTATTACACCCAGTGGGTCCCCAAATATGCGGACAAAGCCCGGCCACTCATTAAGACCCCGGTTTTTCCCCTGACGGATGAGGCCCAGTCGGCTTTCAACCGTATCAAGGCCGGCATCATCAAGGCCGCCATACACGCGGTGGACGATGCCATCCTCTTTCAAATAGAAAGCGATGCATCAGACGTCGCCCTGGCTGCTACCCTCAACCAAGTGGGCAGACCAGTAGCGTTCTTCTCCCAAACCCTCAACGCCTCGGAAATTCGACACTCTACAGTCGAGAAGGAGGCACAAGCCATAGTGGAGGCAGTGCGACACTGGAGGCACTACCTAGCCGGTAGGAGGTTCACCCTCATCACCGACCAACGGTCGGTTGCCTTTATGTTCGATAACGCACAACGGGGCAAAATAAAGAACGACAAGATTCTGAGGTGGAGAATAGAGCTCTCCACCTATACGTACGATATTAAATATCGCCCAGGGAAGCTCAACGAGTCCCCAGATGCCCTGTCTTGCGGGACGTGCGCCAACGCGCAATTGGACCGCCTGAGAGCCATCCACGATGACCTCTGCCACCCGGGGGTCACCCGGCTTGCCCACTTCATCAAGTCCCGCAACCTGCCCTACTCCACAGGGGAGGTCAAGGCCATGACTAAGGGATGCCAGATCTGTGCGGAATGCGAGCCGCAGTTCTATCGACCAGACAAGGCCCGCCTGATAAAAGCCTCTGGGCCCTTTGAGCGACTAAGCATGGACTTCAATGGGCCTCTCCCTTCCAATAACCGTAACATCTATTTCCTCACCATCATCGATGAATTCTCCCGCTTCCCTTTTGCTGTCCCCTGCCCCGATACTACCTCGGCCTCCGTGATCAAGGCACTGCGCAGCATCTTCGCTCTGTTTGGTTTCCCCGCTTATATCCACAGCGACCCGGGTACATCGTTCATGAGCGATGAGCTGTGTCGGTACCTGCTCAGCAAGGGCATCGCCTCGAGCAGGACGAGGAGCTATAACCCGCGGGGAAATGGGCAAGTGGAGAGGGAGAACGCGACAGTCTGGAAGGCTGTCCTCCTAGCCCTACGGTCAAGGAGTCTCCCTATCGCCCGCTGGCAGGAGGTCCTACCAGATGCCCTGCACTCCATTCGTTCGCTCCTCTGTACGGCCACGAACGAGACCCCTCACAATCGTTTGTTTGTCTTCCCCAGGAAGTCCACCTCTGGAGTCTCGCTTCCACCCTAGCTGACGTCTCCGGGTCCAGTCCTATTCCGGAGGCATGTGAGGAGCCATAAAACGGAACCAATAGTCAAGAGGGTCCACCTGCTGCATGCAAACCCTGAATACGCCTATGTCAAGCACCCCGATGGCAGGCACCCTGGCACCTGGGGTGACCTGGCACCCGCTGGCTCGCCCACCAATCCTCCCACCGACCCCTCCCCCCCCTTCTACCGACGCTCCCGGCCCTACACCGAACTCTGACTTCGACAGCGCCCCCTCCATAGCGCCCCCTGCCCCCCAGCCGACACCGACCACCCTAATCACTCCTGATACCCCCCCCTCTCCAAGGCGGACAAAGCTTCAGTCAACCGTGCTCCCGGATAGAACACCATCGGAACTGACCGCATCCACGGCGCCACCACCGGAGCGGCGAAAGTCAACACGGACTACCAGACCACCACAAAGACTGAACTTATAATTTAAAAACACTTCATCCCCGACGGACTATGTGTTTTTTTTAAACAGGGGGTGAATGTTATGATCGGAATACCTTGCCCCTTTAAGAGGCTTGGCATTGCCCCATTAAGAGGTTTGGAACCCTGGGGTACTCCGCCTCTGGCTACGCCCCCTGGGAAACAGTATTTAAGATGAGACTCCATTTTGCGAGCATACTTCTCTTGGATGCTGCCATTGTTCAATGCTTATTAAAGCTTTTGATTACTGACCTAACTTTCACGTCGTAATTGAGAGTGCCTCAATAATCAACCGCACTAAACCTGCCCGTATTTTATGGAATATTACCTTATTGACTCGTAATATTCCTCAAACTTCATTATCCAGTGTAACACATTTTTTGATCTGTTTCTACTGTTGAATTTAGTGACCCATTGCACTAACATACCTCAATCCCTTTCCCCCACCCCCAATCCTTTACCCCGACATGTGAAGCCGCTCTGCTTTCTGTCAGTATCCAACATTTCAGCTTGCATCTCCTTTATTTAGCCTTGCTGTCTTGCTGATCTCTCTGTCCTTGATCAGCAGCATTATTCCAATAGAGTTTGACAAACACCGCCTCAACTATCGATGAGGTGCTTTATAGAATCCTGGACTCAACACCGTGTTCAACAATTGTACATCATTATCCAGGCCCCATTTTGGTTCCTTTCCATTTGCAAGTTTTGATTTTAACCCATTTTTCTCTTGTTTCTGCTTTGAGACAGCAGCTGCTCATTATTCTGCGATTCACGCCTCCTCTGGCCACATCTTGTCCCAATCCCCACATTGACAATGCTTTTGCCATTTAATTTCTCCTGCCTTCCACCCTGTGACAGACCTTCCCACTTTTTTTAATCACCTCCCATCTGTTTAAAACCTGTTGACTTTTTTTCCTCCTCTTCAGGTGTTGCCAGACCAGCTGGGCATTTTCAGCATTTTTTGTTTTTACATCACATTTACCTTGTCTTTTGTGGGGGAAAAATGTTTTGTTGTATTTTCATACCGTGGAACAGCAGCAATAAACCCTGTCAACCTTTCCCAAAGTTCAGTGGGACCCTCAACCTGGGATGATCGCACAGGCTGATTATGGGTGGGGGTTTCAACACGGTTATTGATCAAGGCCTGGACCGGTCATGTTCGAGAACGGGCAAGGTGCCAGCAATGGCAAAGGAGCCGAAATGGATCATGGAGCAGCTGGGAGGGGGTGGGGTGGATCCGTGGAGATTTAGGCAGCCGAGAGCCAGGGAATTTTCTTCCTTCTCCCACGTTCACAAGGTGTAATCCTGGATAAATTTCTTTGTTGTGGGCAGGGCACTGTTGTTGAGGGTGGTGGATACGGGGTATTCGGCAATTACGATATTGGACCATGCTCCGTACTGGGTGGACCTGCAGGTCAGGATGGACAGTAAGCAGCGCCCACAGTGGAGATTGGATGTGGGGCTGTTGGCAAACGAAGTGGTCTGCGAGAGGTTGAGGAAGTGGATGCTGAACTACCTGCAGGTAAACGATAGATCCAGACTTACAGTGACAGGACGGACAGCCATGATGTGGAGATGCCGGCGTTGGACTGGGGTGAGCACTGTAACACGGACAGGGCAGAGAAGGACCGACTGGTAAGAGAGAGCCTACGAGTCGATAGGAAGTATGTGAAGGCGCCAGAGCCAGGGCTGTTGAGGGAACGCCGGAGGCTGCAGGTAGAATTTAGTTTGTTAACTACAGGAAAGGCAGAGGAGGAACTCAGGAAGGTGAAGGAAGCGGTGTACATGGGGAAAAGGCCAGTAGGTTGATTGCACAGCAGCTCAGAAAAAGGGAGGCAGCGAGGGACATAGAGAAAGTGGTTGATGGGGATTGGAACTTAGTTGGGGGCTCGGAGGGGGTGAGCAAGGCCTTTGGGACTTTTATAGTAGTCCTTGATAAATATCAAACTAATCGGAAGGACTGAGTGGATGGTAAGGGTGGTGTAGCTCTGTTATTTAAGGATGACATCCGGGCAATGGGAAGGGATGGCATCGGTGCAATGGAGGACAAGGTTGAATCCATTTGGGTGGAAATTAGGAATAGTAAGGTGAAAAAGGCACTGATAGGAGTAGTCTATAGGCCACCAAATAGTAACAATATGGTGGGGCAGGCAATAAACAAGTAACAATATGGTGGGGCAGCAGGGTAGCATGGTGGTTAGCATAAATGCTTCACAGCTCCAGGGTCCCAGGTTCGGTTCCTGGCTGGGTCACTGTCTGTGTGGAGTCTGCACGTCCTCCCCCTGTGTGCGTGGGTTTCCTCCGGGTGCTCCGGTTTCCTCCCACAGTCCAAAGATGTGCGGGTTAGGTGGATTGGCCATGCTAAATTGCCCGTAGTGTCCTAATAAAAGTAAGGTTAAGGGGGGGTTGTTGGGTTACGGGTATAGGGTGGATACGTGGGTTTGAGTAGGGTGGTCATGGCTCGGCACAACATTGAGGGCCGAAGGGCCTGTTCTGTGCTGTACTGTTCTATGTAAATAACTGATGCATGTAGAAATGATACAGTCGTTATCATGGGGGATTTTAATCTACATGTTGATTGGTTTAACCAGGTCAGTCAAGGCAGCCTGGAGGAGGAGTTTATAGAATATATCCGTGATAGTTTCCGAGAAGAGTATGTAACAGAACCTTCAAGGGAACAAGCTGATGTAGACTGGGAGCAAAGACTTTATGGTGAAACAGTTGAGGAACAGTGGAGAACCTTCCAAGCGATTTTTCACAGTATATACCAACAAAAAGGAAGGACTGTAGAAAGAGGGAAAATCGACCGTGGATATCTAAGGAAATAAGGGAGAGTATCAAATTGAAGGAAAAAACATCCAAAGTGGCAAAGATTAGTGGGAGACTAGAGAACTGGGAAATCTTTAGGGGGCAACAGAAAGCTACTACAAAAGCTATAAATAAGAGTAAGATAGATTGTGAGAGTGAACAGGTGCCGGAATGTGGCGACTAGGGGCTTTTCAGGTAAATATCTGTCCTGTAGAGGATGAGAAGCGTGATTTAATAATAGGAGTTGAGGAAATGGCTGAGGAACTGAACAGGTTTTTTGGGTCTGTCTTCACAGTGGAAGACAGAAGTAACATGCCAGTAACTGATATTAATGAAGCTATGACAGGTGAGGACCTTGTGATGATTGTTATCATGAAGGAGATAGTGGTGGGCAAGCCCATAGGGCTAAAGGTAGACAAGTCTCCTGGCCCTGATGGAATGCGTCACAGAGTGCTAAAAGAGATGGCTCAGGAAAAAGCAAATGCACTAGTGATAATTTACGAAAATTCACTAGACTCTGGGATGGTCCCGGCGGATTGGAAATGAGCAAACGTGACATCACTGTTTAAAAAAGGAGGTAGGCAGAGAGCGGGTAATTAGACCATAAGACATAAGACCATAAGACATAGGAGTGGAAGAAGGCCATTTGGCCCATCGAGTCCACTCCGCCATTCAATCATGGCTGATGGGCATTTCAACTCCACCTACCAGCATTCTCCCCGTAGCCCTTAATTCCTCGCGACATCAAGAATTTATCTATCTCTGCCTTGAAGCCATTTAGCGTCCCGGCCTCCACTGCACTCCGCGGCAATGAATTCCACAGGCCCACCACTCTCTGGCTGAAGAAATGTCTCCGCATTTCTGTTCTGAATTTACCCCCTCTAATTCTAAGGCTGTGCCCACGGGTCCTCGTCTCCTCGCCTAACGGAATCAGTTTCTTTGCTTCCACCCTTTCTAAGCCATGTATTATCTTGTAAGTTTCTATTAGATCTCCCCTTAACCTTCTAAACTCCAATGAATACAATCCCAGGATCCTCAGCCGTTCATCATATGTTAGACCCGCCATTCCAGGGATCATCCGTGTGAATCTCCGCTGGACACGCTCCAGTGCCAGTATGTCCTTTCTGAGATGTGGGGCCCAAAACTGGACACAGTACTCCAAATGGGGCCTAACCAGAGCCTTATAAAGGCTCAGTAGCACATCGCTGCTTTTATATTCCAACCCTCTTGAGATAAATGACAACATTGCATTCGCTTTCTTAATCACAGATTCAACCTGCATGTTTACCTTGAGGGAATCCTCGACTAGCACTCCCAGATCCCTTTGTACTTTGGCATTATGAATTTTCTCACCGTTTAGAAAGTAGTCTATGCTTGGATTCTTTTTTCCAAAGTGCAAGACCTCACATTTTCTCACGTTGAATTGCATCTGCCATTTCCTGCACCACTCTCCCAAACTGTCTAGATCCTTCTGCAGCCTCCCCACTTCCTTAGCACTACCTGCCTGACCACCTAACTTCGTATCATCGGCAAACTTCGCTAGAATGCCCCCAGTCCCTTCATCCAGATCATTAATATATATGGTGAACAGCTGCGGCCCCAACACTGAACCCTGTGGGACACCGCTGGTCACCGGCTGCCATTCCGAAAAAGAACCTTTTATCCCAACTCTCTGCCTTCTGTCAGACAGCCAATCCTCAACCCATGCCAGTAGCTCACCTCGAACACCATGGGCCCTCACCTTACTCAGCAGCCTCCTGTGTGGCACCTTATCAAAGGCCTTTTGGAAATCCAGATAGACCACGTCCACTGGGTTTCCCTGGTCTAACCTACTTGTCACCTCCTCAAAGAATTCTAACAGGTTCGTCAGGCATGACCTCCCCTTACTAAATCCATGTTGACTTGTTCTAATCCGACCCTGCTCTTCCAAGAATTTAGAAATCTCATCCTTAACGATCGATTCTAGAATTTTACCAACAACCGAGGTTAGGCTAATTGGCCTATAATTTTCCATCTTTTGTCTTGATCCTTTCTTGAACAAGGGGGTTACAACAGCGATCTTCCAATCGTCCGGGACTTTCCCTGACTCCAGTGATTTTTGAAAGATCTCAACCAACGCTTCCGCTATTTCTTCAGCCACCTCTCTCAGAACTCTAGGGTGTAGCCCATCGGGGCCAGGAGATTTGTCAATTTTAAGACCTTTTAGCTTTTTTAGCACCATCTCTTTTGTAATGGCAACCATACTCAACTCAGCCCCCTGACCCTCTATAATTTTGGGGATATTACTCATGTCTTCCACTGTGAAGACAGACGCAAAGTACTTATTAAGTTCTCCAGCCATTTCCTCGTCTCCCATCACTAGCCTTCCGGAATCAGTTTGAATTGGCCCAATGTCTACTTTGGCCTGTCGTTTGTTTCTTATGTATTGAAAGAAACTTTTACTATCATTTCTTATATTACTGGCGAGCCTGCCTTCATATTTGATCCTCTCCTTCCTTATTTGTCTCTTTGTTAACCTCTGTTTGTTTTTGTAGCCTTCCCAATCTTCTGATTTCCCAGTGCTTTTGGCCACTTTATAGGATCTCTCTTTTTCTTTGATACATTTCCTGACCTCCTTTGTCAGCCATGGCTGTCTAATCCCTCCCCGGATAATCTTTCTTTTCTTGGGGATGAACCTCTGTACAGTGTCCTCAATTATGCATACAAACTCCTGCCATTTTTGCTCTGCTGTCTTCCCCACTAGGGTCTGCTTCCAGTCGATTTTCGCCAGTTCCTCTCTCATGCCCTCGTAATTACCTTTATTTAACTGTAACACCATTACATCCGATTTTGCCTTCTCTCTTTCAAACTGCAGACTGAACTCAACCATATTATGATCGCTGCTTCCTAAGTGTTCCCTTACTTTAAGATCTTTTATAAAGTCTGGTTCATTACATAGCACTAGGTCCAGAATAGCCTGCTCCCTTGTGGGCTCCATGACAAGCTGTTCCAAAAAGCCATCTTGTAAGCATTCCATGAATTCCTTTTCTTTGGATCCACTGGCTACGTTATTTACCCAATCCACCTGCATATTGAAGTCCCCCATGATCACCGTGACCTTGCCTTTCTGACATGCCTTTTCTATTTCCCGGTACATGTTGCGCCCCTGGTCCTGACCACGGTTAGGAGGTCTGTACATAACTCCCATTATGGTTTTTTTGCCTTTGTGGTTCCTCAATTCTACCCACACAGACTCCACATCATCCGACCCTATGTCGTTTAGGGCCATAGATTTAATTTTGTTCTTAACTAACAAGGCAACCCCACCCCCTCGGCCCACCTTCCTGTCTTTTCGATAGGTTGTATATCCTTGGATGTTTAACTGCCAGTCCTGAACCCCCTGCAGCCATGTCTCTGTGATGCCTACCACATCATAATCATTCACGATGATCTGTGCCATTAGTTCGTCTACTTTGTTACAATTGCTACGAGCATTCAGGTAAAGTACCTTAATGCTAACTTTCTTATCATTACAGATATTGGAAGTCCTAAGATGTCCAAAGTTATTCTTCCTTTTTGTTGAATTCCTAGTCTGCATCAAGCTTAAATCCACCTGCCTACATGTTATCCTCCTGTGTATCTTGCCATTTAACTCCATGCTCCCTGTCGCTTTCACTTTCCCTTCCCCCCAACTCAGAAGTTCAAAGTCCTGCTGACCACCCTATTTATCCTCTTTGCTAGAACACTGGTTCCAGATCGGTTCAGGTGGAGACCGTCCCAACGGTACAGATCCCCCCGGTTCCAAAACTGATGCCAATGTCCCATGAAGTGGAATCCCTCTTTCCCACACCAATCCCTTAGCCACGTGTTTACTTCCCTAATTTTCTTGTCCCTATGCCAATTGGCACGTGGCTCGGGCAGTAATCCGGAGATTATGACCCTTGAGGACCTGTATTTCAATTTTCTTCCTAGTGCTTGATAGTCCCCGAACAGGTCCTCCACCCTAGCTTTACCTATGTTGTTAGTCCCAATGTGGACCACAACAACTGGATCCTCCCCCTCCCGCTCCAATATCCTTTCAAGCCGGTCAGAGATGTCCTGCACCCTGGCACCGGGCAGGCGACACACCATGCGAGACTCCCGATCCGGCTTGCATAGGATACTATCTGTCCCCCTAATTATAGAATCCCCTATAACAACTACTTGTCTTTTTACTCCCCCCTCTTGAATGGCCTTCTGCACCATGGTACCGTGGTCAGCTGGCTCATCCTGTCCAGAGCCCTTTTCCTCATCCATACAGGGAGCAAGAGTCTCATACCTGTTGGACAAGGTCAAGGGCTGAGGCTCCTGCACTCCTGAACTCAGGTTCCCCCTGCCTGCCTCACTAACAGTCACACTCTGAAATCCCTGATCACTTACTGAATGTGAATTACTTAAACTCCCAGGTGTGACTGCCTCCTGAAACAAAGTGTCCAGGTAACTCTCCCCCTCCCGGATGTGCCGCAGTGTTTGAAGCTCAGATTCCAGATCATCAACTCTGAGCCGGAGTTCTTCCAGCAACCAACACTTGCTGCAGATGTGGTCATTGCCATTCACAAGGGGAACAGCCAGCTCCCACATCATACAGCTACAGCACATCACCTGCTCAGTCATCTCTGATTAGTTAATTAATTTATTACTTTGTATAAATTTCAGTTTAAAAAAAAACAAACTGCTATAGTCTTTTTCAACCTAGTTCTGGTTAACAAATAAGAAAAAGAAAAATAATAATGTAATAAGGCACTTATCTGCTGACCCCAATGGGTCTTATTATTAGTAAGAAGTCTTACAACACCAGGTTAAAGTCCAACAGGTTTGTTTCAAACACGAGCTTTCGGAGCACGGCTCCTTCTTCAGGTGAATGGAACAAGCCTTTCCATTCACCTGAAGAAGGAGCCGTGCTCCGAAAGCTCGTGTTTGAAACAAACCTGTTGGACTTTAACCTGGTGTTGTAAGACTTCTTACTGTGCTCACCCCAGTCCAACGCCGGCATTTCCACATCATGGCTCTTATTATTAGGTTAGAGGAGGCGGGCGGGTGGGAGACACTACATGTGTAGTGTCTCGGGTGCTTGACTTCCGTCGAACTCCTTGGGTCACTGATGCAGGTGCACCTTCAACTTACGCTGACCGCACTGCACGTATGCAAATCTCCCCAGAACAGCCAATCAGAAGCTCTGCTCTGCTGCCCCCTGCTGGATGCTTGACTTCCGTCGAACTCCTTGGGTCACTGATGCAGGTGCACCTTCAACTTACGCTGACCGCACTGCACGTATGCAAATCTCCCCAGAACAGCCAATCAGAAGCTCTGCTCTGCTGCCCCCTGCTGGATTAGTTAGCTTAACTTCGGTAGTAGGGAAGATGATGGAATCTATCATCAAAGAAGAAATAGTGAGACGTCTGCATGGAAATTGTCCCATTGGGCAGATGAAGCATGGGTTCATAAATGGGAAGGTCATGCCTTACTAATGGAGTGGAATTTTTTGAGGACACTACCAGAACGGTAGATAATGGGGAGCCAATGGATGTGGTATATCTGGATTTCCAGAAAACATTTGGCAAGATGCCACACAAAAGGTTGCTGCACAGGATAAAGATGCATGGCATTAAGGGTAAAGTAGTAGCATGGATAGAGGATTGGTTAACTAATAGAAAGCAAAGAGTGGGGATTAATGAGTGTTTCTCTGGTTGGCAATCAGTAGCTAGTGGTGTCTCTCAGGGATCAGTGCTGGGACCGCAATTGTTCACAATTTGCTTCAATGATTTGGAGTTGGGGACAAAGGGTAATATGTCCAAGTTTGCAGACGACACTAAGATGAGTGGTAAAGCAAAAAGTGCAGAGGATTCCGGAAGCCTGCAGAGGAATTTGGATGGGTTAAGTGAATGGACTAGGGTCTGGCAGATGTAATACAATGTTGACAAATGTGTGGTTATCCATTTTGGTAGGAATAACAGCAAACAGGATAATTAATTAAATGACAAAATATTAAAACATGCTTCTGTGCAGAGAGACCTGGGTGTGCTCATGCATGAGTCGAAAATATTGGTTTACAGTTACAACAGGTGAATAAGAAAGAGAATGGAATTTTGTCATTCATTGCTCAAGAGATGGAGTTCAAGACTAGGGAGGTTATGCTGCAATTGTATAAGATGTCAGTGAGGCCAAACCTGGAGTATTGTGTTCAGTTTAGGTGCCCTTACCTGAGAAAGGACGGACTGGAGGTTGTGCAAAGGAGATTCACTAGGTTAATCCCAGAGCTGAAGGGGTTGGATTACGAGAAGTTGCATAATCTGGGTCTGTATTCGTTGGAATTTAGAAGGATGAAGGAGGGATCTTCTAGAAACATGTGAAATTATAAAGGGAATAGATAGGATAGATGTGGGCAGGTTATTTGCACTGGCAGGTGAAAGCAGAACTCGGGGGCACAGCCTCAAAATAAGGGGAAATAGATTGAGGCGTGTGTTTAGGAGGAGCTTCTTCACCCAAAGGGTTGTGCATCTATAGAATTCCTTGCCCAGTGAAGCAGTTGATGCTCCTTCATGAAATGTTTTTTTAGAGAAAGATCGATAGGTTTTTCAAGAATAAAGGGATTCAGGGTTATGGTGTTCGGGGCGGAAAGTGGAGCTGAGTCCACAAAAATCGGCCATGATCTCATTGAATGGTGGAGTAGGATCGAGGGGCCATGTGGCCTTCTCCTGCTTCCAGTTCTTATGTACTTATGTGCCTGTCAGGGAGGGAGGAAGTGGTCAAGCGAGGGAACCGTGGTTTACTAAAGTAGTTGAATCACATGTCAAGAGGAAGAAGGAGGCTTGTGTAAAGATGAGACGTGAAGGTTCAGTTAGGGCGCTCGAGAGTTACAGGTTAGCTAGGAAGGATCTAAAGAGACAGCTAAGAAGAGCCAGGAGGGGACATGAGAAATATTTGGCACGTAGGATCAAGGATAACCCGAAAGCTTTCTATAGGTATGTGAGGAATAAAAGAATGACTAGGGTAAGATGTGGGCCTGTCAAGGAAAGTTGTGCGTGGAGTCCAAGGAGATAGGAGAGGTGCTGAATGAATATTTTTCCATCAGTATTCTCACAGGAAAACGACGATGTTGTTGTGGAGAATAATGAGGTACAGGCTACTCGACTTAAAGGACTTGAGGTTCAAAAGGAGGAGGTGTGAGCAATTCTGGAAAGTGTGAAAATACCTAAGTCCCCTGAGCTTGATGGGATTTATCATAGGATTCTCTGAATTAAGGCAAGAGATTGCGGAGCCTTTGGCTTGGATCTTTATATTATCTTTGCCTTCAGGAATAGTGCCAGTAGGTTGGAGGACATCAAATGTTGACCCCTTGTTCAAGAAGGGGAATAGAGACAACCCCGGTATCTATAGACCAGTGAGCCTTACTCTCTTGTGGGCAATATCTTGGAAATTCTCAGAAGAGATAGAATTTATAATCATCTGGAAAGGAATAATTTGATTAGAGATAGTCAACACGGTTTTGTGAAGGGTAGGTCGTGCCTCACAAACCTTATTGAGATCTTTGAAAAGGTGACCAAACAGGTGGTCGAGGGTAAAGCAGTTGATTGGTGTACATGGATTTCAGTAAAGCGTTTGATGAGCTTCCGCATGGTGGGACATTGCAGAAGACACGGAGACATGGGATTTAGGGTAATTTAGCAGTGTGGATCAGAAATTGGCTAGCTGGAAGAAGACAAATTTGATAGGAAATGTTCAGCCGGAGTTCAGTAACTAGTGGTGTACCACAAAGAACTGTTTTGGGGCCACTGCTGTTTGTCATTTTTATAAATGGCCTGGAGGAGGGCGTAGAAGTATGGGTGAGTAAATCTGCAGATGACACTAAACTCGGTGGAGTTTTGGACAGTGTGGAACGATGTTGCAAGTTACAGAGGAGCAGTATAAGCTGCAGAGCTGGACTGACAGGCGGCAAATGGACTTTAATGCAGAAAAGTGTGAGGTGATTCATTTTGGAAGGAATAACAGGAAGACAGATTACTGGGCTAATGGTAAGATTCTTGGTAGTGTGGATGAGCGGAGAGATCTCGGTGTCCATGCACATAGATCCCTGAAAGTTGTCACTCCGGTAGATAGTGCTATTAATACTTTGGTGTGTTATCTTTTATTGCTACAGAGATTGAGTTTCGGAGCCATGAGGTCATGTTGCGGGCTGTACAAAACTCTGGTGTGTCTGCATTTGGTGCAGTGCTTGCAGTTCTGGTCGCTGCATAATAGGAAGGATATGGAAGCATTGGAAAGGTTGCAGAGGAGATTTACCAGGATGTTGCCTGGTCTGGAGGGAAGATCTTATGAGGGAAGGCTGAGGGTCTTGAGGCTGTTTTCGTCAGAGAAAAGAAGGTTTAGAGCTGACTTAATGGAGGCATACAAGATAACCAGAGGATTAGATATGGTGAACAGTGAGAGACTTTTTCCTCGGATGATAATGATCAGCACATAAGAACATAAGAACATAAGAACTAGGAGCAGGAGTAGGCCATCTGGCCCCTCGAGCCTGCTCCGCCATTCAATTAGATCATGGCTGATCTTTTGTGGACTCAGCTCCACTTTCCGGCCCTAACACCATAACCCTTAATCCCTTTATTCTTCAAAGAACTATCTATCTTTACCTTAAAAACATGTAATGAAGGAGGCTCAACTGCTTCACTGGGCAAGGAATTCCATAGATTCACAACCCTTTGGGTGAAGAAGTTCCTCCTTAACTCAGTTCTAAATCTACTTCCCCTTATTTTGAGGCTATGCCCCCTAGTTCTGCTGTCACCCGCCAGTGGAAACAACCTGCCCGCATCTATCCTATCTATTCCCTTCATAATTTTAAATGTTTCTATAAGATCCCCCCTCATCCTTCTAAATTCCAATGAGTACAGTCCCAGTCTACTCAACCTCTCCTCATAATCCAACCCCTTCAGCTCTGGGATTAACCTAGTGAATCTCCTCTGCACACCCTCCAGCGCCAGTACGTCCTTTCTCAAGTAAGGAGACCAAAACTGAACACAATACTCCAGGTGTGGCCGCACTAACACCTTATACAATTGCAACATAACCTCCCTAGTCTTAAACTCCATCCCTCTAGCAATGAAGGACAAAATTCCATTTGCCTTCTTAATCACCTGTTGCACTTGTAAACCAACCTTCTGTGACTCATGCACTAGCACACCCAAGTCTCTCTGAACAGCGGCATGCTTTAATATTTTATCGTTTAAATAATAATCCCGTTTGCTGTTATTCCTACCAAAATGGATAACCTCACATTTGTCAACATTGTATTCCATCTGCCAGACCCGAGCCCATTCACTTAACCTACCCAAATCCCTCTGCATACTTCCAGTATCCTCTGCACTTTTCGCTTTACCACTCATCTTAGTGTCATCTGCAAACTTGGACACATTGCCCTTGGTCCCCAACTCCAAATCATCAATGTAAATTGTGAACAATTGTGGGCCCAACACGGATCCCTGAGGGACACCACTAGCTACTGATTGCCAACCAGAGAAACACCCATTTATCCCAACTCTTTGCTTTCTATTAATTAACCAATCCTCTATCCATGCTACTACTTTACCCTTAATGCCATGCATCTTTATCTTATGCAGCAACCTTTTGTGTGGCACCTTGTCAAAGGCTTTCTGGAAATCCAGATATACCACATCCATCGGCTCCCCGTTATCTACTGCACTGGTAATGTCCTCAAAAAATTCCACTAAATTAGTTAGGCACGATCTGCCTTTTACGAACCCATGCTGCGTCTGCCCAATGGGACAATTTCTATCCAGATGCCTCGCAATTTCTTCCTTGATGATAGATTCCAGCATCTTCCCTATTACCGAAGTTAAACTCACTGGCCTATAATTTCCTGCTTTCTGCCTACCTCCTTTTTTAAACAGTGGCGTCACGTTTGCTAATTTCCAATCCACCGGGACCACCCCAGAGTCTAGTGAATTTCGGTAAATTATCACTAGTGCATCTGCAATTTCCCTAGCCATCTCTTTTAGCACTCTGGGATGCATTCCATCAGGGCCAGGAGACTTGTCTACCTTTAGCCCCATTAGCTTGCCCATCACTCCCTCCTTAGTGATAACAATCCTCTCAAGGTCCTCACCTGTCATAGCCTCATTTCTATCAGTCGTTGGCATGTTATTTGTGTCTTCCACTGTGAAGACCGACCCAAAAAACCTGTTCAGTTCCTCAGCCATTTCCTCATTTCCCATTATTAAAACTCCCTTCTCATCCTCTAAAGGACCAATATTTACCATAGCCACTCTTTTTTGTCTGAAATATTTGTAAAAACTTTTACTGTCTGTTTTTATATTCTGAGCAAGTTTACTCTCATACTCTATCTTACTCTTCTTTATAGCTTTTTTAGTAGCTTTCTGTTGCCCCCTAAAGATTTCCCAGTCCTCTAATCTCCCAGCAATCTTTGCCACTTTATATGCTTTTTCCTTCAATTTGATACTCTCCCTTATTTCCTTAGATATCCACGGTCGATTTTCCCTCTTTCTTCCGTCCTTCCTTTTTGTTGGTATAAACCTTTGCTGAGCACTGTGAAAAATTGCTTGGAAGGTTCTCCACTGTTCCTCAACTGTTCCACCATAAAGTCTTAGCTCCCAGTCTACCTTGGCTAGTTCTTCTCTCATCCCCTTGTAATCTCCTTTGTTTAAACACAAAACACTAGTATTTGATTTTACTTTCTCACCCTCCATCTGTATTTTAAATTCCACCATATTGTGATCGCTCCTTCCGAGAGGATCCCTAACTATGAGATCATGAATCAATCCTGTCTCATTACACAGGACAAGATCTAGGACCGCTTGTTTCCTCGTAGGTTCCATTACATACTGTTCTAGGAAACTATCGCGGATACATTTCTATAAACTCCTCCTCACGGTTGCCTTGACCGACCTGGTTAAACCAATCGACATGTAGATTAAAATCCCCCATGATAACTGCTGTACCATTTCTACATGCATCAGTTATTTCTTTGTTTATTGCCTGCCCCACCATCTCATTACTATTTGGTGGCCGATAGACTACTCCTATCAGTGACTTTTTCGCCTTACTATTCCTGATTTCCACCCAAATGGATTCAACCTTATCCTCCATAGCACCGATGTCATCCCTTACATGGGGACATAGCTTTAAATTCAGGGGAGCTAGATATAGGACTGATGTCAGAGGTAGCTTCTTTATTCAGATTAGTAATGGAGCGGAATGCCCTGCATGCAACAGGAGTGGACTCGCCAATATTAAGGGCATTTAAATGGTCATTGGATGAACATATGGATGATAAGGGAATAGTGTAGATGGGCTTGACAGTGGTTTTACAGGTTGGCACAACATGGAGGGCCGAAGTGCCTGTCCTGTTCTATTTTCTTTGTTCTGAAGTGACACAGGACATTTTACTGCATTAAAGGCACTGTTATAAATGCAAGTTGTTGGCGATCATTACCAGTATCTCAAATCATTGCTCAGATAGCCTCTACTCATTTCTGCTCTGTCAGATTCTGTTACCTTTCTGCTACATGTATACATTTAAGGTCTGATTCTACTCACACAGCGGTTGACCAACCACCATCAAACCTACGCTTCTCGGACATCACGAGGAAAAGTTTCCAGGTGGACTGGGATCATGGATCGGAGGAGGCGGACCAGTACAGAATCAGCTGGGTTCCATCTGCAGGAGGGGACAAAAAAGAGGTGATGAAATCCATACTTTCTGCTTCTGTGTAGCTCCAGCTGATTTTTAAATTTGCCTTGCAACATGCGAGTGTGAAGCAAAACCGCTGTCAGACAGATCTGTATATGTATGAAAATGTTCCTCCTTTCCAGAAACGATGTTTCATTGCATCCTTGTAATCTTTTCCACACTTGCTAATGAGTTGCATTCTCTGTTGGTCGTGGGGGCATGATCACCTGCAGAAGCATAAGCACATTCTTTCTGAATGGAATGACTGTACTAGAAGGTGATCAGAAAACTGCTTTCCGCACGGACCATATGCTCTTTAGTATTGAGATGTTGGGCTCAGTTGCCCACTCAAAGAAGAGCATTTGTGTAATGAACAAAACCGTCCAAATTAGTTCATTCCTTCAATTGAATTTTCTCCAGAAATACTCCACATGACCATGAGGGAATGCCACTGGGAAAGGTGGCTGCAGCCAAGGGTTGGTAAAGGATTTTAAGGTCCTTGTGGCCCCCTGAGTGATATGAAATTCAAACATCCCCATTTAATTAAGGGAATCAGTTTGCAGAAAACAAATTGGTTTCATGCACTGAACGTATCTTGACCTTCACTTTCTGCCTATTCTTCCAGATGATTATAAATGGCAAAGAGACAAGCCAGGTTTTAGATAACCTGGATCCTGACACCTTATATGATGTTACCCTTACTGCCATCTACCCAAACAAGAAGGAAAGTGATGACGTCTCAGCCTCCCAGCGTACATGTAAGACTTTAGCATATAAAAATCTCCATTTGTCTTTCCTTGGGGTACCGTGGGGCAGCACGGGGCAGCACGATAGCATTGTGGATAGCACAATGGCTTCACAGCTCCAGGGTCCCAGGTTCGATTCCGGCTTGGGTCACTGTCTGTGCGGAGTCTGCACATCCTCCCCGTGTGTGCTTGGGTTTCCTCTGGGTGCTCCGGTTTCCTCCCACAGTCCAAAGATGTGCAGGTTAGGTGGATTGGCCATGATAAATTGCCCTTGGTGTCCAAAATTGCCCATAGTGTTGGGTGGGGTTACTGGGTTATGGGGATAGGGTGGAGATGTTGACCTTGGGTAGGGTGCTCTTTCCAAGAGCCGTTGCAGACTCGATGGGCCGAATGGCCTTCTTCTGCATTGCAAAAGTCTATGATCTATTCTATGATCTTAGCAATTATCTTCAAATATTGAAAAGAGGGCAAAGTGAAATGGAAAGCACATGCTGCATATTGTGAGGTGCAGCAGATCACAATGTCCTTCAGGATGGGGTGTGGGATTAGTATGTTCCCCTGGATTCTCTGCTTCAGCTTTTGCAAAGTGTATCTATTGGCTTCATTGGCTACCCTGCTTGTGTCCAATATTCCTGGGCCATACTGCACCTTCAACCAGATAAACCTATAGAACCATAGAATTCCGACAGTGTTGAAGGAGGCTATTTGGTCTTGTGTGTCTGCAGCGACCCCCTGAAAGAGGAACCTAATTAGGCCCACTCCCCTGCCCAATCCTTGAAACCCCCCCTAACCGGCACATCTGGGACTATTTAGCATGACCAATCCACCTAATGTGCACATCTTTGGACTGTGGGAGGAAATCAGACGACCCTGAGGAAACCCACAAAGACACGGAGAGAACGGAAAAGTTCCACACAGGCAATCTACCGAGGCAGGAATTGAACCCAGTTCTCTGGCGCTGTGAGGCAGCAGTGATAACCCAACCCCTGATTAATCTATGCCTCCCTCAACTTGCCTCCTCTTTTATTTATGGACCCACTTCCCCAACCCCTTATCTATTCCTCATAGAAAAATGATCGGCCTCACTACATTTCCCCACTACCTGCGCATCACTTGTCCATGCAAAGGTAAATAACAATCATATTTGTATTTATCTAACATAGTTTAACAGTCTGAAGTAACTTTACTGGATGACATCCGCAGATTGCTATCCATTTAAGTTAAACTAGTGATGTCTGTTTCTCAGAGAATTTGAAACAATGTTGCCCCATACCGTTTTGCTGCAGGTGAAAGGGGCGGCATGTGGCACAGTGGCTAGCACTGGGACTGCGGCACTGAGAAGACAGAGGGTGGTGATGGATGGCAAATTTTCAGACTGGAGACCAGTTACCAGCGGTGTACCACAGGGATCAGTGCTGGGTCCTCTGCTATTTGTGATTTTTATCAATGACATTGATACGATGCAGAGCTGTGCTGAAAATGGCAGATGGAGTTTAACCCAGATAATTTTGAGGTGATTCATTTTGGTGGAAAAAAATTCAATGCCCCTTACAGGGTCAACGGCAGGGTTATGAGGAATGTGGAGGAACAGAGATAACTTGGAGTTCATGTCCACATATCTCTGAAGGTTGCCACTCAAGTGGATAGAGCTGTGAAGAAGTCTTATAGTGTGTTAGCGTTTATTAACGGGGGCTTGAGTTTAAGAGCCGTGGGGTTATGCTGCAACTATTCCTCATCCTGCTGAGACCACATTTGGAGCATTGTGTGCAGTTCTGGTCACTTCATTACAGGAAGGATGTGGAAGCATTGGAAAGGGTGCAAAGGAGATTTACTAGGATGCTGCCTGGATTGCAGGATAGGTCTTAAGAGGAAAGGTTGAGGGAGTTACAGCTTTTCTCTTTGTAGCGGAGGAGGATGAGAGGTGACATAAGAGGTTGAGAAAATGATGAGGGGGTGAGAGACTATTACCTTGGGTGGATGTAGCTGTTACAAGGGGGCATAACGATAAGATTCAGGGTGGGAGATATAGGAGGGATGTCTGAGGTAGGTTCTTTCCTCAGAGAGCAGTTAGGGTGTGGAATGGACTGCCTGCTGTGATAGTGGAGTCAGACACTTTAGGAACTTTCAAGTAGTTATTGGATAGGAACATGGAGTACACCAGAATGACATGGAGTGGGATCGCTTAATCTTGCGTTCGGACAATGCTCGGCACAACATCGAGGGCCGAAGCCCCTGTTCTCTGCTGCACTGTTCTGTGTTCCATGTTCCATGAGGAGCCGGGTTCGAATCCCAGCCCTGGGTTGCTGTGCGTGTGGAATTTGCATATTCTCCCCATGTCTGCGTGGGTTTCATCCCCACAACCCAATGATGTGAACGTTAGGTGGATTGGCCACGCTAAATCCCCCTGAATTAGAAGAAAAACAGTAAGTGGGTGCACTGAAAATTTTTTACAAAGTAAGTAAGGTGACATGGAAAAGATAATCAACCGCAGTAAACCTGCCCGTATTTTATGGAATATTACCGTATTGACTCGCAATATTCCTCAAACTTCATTATCCACTGTAACACCTTTTTTGTTATGTTTCTATCTGTTTTGGAGCAGCACGGTAGCATGGTGGTTAGTATAAATGCTTCACAGCTCCAGGATGCCAGGTTCGATTCCCGGCTGGGTCACTGTCTGTGCGGCGTCTGCACGTCCTCCCCGTGTGTGTGTGGGTTTCCTCCGGGTGCTCCGATTTCCTCCCACAGTCCAAAGATGTGCGGGTTAGGTGGATTGGCCAGGCTAAAATTGCCCTTAGTGTCCGAAAAAGTAAGGTTAATGGGGGTTGTTGGGTTACTGGTATAGGGTGGATGCGTGGGCTTGAGTAGGGTGATCATTGCTCGGCACAACGTCGAGGTCCGAAGGGCCTGTTCTGTGCTGTACTGTTCTAAATTCTAAATTCTACTGTTGAATTTAGTGACCTATTGCACCAACATACTTCAATCCCTTTCCCCCACCCCAATCCATTACCCCGACATGTGAAGCCCCTCTGCTTTATGTCAGTATCCAACATTTCAGCTTGCATCTCCTTTATTTAGCCTTGCTGTCTTGCTGATCTCTTTGTCCTTGATCAGCAGCATTATTGCAATAGAGTTTGACAAACACCGCCTCAACTATCGATGAGGTGCTTTATAGCATCCTGGACTCAACACCGTGATCAACAATTTTACATCATTATCCAGGCCCCATTTTGGTTCCTTTCCGTTTGCATCTTTTGATTTTAACCCATTTTTCTCTTGTTTCTGCTTTGAGACAGCAGCTGCTCATTATTCTGTGATTCACGCCTCCTCTGGCCACATCTTGTCCCATTCCCCACATTGACAACTCTTTTGTTATTTAATTTCTTCTGCCTTCCACCCCCTGACAGACCTTCCCACTTTTTTAAATCACCTCCCATCTGCTTAAAACCTGTTGACTTTTTTTTCTCCTCATCAGGTGTTGCCGGACCAGCTGGGCATTTTCAGCATTTTTTTGTTTTTACATCACATTTACCTTGTCTTTTGTGGGGGAAAAATGTTTTGTTGCATTTTCATACCGTGCAACAGCAGCAATAAACCCTGTCAACCTTTCCCAAAATTCAGTGGGACCCTCAACCTGGGATGATCGCAAAGGCTGATTATGGGTGGGGATTTTAACACGGTTATTACTCAAGGCGTGGACCGGTCATGTTCGAGAACGGGCAAGGTGCCAGCAATGGCCAAGGAGCCGAAATGGATCATGGAGCAGCTGGGAGGGGGTGGGGTGGATCCGTGGAGATTTAGGCAGCCGAGAGCCAGGGAATTTTCTTCCTTCTCCCACGTTCACAAGGTGTAATCCTGGATAGATTTCTTTGTTGTGGGCAGGGCCCTGTTGGTGAGGGTGGTGGATACGGGGTATTCGGCAATTACGATATTGGACCATGCTCCGTACTGGGTGGACCTGCAAGTCAGTATGGACAGTAAGCAGCACCCACAGTGGAGATTGGATGTGGGGCGGTTGGCGGACGAAGTGGTCTGCGAGAGATTGAGGAAGTGGACGCTGAACGACCTGCAGGTAAACGATATGGGGGAGGTCTCAGCAGCGGTGGTCTGGGAAGCGCTGGAGGCGGTGCTGAGAGGGGAGCTGATCTAGATCCAGACTCAGTGACAGGACGGACAGCCATGATGTGGAGATGCCGGCGTTGGACTGGGGTGAGCACTGTAACACGGACAGGGGAGAGAAGGACCGACTGGTAAGAGAGAGCCTACGAGTGGATAGGAAGTATGTGAAGGCGCCAGAGCCAGGGCTGTTGAGGGAACGCCGGAGGCTGCAGGCAGAATTTAGTTTGTTAACTCCAGGAAAGGCAGTGGAGGAACTCAGGAAGGTGAAGGAAGCGGTGTACATGGGGAAAAGGCCAGGAGGTTGATTGCACAGCAGCTCAGACAAAGGGAGGCTGCGAGGGAAATAGGGAAAGTGGTTGATGGGGATTGGAACTTAGTTGGGGACTCAGAGGGGGTGAGCAAGGCCTTTGGGACTTTTATAATAGTCCTTGATAAATATCAAACTAATCGGAAGGACTGAGTGGATGGTAAGGGTGGTGTAGCTCTGTTATTTAAGGATGACATCCGGGCAATGGGAAGGGATGACATCGGTGCAATGGAGGACAAGGTTGAATCCATTTGGGTGGAAATTAGGAATAGTAAGGTGAAAAAGGCACTGATAGGAGTAGTCTATAGGCGACATAAAATAGTAACAATATGGTGGGGCAGGCAATAAACAAAGAAATAACTGATGCATGTAGAAATGGTACAGTCGTTATCATGAGGGATTTTAATCTACATGTTGATTGGTTTAACCAGGTCGGTCAAGGCAGCCTGGAGGAGGAGTTTATAGAATATATCCGTGATAGTTTCCGAGAAGTGTATGTAACAGAACCTTCAAGGGAACAAGCGGCCCTAGATCTGGTCCTGTATCATGAGACAGGATTGACTAATGATCTCATAGTTCGGGATAATCTCGGAAGGAGCGATAACAGTATGGTGCAATTTAAAATACAGATGGAGGGTGAGAAGGTGAAATCAAACAGTAGTGTTTTGTGCTCAAACAAAGCAGATTACAATGGCATGAGAGAAAGGCTAGCTGAGGTAGACTGGGAGCAAAGACTTTATGGTGAAACAGTTGAGGAACAGTGGAGAACCTTCCAAGCGATTTTTCACAGTATATACCAACAAAACAGGAAGGACGGTAGAAAGAGGGAAAATCGACCATGCATATCTTAGGAAATAAGGAAGAGTATCAAATTGAAGGAAAAAGCATCCAAAGTGGCAAAGATTAGTGGGAGACTAGAAAACTTGGAAATCTTTGAGGGGCAACAGAAATCTACTAAAAAAGCTGTAAAGAAGAGAAGGATAGATTATAAGAGTGAACAGGCGCCGGAATGTAGCGACTAGGGGCTTTTCAGGTAAATATCAGTCCTGTAGAGGATGAGAAGCGTGATTTAATAATAGGAGTTGAGGAAATGGCTGAGGAACTGACCAGGTTTTTTGGGTCTGTCTTCACAGTGGAAGACAGAAGTAACATGCCAGTAACTGATAGAAATGAAGCTATGACAGGTGAGGACCTTGAGATGATTGTTATCATGAAGGAGATAGTGGTGGGCAAGCCCATAGGGCTAAAGGTAGACAAGTCTCCTGGCCCTGATGGAATGCGTCACAGAGTGCTAAAAGAGATGGCTCAGGAAACTGCAAATGCACTACTGATAATTTACGAAAATTCACTAGACTCTGGGATGGTCCCGGCGGATTGGAAATGAGCAAACGTGACATCACTGTTTAAAAAAGGAGGTAGGCAGAGAGCGGGTAATTATTGGCCAGTTAGCTTAACTTCGGTAGTAGGGAAGATGATGGAATCTATCATCAAAGAAGAAATAGTGAGACGTCCGCATGGAAATTGTCCTATTGGGCAGATGAAGCATGGGTTCATAAATGGGAAGGTCATGCCTTACTAATGGAGTGGAATTTTTTGAGGACACTACCAGAACGGTAGATAATGGGGAGCCAATGGATGTGGTATATCTGGATTTCCAGAAAACATTTGGCAAGATGCCACACAAAAGGTTGCTGCACAGGATAAAGATGCATGGCATTAAGGGTTAAGTAGTAGCATGGATAGAGGATTGGTTAACTAATAGAAAGCAAAGAGTGGGGATTAATGAGTGTTTCTCTGGTTGGCAATCAGTAGCTAGTGGTGTCTCTCAGGGATCAGTGCTGGGACCGCAATTGTTCACAATTTGCTTCAATGATTTGGAATTGGGACAAAGAGCAATATGTTCAAGTTTGCAGACGACACTAAGATGAGTGGTAAAGCAAAAAGTGCAGAGGATTCCGGAAGCCTGCAGAGGAATTTGGATCGGTTAAGTGAATGGACTAGGGTCTGGCAGATGGAATACAATGTTGACAAATGTGTGATTATCCATTTTGGTAGGAATAACAGCAAACAGGATAATTAATTAAATGACAAAATATCAAAACATGCTGCTCTGCAGAGAGACCTGGGTGTGCTCGTGCATGAGTCGAAAATATTCGTTTACAGTTACAACAGGTGAATAAGAAAGAGAATGGAATTTTGTCATTCATTGCTCAAGAGATGGAGTTCAAGACTAGGGAGGTTATGCTGCAATTGTATAAGATGTCAGTGAGGCCAAACCTGGAGTATTGTGTTCAGTTTAGGTTCCCTTACCTGAGAAAGGTCGGACTGGAGGTTGTGCAAAGGAGATTCACTAGGTTAATCCCAGAGCTGAAGGGGTTGGATTACGAGAAGTTGCATAGTCTGGGTCTGTACTCGTTGGAATTTTGAAGGATGAAGGAGGGATCTTCTAGAAACATGTGAAATTATAAAGGGAATAGATAGGATAGATGTGGGCAGGTTATTTGCACTGGCAGGTGAAAGCAAAACGCGGGGGCACAGCCTCAAAATAAGGGGAAATAGATTGAGGCGTGAGTTTAGGAGGAACGTCTTCACCCAAAGGGTTGTGCATCTATAGAATTCCTTGCCCAGTGAAGCAGTTGAGGCTCCTTCATGAAATTTTTTTTAGAGAAAGATCGATAGCCTTTTCAAGAATAAAGGGATTCAGGGTTATGGTGTTCGGGCCGGAAAGTGGAGCTGAGTCCACAAAAATCAGCCATGATCTCATTGAATGGTGGAGCAGGATCGAGGGGCCATGTGGCCCTCTCCTGCTTCTAGTTCTTATGTACTTATGTGCCTGTCAGGGAGGGAGGAAGTGGTCAAGCGAGGGAACCGTGGTTTACTAAAGTAGTTGAATCACATGTCAAGAGGAAGAAGGAGGCTTATGTAAAGATGAGACGTGAAGGTTCAGTTAGGGCGCTCGAGAGTTACAGGTTAGCTAGGAAGGATCTAAAGAGACAGCTAAGAAGAGCCAGGAGGGGACATGAGAAATCTTTGGCACGTAGGATCAAGGATAACCCTAAAGCTTTCTATGGGTATGTGAGGAATAAAAGAATGACTAGGGTAAGATGTGGGCCTGTCAAGGAAAGTTGTGCGTGGAGTCCAAGGAGATAGGAGAGGTGCTGAATGAATATTTTTCCATCAGTATTCACACAGGAAAACGACGATGTTGTTGAGGAGAATAATGAGGTACAGGCTACTTGACTTAAAGGACTTGAGGTTCAAAAGGAGGAGCTTAGCAATTCTGGAAAGTGTGAAAATACCTAAGTCCCCTGAGCTTGATGGGATTTATCCTAGGATTCTCTGTGAATTAAGGGAAGAGATTGCGGAGCCTTTGGCTTGGATCTTTATATTATCTTTGCCTACAGGAATAGTGCCAGTAGGTTGGAGGACATCAAATGTTGTCCCTTGTTCAAGAAGGGGAATAGAGACTATCCCGGTAACTATAGACCAGTGAGCCTTACTCTGTTGTGGGCAATGTCTTGGAAAGATTCAGAAGAGATAGAATTTATAATCATCTGGAAAGGAATAATTTGATTAGAGATAGTCAACACGGTTTTGTGAAGGGTAGGTCGTGCCTCACAAACCTTGTTGAGTTCTTTGAAAAGGTGACCAAACAGGTGGTCGAGGGTAACGCAGTTGATTGGTGTACATGGATTTCAGTAAAGCGTTTGATGAGCTTCCGCATGGTGGGCCATTGCAGAAGACACGGAGACATGGGATCCAGGGTAATTTAGCAGTGTGGATCAGAAATTGGCTAGCTGGAAGAAGACAACTTCGATAGGAAATGTTCAGCCGGAGTTCAGTTACTAGTGGTGTACCACAAAGAACTGTTTTGGGGCCACTGCTGTTTCTCATTTTTATAAATGGCCTGGAGGAGGGCGTAGCAGTATGGGTGAGTAAATCTGCAGATGACACTAAACTCGGTGGAGTTGTGGACAGTGCGGAACGATGTTGCAAGTTACAGAGGAGCAGTATAAGCTGCAGAGCTGGACTGACAGGTGGCAAATGGACTTTAATGCAGAAAAGTGTGAGGTGATTCCTTTTGGAAGGAATAACAGGAAGACAGATTACTGGGCTAATGGTAAGATTCTTGGTAATGTGGATGAGCGGAGAGATCTCGGTGTCAGGATTTACCAGGATGTTGCCTGGTTTGGAGGGAAGATCTTATGAGGGAAGGCTGAGGGTCTTGAGGATGGTTTCGTCAGAGAAAAGAAGGTTTAGAGCTGACTTAATGGAGGCATACAAGATAACCAGAGGATTAGATATGGTGAACAGTGAGAGACTTTTTCCTCGGATGATAATAATCAGCACATGGGGACATAGCTTTAAATTCAGGGGAGATAGATATAGGACTGATGGCAGAGGTAGCTTCTTTATTCAGAGAATAGTAATGGAGCGGAATTCCCTGCATGCAACAGGAGTGGACTCGCCAATATTAAGGGCATTTAAATGGTCATTGGATAAACATATGGATGATAATGGGATAGTGTTGATGGGCTTGACAATGGTTTCACAGGTTAGCACAACATGAACTGCCGAAGTGCCTGTCCTGTTCTATGTTCTATGTTCTGAAGTGCCTCAGGACATTTTACTGCATTAAAGGCACTGTTATGAATGCAAGTTGTTGGCGATCATTACCAGTATCTCAAATAATTGCTCAGATGGCCTCTACTCATTTCTGCTCTGTCAGATTCTGTTACCTTTCTGCTACATGTGTACATTTAAGGTCTTATTCTACTCACACAGCGGTTGACCAACCACCATCAAACCTACGCTTCTCGGACATCACGAGGAAAAGTTTCCGGGTGGACTGGGATCATGGATCGGAGGAGGCGGACCAGTACAGAATCAGCTGGGTTCCATCTGCAGGAGGGGACAAAAAAGAGGTGATGAAATCCATACTTTCTGCTTCTGTGTAGCTCCAGCTGATTTTTAAATTTGCCTTGCAACATGCGAGCGTGAAGCAAAACCGCTGTCAGACAGATCTGTATATGTATGAAAATGTTCCTCCTTTCCAGCAACGATGTTTCATTGTATCCTTGTAATCCTTTCCACACTTGCTAATGAGTTGCATTCTCTGTTGGTCGTGGGGGCATGATCACACTGAAAACAGCAGGTATTTTCCATTCCCAACAGGGACGCGCAGTCACGGGCAGGACTGGAAAATTTGGAGATCGGCCAAAACTCAATTGGGTGGGATGAGCTCTTTGAACCGTAACCTGCAGAAACATCAGCACATTCTTTCTGAATGGTATTACTGTACTAGAAGGTGATCAGAAAACTGCTTTCCGCACGGACCATAAGCTCTTTAGTATTGAGATGTTGGGCTCAGTTGCCCACTCAAAGAAGAGCATTTGTGTAATGAACAAAACCGTTCAAATTAGTTCATTCCTTCAATTGAATTTTCTCCAGAAATACTCCACATGACCATGAGGAAATGCCATTGGGAAAGGTGGCTGCAGCCAAGGGTTGGTAAAGGATTTTAAGGTCCTTGTGACCCCCTGAGTGATATTAAATTCAAACATCTCCATTTAATTAAGAGAATCAGTTTGCAGAAAACAAATTGGTTTCATGCACTGAACGTATCTTGACCTTCACTTTCTGCCTATTCTTCCAGATGATTATAAATGGCAAAGAGACAAGCCAGGTTTTAGATAACCTGGATCCTGACACCTTATATGATGTTTCCCTTACTGCCATCTACCCAAACAAGAAGGAAAGTGATGAAGTCTCAGCCTCCCAGAGTACATGTAAGTCTTTAGCATATAAAAATCTCCATTTGTCTTTCCTTGGGGTACCATGGGGCAGCACGGGGCAGCACGGTAGCATTGTGGATAGCACAATGGCTTCACAGCTCCAGGGTCCCAGGTTCGATTCCGGCTTGGATCACTGTCTGTGCGGAGTCTGCACATCCTCCCCGTGTGTGCTTGGGTTTCCTCCGGGTGCTCCGGTTTCCTCCCACAGTCTAAAGATGTGCAGGTTAGGTGGATTGGCCATGATAAATTGCCATTAGTGTCCAAAATTGCCCATAGTGTTGGGCGGGGTTACTGGGTTATGGGGATTGGGTGGAGATGTTGACCTTGGGTAGGGTGCTCTTTCTAAGAGCCGGTGCAGACTCGATGGGCCTCAAATGTCCTCCTTCTGCACTGTAAAAGTCTATGATCTATTCTATGATCTTAGCAATTATCTTCAAATATTGAAAAGAGGACAAAGTGACATGGAAAGCACATGCTGCATATTGTGATGTGCAGCAGATCACAATGTCCTTCAGGATGGGGTGTGGGATTAGTATGTTCCCCTGGATTCTCTGCTTCTGCTGTAGCAAAGTGTATCTATTGGCTTCATTGGCTAGCCTGCTTGTGTCCAATATTCCTGGGCCATACTGCACCTTCAGCCAGATAAAACTATAAATCCACAGAATTCCGACAGTGTAGAAGGAGGACATTTGGCCCAGCGTGTCTGCACCGACCCTCTGAAAGAGGAACCTAATTAGGCCCACTCCCCTGCCCACTCCCTGAAGCACCCCCGTAAGCCATGGGGTACGGGCCTCTGGCACTGAGTCTTTCCCTGTTGCTCAGAAGGGAAGGGGGGAAAGGAGTAGAACATTAGTAATTGGGGACTCAATAGTCAGGGGCACAGATAGGAGATTTTGTGGGAGCGAGAGAGACTCACGTTTGGTATGTTGCCTCCCTGGTGCAAGGGTACGTGATGTCTCGGATCGTGTTTTCCGGGTCCTTAAGTGGGAGGGGGAGCAGTCCGAAGTCGTAGTCCACATTGGCACTAACGACATAGGTAGGAAAGGGGACAAGGATGTCAGGCAGGCCTTTAGGGAGCTAGGATGGAAGCTCAGAGCGAGAACAAACAGAGTTGTTATCTCTGGGTTGTTGCCCGTGCCACGTGATAGTGAGATGAGGAATAGGGAGAGAGAGCAATTAGACACGTGGCTACAGGGATGGTGCAGGCGGGAGGGATTCAGATTTCTGGATAACTGGGGCTCTTTCTGGGGAAGGTGGGACCTCTATAGACAGGATGGTCTACATCTGAACCTGAGGGGCACCAATATCCTGGGGGGGGAGATTTGTTAGTGCTCTTTGGGGGGGTTTAAACTAATTCAGGAGGGGCATGGGAACCTGGATTGTAGTTTTGGGGTACGGGAGGTTGAGAGTATAGAGGTCAGGAGCACAGATTTGACTTCGCAGGAGGGTGCCAGTGTTCAGGTAGGTGGTTTGAAGTGTGTCTACTTCAATGCCAGGAGTATACGAAATAAGGTAGGGGAACTGGCAGCATGGGTTGGTACCTGGGACTTCGATGTTGTGGCCATTTCAGAGACATGGATAGAGCAGGGACAGGAATGGTTGTTGCAGGTTCCGGGGTTTAGGTGTTTTAGTAAGCTCAGAGAAGGGGGCAAAAGAGGGGAAGGTGTGGCGCTGCTCGTCAAGGACAGTATTACGGTGGCGGAAAGGATGCTAGATGGAGACTCTTCTTCCGAGGTAGTATGGGCTGAGGTTAGAAACAGGAAAGGAGAGGTCACCCTGTTGGGAGTTTTGTATAGGCCACCTAATAGTTCTAGGGATGTAGAGGAAAGGATGGCGAAGATGATTCTGGAAAAGAGCGAAAGTAACAGGGTAGTTGTTATGGGAGACTTTAACTTTCCAAATATTGACTGGAAAAGATATAGTTCGAGTACATTAGATGGGTCGTTCTTTGTACAATATGTGCAGGAGGGTTTCCTGACACAATATGTTGACAGGCCAACAAGAGGCGAGGCCACATTGGATTTGGTTTTGGGTAATGAACCAGGCCAGGTGTTAGATCTGGAGGTAGGTGAGCACTTTGGAAACAGTGACTACAATTCGGTGACCTTTACGTTAGTGATGGAAAGGGATAAGTATACCCCGCAGGGCAAGAGTTATAGCTGGGGGAAGGGCAATTATGATGCCATTAGACATGACTTAGGATGTGTAGGTTGGAGAAATAGGCTGCAAGGGTTGGGCACACTGGATATGTGGAGCTTGTTCAAGGAACAGCTATTGTGTGTTCTTGATAAGGACGTACCAGTCAGGCAGGGAGGAAGGGGTAGAGCAAGGGAACCGTGGTTTACCAAAGAAGTGGAATCTCTTGTTAAGAGGAAGAAGGAGGCCTATGTGAAGATGAGGCGTGAAGTTTCAGTTGGGGCGCTTGATAGTTACAAGGAAGCGAGGAAGGATCTAAAGAGAGAGCTGAAACGAGCAAGGAGGGGACATGAGAAGTCTTTGGCAGGTTGGATCAAGGAAAACCCAAAAGCTTTCTATAGGTATGTCAGGAATAAAAGAATGACTGGGGTAAGAGTAGGGCCAGTCAAGGACAGTGGTGGGAAGTTGTGTGTGGAGGCTGAGGAGATAAGCGAGATACTAAATGAATACTTTTTGTCAGCATTCACTCAAGAAACAGATAATATTGTGGAGGAGAATGCTGAGACCCAGGCTATTAGAATAGATGGCATTGAGGTGCATAGGGAAGAAGTGTTGGCAATTCTGGACAAAGTGAAAATAGATAAGTCCCCGGGGCCGGATGGGATTTATCCTAGGATTCTCTGGGAAGCCAGGGAAGAGATTGTTGAGCCTTTGGCTTTGATTTTTAGGTCATCATTGGCTACAGGAATAGTGCCAGAGGACTGGAGGATAGCAAATGTGGTCCCTTTGTTCAAGAAGGGGAGTAGAGATAACCCCGGTAACTATAGGCCGGTGAGCCTCACGTCTGTTTTGGGTAAAGTCTTGGAGAGGTTTATAAGAGATATGATTTATAATCATCTAGATAGGAATAATATGATTAGGGATAGTCAGCATGGTTTTGTGAAGGGTAGGTCATGCCTCACAAACCTTATCGAGTTCTTTGAGAAGGTGACTGAACAGGTAGACGAGGGTAGAGCAGTTGATGGTGTATATGGATTTCAGTAAAGCGTTTGATAAGGTTCCCCACGGTCGGCTATTGCAGAAAATACGGAGGCTGGGGATTGAGGGTGGTTTAGAGATGTGGATCAGAAATTGGCTAGTTGAAAGAAGTCAGAGGGTGGTGGTTGATGGGAAATGCTCAGAATGGAGTTCAGTTACGAGTGGCGTACCACAAGGATCTGTTCTGGGGCCGTTGCTGTTTGTCATTTTTATAAATGACCTAGAGGAGGGCACAGAGGTTGGGTGAGTAAATTTGCAGATGACACTAAAGTCGGTGGAGTTGTAGACAGTGTGGAAGGATGTTGCAGGTTACAGAGGGACATAGATAAGCTGCAGAGCTGGGCTGAGAGGTGGCAAATGGAGTTTAATGTAGAGAAGTGTGAGGTGATTCACTTTGGAAAGAATAACAGGAATGCAGAATATTTGGCTAATGGTAAAATTCTTAGCAGTGTGGATGAGCAGAGGGATCTCGGTGTCTATGTACATAGATCCCTGAAAGTTGCCACCCAGGTTGATAGGGTTGTGAAGAAGGCCTATGGTGTGTTGGCCTTTATTGGTAGAGGGATTGAGTTCCGGAGCCATGAGGTCATGTTGCAGCTGTACAAAACTCTGGTACGGCCGCATTTGGAGTATTGCGTACAGTTCTGGTCGCCTCATTATAGGAAGGACGTGGAAGCTTTGGAACGGGTGCAGAGGAGATTTACCAGGATGTTGCCTGGTATGGAGGGAAATTCTTATGAGGAAAGGCTGATGGACTTGAGGTTGTTTTCGTTAGAGAGAAGAAGGTTAAGTGGTGACTTAATAGAGGCATACAAAATGATCAGAGGGTTAGATAGGGTGGACAGTGAGAGCCTTCTCCTGAGGATGGAGGTGGCTAGCACGAGGGGACATAGCCTTAAATTGAGGGGTAATAGATATAGGACAGACGTCAGAGGTAGGTTTTTTATGCAAAGAGTGGTGAGGCCGTGGAATGCCCTACCTGCAACAGTAGTGAACTTGCCAACATTGAGGGCATTTAAAAGTTTATTGGATAAGCATATGAATGATAAGGGCATAGTGTAGGTTAGATGTCCTTTAGTTTTTGACTTCCCATGTCGGTGCAACATCGTGGGCCGAAGGGCCTGTACTGCGCTGTATTGTTCTATGTTCTATGTAACCGGCACATCTGGGACTATTTAGCAAGACCAATCCACGTAAAGTGCTCATCTTTGGACTGTGGGAGGAAATCGGAGGACCCTGAGGAAACCCACAAAGACACGGAGAGAACGGAAAAGTGCCACACAGACAATCTACCGAGGCAGGAATTGAACCCAGTTCTCTGGCGCTGTGAGGCAGCAGTGATAACCCAACCCCTGATTAATCTATGCCTCCCTCAACTTGCCTCCTCTTTTATTTATGGACCCACTTCCCCAACCCCTTATCTATTCCTCATAGAAAAATGATCGGCCTCACTACATTTCCCCACTACCTGCGCATCACTTGTCCATGCAAAGGTAAATAACAATCATATTTGTATTTATCTAACATATTTTAACAGTCTGAAGTAACTTTACTGGATGACATCCGCAGATTGCTATCCATTTAAGTTAAACTAGTGATGTCTGTTTCTCAGAGAACGTGAAACAATATTGCCCCATCCCGTTTTGCTGAAGGTGAAAGGGGTGGCATGTGGCACAGTGGCTAGCACTGGGACTGCGGCACTGAGAAGACAGAGGGTGGTGATGGTTGGAAAATTTTCAGACTGTAGACCAGTTACCAGCGGTGTACCACAGGGATCAGTGCTGGGTCCTCTGCTATTTGTGATTTTTATCAATGACATTGATACAATGCTAAGCTGTGCTGAAAACTGGCAGATAGAGTTTAACTCAGATAAATGCGAGGTGATTCATTTTGGTGGAAAAAAATTCAATGCCCATTACAGGGTCAACAGCAGGGTTGTGAGGAATGTGGAGGAACAGAGAGAACTTGGAGTTCATGTCCACATATCTCTGAAGGTTGCCACTCAAGTGGATAGAGCTGTGAAGAAGTCTTACAGTGTGTTAGCGTTTATTAACGGGGGCTTGAGTTTAAGAGCTGCGGGGTTCTTTACTCATAGAGCGGTTAGGGTGTGGAATGGACTGCCTGCTGTGATAGTGGAGTCAGACACTTTAGGAACTTTCAAGTAGTTATTGGATAGGAACATGGAGCACACCAGAATGACATGGAGTGGGATCGCTTAATCTTGCGTTCGGACAATGCTCGGCACAACATCGAGGGCCGAAGCCCCTGTTCTCTGCTGCACTGTTCTATGTTCCATGTTCCATGAGGAGCCGGGTTCGAATCCCAGCCCTGGGTTGCTGTGCGTGTGGAGTTTGCACATTCTCCCCATGTCTGCGTGGGTTTCACCCCCCCAACCCAATGATGTGCACGTTAGGTGGATTGGCCACGCTAAATCCCCCTGAATTGGAAGAAAAACAGTAAGTGGGTGCACTAAAAAATTTTTACAAAGTAAGAAAGGTGACATGGAAAAGATAATCAACCGCAGTAAACCTGCCCGTATTTGATGGAATGTTTCCTTATTGACTCGCAATATTCCTCAAACTTCATTATCCAGTGTAACACATTTTTTGATCTGTTTCCACTGTTGAATTTAGTGACCCATTGCACTAACATACTTCAATCCCTTTCCCTCACCACCAATCCTTTACCCCGACATGTTAAGCCGCTCTGCTTTATGTCAGTATCCAACATTTCAGTTTGCATCTCCTTTATTTAGCCTTGCTGTCTTGCTGATCTCTCTGTCCTTGATCAGCAGCATTATTCCAATAGAGCTTGACGAACACCGCCTCAACTTTCGATGAGGTGCTTTATAGCATCCTGGACTCAACACCGTGTTCAACAATTTTACATCATTATCCAGGCCCCATTTTGGTTCCTTTCCGTTTGCAACTTTTGATTTTAACCCATTTTTCTCTTGTTTCTGCTTTGAGACAGCAGCTGCTCATTATTCTGCGATTCACGCCTCCTCTGGCCACATCTTGTCCCATTCCCCACACTTGACAACTCTTTTGTCATTTAATTTCTCCTGCCCTCCACCCTGTGACAGAAATTCCCACTTTTTTTAATAACCTCCCATCTGCTTAAAACCTGTTTTAAAAATAAGACTTATTTTTCTCCTCTTCAGGTGTTGCCAGACCAGCTGGGCATTTTCCGCATTTTTTGTTTTTACATCACATTTACCTTGTCTTTTGTGGGGGAAAAATGTTTTGTTGTATTTTCATACCGTGCAACAGTAGCAATAAACCCTGTCAACCTGTCCCAAAGTTCAGTGGGACCCTCAAACTGGGATGGTCGCACAGGCTGATTATGGGTGAAGGTTTCAACATGCTTGTTGATCAAGGCGTGGACCGGTCATGTTCGAGAACGTGCAAGGTGCCAACAATGGCAAAGGAGCCGAAATGGATCATGGACCAGGGGGGAGGGGGTGCGGTGCATCCGTGGATATTTAGGCAGCTGAGAGCCAGGGAATTTTCTTCCTTCTCCCACGTTCACAAGGTGTAATCCTGGATAGATTTCTTTGTTGTGGGCAGGGCCCTGTTGGTGAGGGTGGTGAATACGGGGTATTCTGCAATTACGATATTGGACCATGCTCCGTACTGGGTGGACCAGCAGGTTAGTATGGACAGCAAGCAGCGCCCACAGTGGAGATTGGATGTGGGGCTGTTGGCAGACGAATTGGTCTGCGAGAGATTGAGGAAGTGGATGCTGAACTACCTGCAGGTAAACGATAGATCCAGACTTACAGTGACAGGACGGACAGCCATGATGTGGAGATGCCGGCGTTGGACTGGGGTGAGCACTGTAACACGGACAGGGCAGAGAAGGACCGACTGGTAAGAGAGAGCCTGCGAGTGGATAGGAAGTATGTGAAGGCTCCAGAGCCAGGGCTGTTGAGGGAACGCCGGAGGCTGCAGGCAGAATTTAGTTTGTTAACTACAGGAAAGGCAGTGGAGGAACTCAGGAAGGTGAAGGAAGCGGTGTACATGGGGAAAAGGCCAGGAGGTTGATTGCACAGCAGCTCAGACAAAGGGAGGCAGCGATGGAAATAGGGAAAGTGGTTGATGGGGATTAGAACTTAGTTGGGGACTCGGAGTGGGTGAGGAAGGCCTTTGGGACTTTTATAGTAGTCCTTGATAAATATCAAACTAATCGGAAGGACAGAGTGGATGGTAAGGGTGGTGTAGCTCTGTTATTTAAGAATGACATCCGGGCAATGGGAAGGGATGGCATTGGTGCAATGGACGACAAGGTGAATCCATTTGGGTGGAAATTAGGAATAGTAAGGTGAAAAAGGCACTGATAGGAGTAGTCTATCGGCGACCAAATAGTAACAATATGGTGGGGCAGGCAATAAACAAAGAAATAACTGATGCATGTAGAAATGGTACAGTCTTTATCATGGGGGATTTTTATCTACATGTTGATTGGTTTAACCAGGTCGGTCAAGGCAGCCTGGAGGAGGAGTTTATAGAATATATCCGTGATAGTTTCCGAGAAGTGTATGTAACAGAACCTTCATGGGAACAAGCGGCCCTAGATCTGGTCCTGTATCATGAGACAGGATTGACTAATGATCTCATAGTTCGGGATAATCTCGGAAGGAGCGATAACAGTATGGTGCAATTTAAAATACAGATGGAGGGTGAGAAGGTGAAATCAAACAGTAGTGTTTTGTGCTCAAACAAAGCAGATTACAATGGCATGAGAGAAAAGCTAGCTGAGGTAGACTGGGAGCAAAGACTTTATGGTGAAACAGTTGAGGAACAGTGGAGAACCTTCCAAGCGATTTTTCACAGTACATACCAACAAAAAGGAAGGACGGTAGAAAGAGGGAAAATCGACCATGCATATCTTAGGAAATAAGGAAGAGTATCAAATTGAAGGGAAAAGCATCCAAAGTGGCAAAGATTAGTGGGAGACTAGAAAACTGGGAAATCTTTAAGGGGCAACAGAAAGCTACTAAAAAAGCTATAAAGAAGAGAAAGATAGATTATAAGAGTGAACAGGCGCCGGAATGTGGCGACTAGGGGCTTTTCAGGTAAATATCTGTCCTGTAGAGGATGAGAAGCGTGATTTATTAATGGGAGTTGAGGAAATGGCTGAGGAACTGAAGAGGTTTTTTGGGTCTGTCTTCACAATGGAAGACAGAAGTAACATGCCAGTAACTGATAGAAATGTAGCTATGACAGGTGAGGACCTTGAGATGATTGTTTTCATGAAGGAGATAGTGGTGGGCAAGCCCATAGGGCTAAAGGTAGACAAGTCTCATGACCCTGATGGAATGCGTCACAGAGTGCTAAAAGAGATGGCTCAGGAAACTGCAAATGCACTACTGATAATTTACGAAAATTCACTAGACTCTGGGATGGTCCCGGCGGATTGGAAATGAGCAAACGTGACATCACTGTTTGAAGAAGGAGGTAGGCAGAGAGCGGGTAATTATTGGCCAGTTAGCTTAACATCGGTAGTAGGGAAGATGATGGAATCTATCATCGAAGAAGAAATAGTGAGACGTCTGCATGGAAATTGTCCCATTGGGCAGACAAAGCATTGGTTCATAAATGGGAAGGTCGTGCCTTACTAATGGAGTGGAATTTTTTGAGGACCCTACCAGAACAGTAGATAATGGGGAGCCAATGGATGTGGTATATCTGGATTTCCAAAAAACCTTTGGCAAGATGCTACACAATAGTTTGTTGCACAGGATAAAGATGCATGGCATTAAGGGTAAAGTAGTAGCATGGATAGAGGATTGGTTAACTAATTGAAAGCAAAGAGTGGGGATTAATGAGTGTTTCTCTGGTTCGCAATCAGTAGCTAGTGGTGTCTCTCAGGGATCAGTGCTGGGACCGCAATTGTTCACAATTTGCTTCAATGATTTGGGGTTGGGGGACAAAGGGAATTATGTCCAAGTTTGCAGACGACACTAAGATGAGTGGTAAAGCAAAAAGTGCAGAGGACTCCGGAAGCCTGCAGTGGAATTTGGATGGGTTAAGTGAATGGACTAGGGTCTGGCAGATGGAATACAATGTTGACAAATGTGTGATTATCCATTTTGGTAGGAATCAGATCAAACAGGATAATTAATTAAATGACAAAATATTAAAACATGCTGCTGTGCAGAGAGACCTGGGTGTGCTCATGCATGAGTCGAAAATATTGGTTTACAGTTTCAACAGGTGAATAAGAAAGAGAATGGAATTTTGTCATTCATTGCTCAAGAGATAGAGTTCAAGACTAGGGAGGTTATGCTTCAATTGTATAAGATGTCAGTGAGGCCAAACCTGGAGTATTGTGTTCAGTTTAGGTGTCCTTACCTGAGAAAGGACAGACTGGAGGTTGTGCAAAGGAGATTCACTAGGTTAATCCCAGAGCTGAAGGGGTTGGATTACGAGAAGTTGCATAGTCTGGTTCTGTATTCGTTGGAATTTAAAAGGATGAAGGAGGGATCTGCTAGAAACATGTGAAATTATAAAGGGAATAGATAGGATAGATGTGGGCAGGTTATTTGCACTGGCAGGTGAAAGCAGAACTCGGGGCACAGCCTCAAAATAAGGGGAAATAGATTGAGGCGTGTGTTTAGGAGGAACTTCTTCACCCGAAGGGTTGTACATCTATAGAATTCCTTGCCCAGTGAAGCAGTTGAGGCTCCTTCATGAAATGTTTTTTTAGAGAAAGATCGATAGCTTTTTCAAGAATAAAGGGATTCAGGGTTATGGTGTTCGGGCCGGAAAGTGGAGCTGAGTCCACAAAAATCAGCCATGATCTCATTGAATGGTGGAGCAGGATCGAGGGGCCATGTGGCCTTCTCCTGCTTCTAGTTCTTATGTACTTATGTGCCTGTCAGGGAGGGAGGAAGTGGTCAAGCGAGGGAACCGTGGTTTACTAAAGTAGTTGAATCACATGTCAAGAGGAAGAAGGAGGCTTGTGTAAAGATGAGACGTGAAGGTTCAGTTAGGGCGCTCGAGAGTTACAGGTTAGCTAGGAAGGATCTAAAGAGACAGATAAGAAGAGCCAGGAGGGGACATGAGAAATCTTTGGCACGTAGGATCAAGGATAACCCTAAAGCTTTCTATGGGTATGTGAGGAATAAAAGAATGACTAGGGTAAGATGTGGGCCTGTCAAGGAAAGTTGTGCGTGGAGTCCAAGGAGATAGGAGAGGTGCTGAATGAATATTTTTCCATCAGTATTCGCACAGGAAAACGACGATGTTGTTGAGGAGAATAATGAGGTACAGACTACTTGACTTAAAGGACTTGAGGTTCATAAGGAGGAGGTGTGAGCAATTCTGGAAAGTGTGAAAATACCTACGTCCCCTGAGCTTGATGGGATTTATCCGAGGATTCTCTGTGAATTAAGGGAAGAGATTGCGGAGCCTTTGGCTTGGATCTTTATATTGTCTTTGCCTACAGGAATAGTGCCAGTAGGTTGGAGGACACCAAATGTTGTCCCCTTGTTCAAGAAGGGGAATAGAGACTACCCCGGTAACTATAGACCAGTGAGTTGTGGGAAATATCTTGGAAAGTCTCAGAAGAGATAGAATTTATAATCATCTGGAAAGGAATAATTTGATTAGAGATAGTCAACACGGTTTTGTGAAGGGTAGGTCGTGCCTCACAAACCTTTTTGAGTTCTTTGAAAAGGTGACCAAACAGGTAGTCGAGGGTAAAGCAGTTGATTGGTGTACATGGATTTCAGTAAAGCGTTTGATGAGCTTCCGCATGGTGGCCCATTGCAGAAGACATGGAGACATGGGATTCAGGGTAATTTAGCAATGTGGATCAGAAATTGGCTAGCTGGAAGATGACAAATTTGATAGGAAATGTTCAGCCGGAGTTCAGTTACTAGTGGTGTACCACAAAGAACTGTTTTGGGGCCACTGCTGTTTCTCATTTTTATAAATGGCCTGGAGGAGGGCGTAGAAGTATGGGTGAGTAAATCTGCAGATGACACTAAACTCGGTGGAGTTGTGGACAGTGCGGAACGATGTTGCCAGTTACAGAGGAGCAGTATAAGCTGCAGAGCTGGACTGACAGGTGGCAAATGGACTTTAATGCAGAAAATTGTGAGGTGATTCATTTTGGAAGGAATAACAGGAAGACAGATTACTGGGCTAATGGTAAGATTCTTGGTCGTGTGGATGAGCGGAGAGATCTCGGTGTAAATGCACATAGATCCCTGAAAGTTGTCACTCCGGTAGATAGTGCTATTAATAATTTGGTGTGTTATCTTTTATTGCTAGAGAGATTGAGTTTCGGAGCCATGAGGTCATGTTGCAGCTGGACAAAACTCTGGTGCGTCTGCATTTGGAGCAGTGCTTGCAGTTCTGGTCGCCGCATAATAGGAAGGATATGGAAGCATTGGAAAGGGTGCAGAGGAGATTTACCAGGATGTTGCCTGGTCTGGAGGGAAGATCTTATGAGGGTCTTGAGGCTGTTTTCGTAGGAGAAAAGAAGGTTTAAAGCTGACTTAATGGAGGCATACCAGATAACCAGAGGATTAGATATGGTGAACAGTGAGAGACTTTTTCCTCGGATGATAATGATCAGCACATGGGGACGTAGCTTTAAATTCAGGGGAGATAGATATAGGACTGATGGCAGAGGTTGCTTCTTTATTCAGAGAATAGTAATGGAGCGGAATGCACTGCATACAACAGGAGTGGACTCGCCAATATTAAGGGCATTTAAATGGTCATTGGATGAACATATGGATGATAATGGGATAGTGTAGATGGGCTTGACAGTGGTTTCACAGGTTGGCACAACATGGAGGGCCGAAGTGCCTGTCCTGTTCTATGTTCTATGTTCTGAAGTGCCTCAGGAAATTTTACTGCATTAAAGGCACTGTTATAAATGCAAGTTGTTGGCGATCATTACCAGTATCTCAAATCATTGCTCAGATGGCCTCTACTCATTTCTGCTCTGTCAGACTCTGTTTCCTTTCTGCTACATGTGTTCATTTAAGGTCTCATTCTACTCACACAGCGGTTGACCAACCACCGTCAAACCTACGCTTCTCGGACATCACGAGGAAAAGCTTCCGGGTGGACTGGGATCATGGATCGGAGGAGGCGGACCAGTACAGAATCAGCTGGGTTCCATCTGGGGGAGGGGACAAAAAAGAGGTGATGAAATCCATACTTTCTGCTTCTGTGTAGCTCCAGCTGATTTTTAAATTTGCCTTGCAACATGCGAGTGTGAAGCAAAACCGCTGTCAGACAGATCTGTATATGTATGAAAATGTTCCTCCTTTCCAGAAACGATGTTTCATTGCATCCTTGTAATCTTTTCCACACTTGCTAATGAGTTGCATTCTCTGTTGGTCGTGGGGGCATGATCACACTGAAAACAGCAGGTATTTTCCATTCCCAACAGGGACACGCAGTCACGGGCAGGACTGGAAAATTTGGAGATCGGCCAAAACTCAATTGCGTGGGATGAGCTCTTGAAAGCATAACCTGCAAAAGCATAAGCACGTTGTTTCTGAATGGCATTACTGTACTGGAAGGTGATCAGAAAACTGCTTTCCGCACGGACCATATGCTCTTTCGTATTGAGATGTTGGGCTCAGTTGCCCACTCAAAGAAGAGCATTTGTGTAATGAACAAAACCGTCCAAATTAGTTCATTCCTTCAATTGAATTTTCTCCAGAAATACTCCACATGACCACGAAGGAATGCCACTGGGAAAGGTGGCTGCAGCCAAGGGTTGGTAAAGGATTTTAAGGTCCTTGTGGCCCCCTGAGTGATATGAAATTCAAACATCCCCATTTAATTAAGGGAATCAGTTTGCAGAAAACAAATTGGTTTCATGCACTGAACGTATCTTGAACTTCGCTTTCTGCCTATTCTTCCAGATGATTATAAATGGCAAAGAGACAAGCCAGGTTTTAGATAACCTGGATCCTGACACCTTATATGATATTACACTTACTGCCATCTACCCAAACAAGAAGGAAAGTGATGACGTCGCAGCCTCCCAGCGTACATGTAAGTCTTTAGCATATAAAAATCTCCATTTGTCTTTCCTTGGCGTACCGTGGGGCAGCACGGAGCAGCACGGTAGCATTGTGGATAGCACAATGGCTTCACAGCTCCAGGGTCCCAGGTTCAATTCCGGCTTGGGTCACTGTCTGTGCGGAGTCTGCACATCCTCCCCGTGTGTGCTTGGGTTTCCTCCGGGTGCTCCGGTTTCCTCCCACAGTCTAAAGATGTGCAGGTTAGGTGGATTGGCCATGGTAAATTGCCCTTAGTGTCCAAAATTGCCCATAGTTTTGGGTGGGGTTACTGGGTTATGGGGATAGGGTGGAGATGTTGACCTTGGGTAGGGTGCTTTTTCCAAGAGCCGGTGCAGACTCGGTGGGCCGAATGGCCTTCTTCTACACTGCAAAAGTCTATGATCTATTCTATGATCTTAGCAATTATCTTCAAATATTGAAAAGAGGACAAAGTGACATTGAAAGCACATGCTGCATATTGTGATGTGCAGCAGATCACAATGTCCTTCAGGATGGGGTGTGGGATTAGTATGTTCCCCTGGATTCTCTGCTTCTGCTGTTGCAAAGTGTATCTATTGGCTTCATTGGCTAGCCTGCTTGTGTCCAATATTCCTGGGCCATACAGCACCTTCAGCCAGATAAATTTATAAAACCATAGAATTCCGACAGTGTAGAAGGAGGCCTTGTGTGTCTGCACCAACCCTCTGAAAGAGGAACCTAATTAGGCCCACTCCCCTGCCCAATCCCTGAAACCCCCCCTGACCGGCACATCTGGGACTATTTAGCATGACCAATCCACCTAATGTGCACATCTTTGGACTGTGGGAGAAAATCGGAGGACCCTGAGGAAACCCACAAAGACACGGAGAGAACGTACACGCGCCACACAGACAGTCTACCGAGGCAGGAATTGAACCCAGTTCTCTGGCGCTGTGAGGCAGCAGTGATAACCCAACCCCTGATTAATCTATGCCTCCCTCAACTTGCCTCCTCTTTTATTGATGGACCCACTTCCCCAGCCCCTTTTCTATTCCTCATAGAAAAATGATTGGCCTCACCCCATTTCCCCACTACCTGGGCGTAACTTGTCTATACAAAGGTAAATAACAATCATATTTGTATTTATCTAACATAGTTTAACAGTCTGAAGTAACTTTATTGGATGACATCAGCAGATTGCTATCCATTTAAGTTAAACTAGTGATGTCTGTTTCTCAGAGAATTAGAAACAATATTGCCCCATACCGTTTTGCTGAAGTTGAGAGGGGTGGCATGTGGCACAGTGGCTAGCACTGGGACTGCGGCACTGAGAAGACAGAGGGTGGTGATGGATGGAAAATTTTCAGACTGGAGACCAGTTACCAGCGGTGTACCACAGGGATCAGTGCTGGGTCCTCTGCTATTTGTGATTTTTATCAATGACATTGATGCGATACAGAGCTGGGCTGAAAAATGGCAGATGGAGTTTAACCCTGATAATTGCGAGGTGATTCATTTTGATGGAAAAAAATTCAATGCCCATTACAGGGTCAACGGCAGGGTTGTGAGGAATGTGGAGGAACAGAGAGAACTTGGAGTTCATGTCCACATATCTCTGAAGGTTGCCACTCAAGTGGATAGAGCTGTGAAGAAGTCTTATAGCGTGTTAGCTTTTATTAACAGGGGCATGAGTTTAAGAGCCGCGGGGTTATGCTGCAACAATTCCTCACCCTGCTGAGACCACATTTGGAGCATTGTGTGAAGTTCTGGTCACCTCATTACAGGAAGGATGTGGAAGCATTGGAAAGGGTGCAAAGGACATTTACCAAGATGCTGTCTGGATTGCAGGATAGGTCTTATGAGGAAAGGTTGAGGGAGTTACAGCTTTTCTCTTTGTAGTGGAGGAGGATGAGAGGTGACATAAGAGGTTGAGAAAATGATGAGGGGGTTAGAGATTATTACCTTGGGTGGATGTAGCTGTTACAAGGGGGCATAACGATAAGATTCAGGGTGGGAGATATAGGAGGGATGTCCGAGGTAGGTTCTTTACTCAGAGAGCGTTTAGGGTGTGGAATGGACTGCCTGCTGTAATAGTGGAGTCAGACACTTTAGGAACTTTAAAGTAGTTATTGGATAGGAACATGTAGCACACCAGAATGACATGGAGTGGGATCGCTTAATCTTGCGTTCGGACAATGCTCGGCACAACATCGAGGGCCGAAGCCCCTGTTCTCTGCTGCACTGTTCTATGTTCTATGTGTTGCACATTTTACTTGAGTTTATTACGCGTTTTATAGGAGTGTATTAACACGCCTCCGTTCAAAGGCCGTGTGCTTAACACTACTACAGCTCTGTGTATGTAATTATGCTCGGAGTCGCCAGGTGTCGTATTTAGACACCTCACAAGTATATCAAGGTCAGGTTCAAAGTAATAAATCTGTACACCGATTAGTAAGTTCAAACGATTGATATTTATTATAACAAATATAATAAATACACATGCATACGCGAAAGAGACTAAGTTACTTCTAAACTAAACGACTAAAATACTTATCTAAACAGGAACAGGCAAGGTCAGGGAGCGAGGCCTTCGTCCCGTTCTTGGTCTGCAACTCTCAGAGTGTTAAAGGTCGTCAGGGTCTAGCAAGTCTGGCTCACGTAGCGATCGTGGTGGTGAAACTTACAGTTCGATGGCTGGTGGCTCAACGGCTGGTGATGGAACTGGAGTCAGGATGCGATGTATCAGCAAAGCGATGAAGACAGCAGAGAGCCGGAGCCAAGACAAAGGCAAGCCGGAGCAACAACAGACCGGACCATGTGCGGGGTCTACTTTTATAGGTCCCCCCAAAGTCCGTGCCTCTTCGGGGTGGTCTCTACCTTTTGTATATCGATTGGGTCTTCTCCCAATCGATATTTTCCAAACCCCCCAATCTGAGGGTCGCTTCTCGATGGGTGGGGCGGTCTCTATGGTGCTTTGTGATGGATACTTATGGTGCCGTTTCGTCTGGGCGTCCACTCAAAGTATCCATTCAAACCTAAATGTTTCTATTGTGTGGGCCTGGATCTAGATCACCTCATTACTATGCAAATCGTTGTTGCCATTTACACCTTTAGCTGAGATCCTGCACCTGGCCATAAACTGGTTTCTGTACGTGCAGAATGCTAATTAGCCTTCTGCAAACTGCTTGTCCTTGCTAAGACTGTTTTCTCCCTGCAGCCTTAGCAGTTTTCCATTTTTGTAGCCCAGTGTCCATCTTAGGTGGCTACATTCCCTCCTTGTGATCCTCACAATAAAATTGTGAAGGATCACCTATGCACGTTGCTTCGATTGCTTCTGGGTGCCCTCTTTGGGTTCCCTGACCTCAGCAAGTTCCTGGGCGTCTACTCTGTCTTTGACTATGGGAAGAAAAACATTTTTATCTGACATTTCTACTTGGCGCTATGTCAAAGGGGACATGCATTACCAAAACCGGGAAACTCTACCTATCACAACTATTATCCTTATCCTTAAACATTTTATTACAGTCTAAAAACCTTATCCATTCACACCACATTACATATCACTTCCTGACTCGGCAGTCGAGTTCAGGACAATATAATACATGGGTATCCTTTATTAACATAGTGCTTTATTCATTGAGGGGCTGGGGGGATTGGTGGAAACCAAAAATAGGGGATTGAACTCCGTAGATGGTTGAGGGGCAGGAACGGGAGGCTCTCCTTTTCCACTTCCTCAACCTGAGGGTCTGTACAATTATGCAGAGGATTGCAATCACTAGCAGTGATTCAATCACGTATGACATTGAGTACCATGTCATAAATTTTGTGCACCAGGTCTGAACTTCGCTGATCAGAGCTGAGCACGGGGAAGTTGGTGTGAGGGAAACATTGACGGCGGGGGTTGTGGGGGAAACGTGACTTGCTTCCACATATGCAAATACAACATTTAACAGTAATAGGTAGGCTTCCATCATGGTCTTCTCTTCGTTCTCTTCCTCTTCCTTCTGTATGGCCGATCCTTGCTGTGAACCCTCTTTCGTCCTTCGAAAGCTATGGGATCAAGCACAGTATCTGTCAATACACAGTTTAATATCCGTACTTGTTAGTGTATCTGTCCTCCAATTCCAATTGACCCATTAAAATGACTGGCCAAGTCACACCCTGTGACTCCCCTCATTTTTTTTTCGAAAGCGAATTTTAGGAACAAAATACACCTAACAACTTTCCTCCTGCGAGCCGTCTCGCAGGCTTTGCTAATTTACCATCCGAATGTTCCTGGATGTAAATAGCATGTGGGATGGCGGCCTAAGGGCTACCTAACAAAAAATGAAAACAAATTTGGTCCGAATCAATACTTCTAGGTAAACCCCATCTCGTGAAGATGTGGTGGGTCAGGATCTTTGCAGCTGTCTTAGCTGTATTTGTTCTTGAGGGGAATGCCTCTACCCATTTGGTAAAGGTATCAATTACCACCAGCATGTATTTATGGCCATTCCTACAAGTGGGCAATGGTCCTATAAAGTCGATCTGGAGGTTTGTCCAGGGGCCATTAACTGGTCGAGTATGCCGAAGCTGGGCCTTTTTGGAATACCTCTCCGGGTTATTCTGGGCGCAAATAAGGCAATTCTCAATGTAATGGGTTACATCGGTCCTGAGGTTAGGCCACCAACAGAGCTGCCTGAGGTGCCTCGTGGTCGTGTCGATTCCTTGATGTCCGTGTCCGTCATGGAACAAGGCAATCATTTTGTTTCTGTCCTGCTGCGGGACCACATAAAGCTGGTCCTTGATGATCACACACTCATGTGAGGTCAGAGCGTGTCTAAACTTATCATACTGAGGCACAAAGTTGCCTTTAAAAATCTCCCTGATATCCTCATCCTGCTTCTGTGCTTCTGCTAAATCCTTAATGTCAGTCTGTGAGACTTGAACTGCGCTCACAGGGGCGCTAGCTGGTGCGCTAGCTGGGGGTGTCCACAAGTGTCCTCGCCTGGAACCTGCTTTAGCCAGTGCGTCGGCTTTTACATTCCCAGGGGGGATGATCTATGGTGGCTTCTAACATTTATAATGCCGAAGGTTCTATCCTTTGCTTTGTCTAGGATGTGGCGGAGTAAAGGGGCTGATGGAAGGGGGTTCCCGTCTGCAGAGACAAAACCTCGTGTCCTCCACAGGGGTAGAAAATCTGTTAGACTGTTGCAGACATAGACTGTCCGAATATATGTCCGCCGGGCTGGGGAAAGAATCGGGGTGGTCCACTATATAAGCTATGGCCGCGAGCTCTGCTGCCTGCGCGCCCAAGTGACCTGGCAATTTTAAAGCTATTTCTTCGAGTGCGCGACCCTGCGCGTCCTCGACATAGATGCCGCATCCAGTGATACGCTCACCATATAAAACCGTGGATGAACCGTCCACGTGTATCTTCAGTGGGCCACACGTGTCTGTGTGTTGGGGGCTTTGTCTTGGGTTCCCTATCTTCCTGGGGGGTGTCTTCGCTATGAAGGGTCCTGTGTTGTGTAGGGGTGCTACAATTTCACATTCATGGGGCTGTCCTGGGTATTGGAGGTTGTCGGCTAAAAATGTGTGTGTCCGGGTCCGTTTTACCGTAATGTCGCGTCCTTGTAAAAGTAACGTCCACCTAGCTGCCCTAATCTGGCTAACTGAACCGTCCTTCAGTCGACCGTCTAGGAGTAACTGTGTGGGGGTATGCTTGGTCAAAATGGTGATGGGGTTGAGTCCGGTAATGTAGGAGAAGTATTGCACTGCCCAGAAAACTGCAAGGAGGTGCCTCTCGCAGGCTGAGAATCCTTGTTCTACTGGGTCTCAAAGTCGGGAGGCATAAGCCACTGGTCTTAGCTGCTCGTGCCGTTCCTGAAGTAACACGGCCGAGAGGGTCAGATCTGTGCTCGCTACCTCTATTGCATAGGGGGAAAGTTGGTCTGGGACTTGCAGCGCGGGTGCTGCACTAAGGGCTTTCTTTAACTCCTCCACAGCCTCTGTATGCTGCGGAAGCCATTCCCAGGGGGCTCCTTTCTTAAGGAGGTCTGAGAGTGGGGCGGCTTTTGTCGCGAATCCGTCGATGTGGTTCCGACAATAACCAACCAGTCCTAAGAACGACCGGAGGGCTGAAACATTCTGGGAAAGGGGCAATTTGACAATCGAATCAATTCTTTTGAATTCGATCTCGCGTTTGCCGTGTGTGATGACTGTACCCAAATACATCACGTTATTTTCCAAAATCTGGGCCTTTCTTGGGTTAACTTTACATCCAATCTCAGTTAAAAGTTCCAGGAGCTCGGCCAGAAGTGTAATGTGCTCTGCCTTTGTGTCTGTCTGCAGTAATAGGTCGTCCACATACTGTACCAGACATTCGGGGCGGGAAAATGTTTCTAAGCCATTCGCCAGCTGTCGGTGGAAAATGGAGGGGGAATTGTGGAATCCTTGTGGGAGGCATGTCCACGTGTACTGTTGTGCTTTGAAAGTGAAGGCAAATTTGTACTGGCACGCCTTTGCCAATGGGATTGACCAGAAACCATTGCTAATGTCCAATACCGTGAAGAATTTGGAGTTGAGTCCCTGTTTGAGCATGGTCTCGGGACTTGTTGCTACCGTGGGGGCTACTGCTGGGGTTACTTTGTTGAGCTCCCGATAATCAATGGTCAGACGCCATGATCCGTCGGGCTTTCTCACTGGCCAAATAGGGGCATTATTGGAGGAGGCTACTGTTCTAAGCACCCCTTGTTCCAATAAGCTACCTATTACCTTCTCTATTTCCCCCTCTGCTTCTCGGGGAAATCTGTATTGTTTCTGTGGTCGGGGGTCAGGTCCGGTAACGTGAATTTGTCCAGTCATTCTGCCGCAGTCGTGCCGGTGACTGGCAAATGCTGTCCTGTGTTTGTTTAATACTGCTTTTACTTGTCTGTCCGTGTTTAGTGCAGTCAGGTCAAATTAATAGTCGCCTACTGCGCTAATCCGATTAGCGTACTCTCCTACTGTGAGAGTAGCGGATGCTCTGTCTGATCTTGCCATTCGCCAGACACACTGGTTAACTGGGTCGAACGACAGGCTATGGGCATTCATAAAATCTATCCCCAGTATGTGTTCTGCTGTCCGGGGAAGATTTACTAGAACGACGGGGTGTTTGGTGGAAATGTTCCCGAGCTGGATTGCTACGGGTGCTGTAATGTGTCCCTGCTGCGAGTGTCCTGTGAAACCTCTAAGTGTGATGGTGGAGGTGGTCGGCTACGTGTCTGCCTGTGCCGTGGTGGTGGAATTAATCGTGGTGCGGGACCCTCCTGTGTCCCAAAGTAACTCTATGGGCTTCCCTCTAACCTTAGCTGTGACTACCGGTCTTCCGGATTGATCCCAAAGAGTGTCACAGACCCAAGTGGGGGAGCCCGAACACCGTCAGTCCGTCCCGTCCACATTGGTCTGTCCTGACTGTATCCCTATGCTATGGATCGGTTTTGCTTTGTGTCTATTCAGAGTGCCTGTCTGCTGGCCTCTCTGTGATCTTTGGGGTGCATTGCATTCCTTAGCCCAATGTCCTAACTGGCCACAGTTGTAGCATTCCTGCGACTTCTGTGGAGGGCTGTTCTTTCCTTCATTTACCCATGCGGGGTTTTGGTGCGCTCTCACTGCCTGAATGTCCGCTGCAGCCTGAGCTTCTTCTGGGGACTTTACTTTGCCTCTGCCCTGAACTGATTGCTCCCAAGCGCGGGACAATCTTTTCAGGACCCACTTCTCATTATGGGCCTCTTCTGAGGGGTCATAACTGTTGCAAGCACTCTGTCCTGCATCTGTGGCATGGGAAATTATGGTGCGCGTCTTTTTAACCATGTTTTCACGGTTCAAATGGGCTCTATTTAAATCGCCGAAAACTGCGTTAAAATGGATCCACAGCCTTCCTGCAAATGCTGTGGGGTGCTCGGTTTTCTTTTGTCGGCACTTGTTAAGTCCTTCGACTGGGTCACCTCGGTTATACCCTATGGCATCTAAAATGGAGGTGTGCATTTCCTCTAGGGTGCCTCCGCCAACGTTCTGTGGGTCGGGGAGGGGTGCTACTACCGATTGGTCTAAGCTCAGAACCGTGAGCTTAACCTGCTCTCTCGTCCAGGCCGTACATGGTTGCCTGCTGTTTCACTTTCGCGAAAAATTGGTGGGGGTCTGCGGTGGGGAGAAACGGAGTGATCTTCTCACACGCGTCCCTGAGTTGGGTTACAGTTAAGGGGGTGGTGTAAGTGATATCGGGTGCGCCTTCTGTGGTCGCTTTCCTTTGGGTGGTTACTTGATTCATTGGTGCGGTGACTATCTGATCTGTGGGGGGTTGGGGTGCTTGTCTTTTCTGCTGCGCTGCTGGCGCACATGTTCCCTGAACATAACGCTGCGCGGTCTCACTTAATTCCTGCCAGTCTGCGGCATTCTCCTCATCTAGCTTTGTTCCAAAGGTACTTTGGAACCCATTCTGCACTGAAAGCAGAGATTGCAGTTCCGCAATCTGCTTTCTACACTTCGCATGATCCATTGTACTCTGTCTTTGTTCTGTGGTGGCAGCATGGAGTGCTCTTAAAGCTGCCTTTAGGTCAGAGCATTGCCTCTGCAAAGCCTCTACCTGCTTCTCTGATTCTTCTCTTATCAGGACGGCACGTTGCATGTCCTGATAGGCCTTTTCGTACTGAGTCTGGGAACTGCTGAGATGGGCTAGACAAGACTGATGTGCCCTCTTGGCATCATCCACCTCTCTACCTTTCTCTGCCAGCTTCCCTCTAAGTTCCATGTTCTCTTTCTCGATGTCCCTGACCTCCACTTTGCTCATCCGATTTCTCTCTTCTAATTCTGCCCGGAGCGTTTGAACGACCTCCTCTGTGCCTCGCAACTGTGCCAAACAGGACACGATTGCCATCGGCTTGCGTGATTTACTAAGGTTTTTCTTATGAATTTGAGAGAGGTTCTCCCACCAAGTATATCCTATACTTCCGGGACCTGTCTCCTCATTCATACAGAATTCTTTCCAAAGGGGCCATCCCTTTCCTTGCAGATACTTGCGGAGTTCCAGCTCCCACACGGGACACTGACTTACTCGGCTACTGCTGGTCGCTGCGACCACAAACCGTTCTGGGTTCATGAGGCGTTCCATTGCCTGCATGGCCATTTTCTCTGACTCACTTTAATTTGGAACAGGGGGTGTTGAGGTTATGTTTTACGAAACGGGTAAGGCTTACGCTATGTTCCGTTCACAAAACTCCCGAAAGTTTGTCGCAACAAAAATGCTTTCAGGTTTTCCTTACAACCCTGTTAGTACGCATGCACAAAACACACTTCCGAATTACGTTTATTCGTTTGAACACCTTGATTACTTGTGATTTCTTTTCTTTTCTTTACTCAGATTTCTAATTCAAATTTCAGGGTCCTCGACGGAGTGGGGGTGCCACGTGTAACCGCGTCCCGGCGGAGTCGCCACTAAATGTTGCACGTTTTACTTGAGTGTATTACGCGTTTTATTGGAGTGTATTAACACGCCTCCGTTTAAAGGCCGTGTGCTTAACACTACTATGTATATGCTCTGTGTATGTAATTATGCTCGGAGTCGCCAGGTGTCGTATTTAGACACCTCACAAGTATATCAAGGTCAGGTTCAAAGTAATAAATCTGTACACCGATTAGTAAGTTCAAACGATTGATATTTATTATAACAAATATAATAAATACACATGCATACGCGAAAGAGACTAAGTTACTTCTAAACTAAACGACTAAAATACTTATCTAAACAGGAACAGGCAAGGTCAGGGAGCGAGGCCTTCGTCCCATTCTTGGTCTGCAACTCTCAGAATGTTAAAGGTCGTCAGGGTCTAGCAAGTCTGGCTCACGTAGCGATCGTGGTGGTGAAACTTACAGTTCGATGGCTGGTGGCTCAACGGCTGGTGATGGAACTGGAGTCAGGATGCGATGTATCAGCAAAGTGATGAAGACAGCAGAGAGCCGGAGCCAAGACAAAGGCAAGCCGGAGCAACAACAGACCGGACCATGTGTGGGGTCTACTTTTATAGGTCCCCCCAAAGTCCGTGCCTCTTCGGGGTGGTCTCTACCTGCTGTATATCGATTGGGTCTTCTCCCAATCGATATTTTCCAAACCCCCCAATCTGAGGGTCGCTTCTCGATGGGTGGGGCGGTCTCTATGGTGCTTTGTGATGGATACTTATGGTGCCGTTTCGTCTGGGCGTCCACTCAAAGTATCCATTCAAACCTAAATGTTTCTATTGTGTGGGCCTGGATCTAGATCACCTCATTACTATGCAAATCGTTGTTGCCATTTACACCTTTAGCTGAGATTCTGCACCTGGCCATAAACTGGTTTCTGTATGTGCAGAATGCTAATTAGCCTTCTGCAAACTGCTTGTCCTTGCTAAGACTGTTTTCTCCCTGCAGCCTTAGCAGTCCTCCATTTTTGTAGCCCAGTGTCCATCTTAGGTGGCTACACATGTTCCATGAGGAGCCGGGTTCGAATCCCAGCCCTGGGTTGCTGTGCGTGTGGAGTTTGCACATTCTCCTCATGTCTGCGTGGGTTTCACCCCCCCAACCCAATGGTGTGCACGTTAGGTGGATTGGCCACGCTAAACTCCCCCTGAATTGGAAGAAAAACAGTAAGTGGGTGCATTAAAAATTTTTTACAAAGTAAGTCAGGTGACATGGAAAAGATAATCAACCGCAGTAAACCTGCACATATATTATGGAATATTACCTTATTGACTCGCAATATTCCTCAAACTTCATTATCCACTGTAACACATTTTTTGATCTGTTTCTACTGTTGAATTTAGTGACCCATTGCACTAACATACTTCAATCCATTTCCCCCACCCCTAATCCATTACCCCTACATGTGAAGCCGTTCTGCTTTATGTCAGTATCCAACATTTCAGCTTGCATCTCCTTTATTTAGCCTTGCTGTCTTGCTGATCTCTCTGTCCTTGATCAGCAGCATTATTCCAATAGAGCTGGAAAAACACCGCCTCAACTTTCGATGAGGTGCTTTATAGCATCCTGGACTCAACACCGTGTTCAACAATTTTACATCATTATCCAGGCCCCATTTTGGTTCCTTTCCGTTTGCAACTTTTGATTTTAACCCATTTTTCTCTTGTTTCTGCTTTGAGACAGCAGCTGCTCATTATTCTGTGATTCACGCCTCCTCTGGCCACATCTTGTTCCATTCCCCACATTGACAACGCTTTTGTTATTTAATTTCTCCTGCCCTCCACCCTGTGACAGAAATTCCCACTTTTTTAAATCACCTCCCATCTGCTTAAAACCTGTTGACTTATTTTTCTCCTCTTCAGGTGTTGCCAGACCAGCTGGACATTTTCAGCATTTTTTGTTTTTACATCACCTTTCCCTTGTCTTTTGTGGGGGAAAAATATTTTGTTGTATTTTCATGCCGTGCAACAGCAGCAATAAATCCTGTCAACCTTTCCTAAAGTTCAGTGGGACCCTCAACCTGGGATGATCGCACAGGCTGATTATGGGTGGGGATTTCAACATGCTTGTTGATCAAGGCGTGGACCGGTCATGTTCGAGAACGGGCAAGGTGCCAGCAATGGCAAAGGAGCCGAAATGGATCATGGAGTAGGTGGGAGGGGGTGGGGTGGATCCGTGGAGATTTAGGCAGCCGAGAGCCAGGGAATTTTCTTCCTTCTCCCACGTTCACAAGGTGTAATCTGGGATAGATTTCTTTGTTGGGGGCAGGGCCCTGTTGGTGAGGGTGGTGGATACGGGGTATTCGGCAATTACGATATTGGACCATGCTCCGTACTGGGTGGACCTGCAGGTCAGTGTGGACAGTAAGGGACGCCCACAGTGGAGATTGGATGTGGGGCCGTTGGCGGACGAGGTGGTCTGCGAGAGATTGAGGAAGTGGATGCTGAACGACCTGCAGATAAACGATACGGGGGAGGTCTCAGCAGCGGTGGTCTGGGAAGCGCTGGAGGCGGTGCTGAGAGGGGACCTGATCTAGATCCAGACTTACAGTGACAGGACGGACAGCCATGATGTGGTGGTGCCGGCGTTGGATTGGGGTGAGTACTGTAACACGGACAGGGCAGAGACGGACCGACTGGTAAGAGAGAGCCTACGAGTGGGTAGGAAGTATGTGAAGGCTCCAGAGCCAGGGCTGTTGAGGGAATGCCGGAGGCTGCAGGCAGAATTTAGTTTGTTAACTACAGGAAAGGTAGTGGAGGAACTCAGGAAGGTGAAGGAAGCGGTGTACATGGGGAAAAGGCCAGTAGGTTGATTGCACAGCAGCTCAGACAAAGGGAGGCAGCGATGGAAATAGGGAAAGTAGTTGATGGGGATTGGAACTTAGTTGGGGACTCGGAGGGGGTGAGCAAGGCCTTTGGGACTTTTATAGTAGTCCTTGATAAATATCAAACTAATCGGTAGGACTGAGTGGATGGTAAGGGTGGTGTAGCTCTGTTATTTAAGGATGACATCCGGGCAATAGTAAGGGATGACATCGGTGCAATGGAGGACAAGGTTGAATCCATTTGGGTGGAAATTAGGAATAGTAAGGTGAAAAAGGCACTGATAGGAGTAGTCTATCGGCGACCAAATAGTAACAATATGGTGGGGCAGGCAATAAACAAAGAAATAACTGATGCATGTAGAAATGGTACAGTCGTTATCATGGGGGATTTTAATCTACATGGTGATTGGTTTAACCAGGTCGGTCAAGGCAGCCTGGAGGAGGAGTTTATAGAATATATCCGTGATAGTTTCCGAGAAGTGTATGTAACAGAACCTTCAAGGGAACAAGCGGCCCTAGATCTGGTCCTGTATCATGAGACAGGATTGACTAATGATCTCATAGTTCGGGACAATCTCGGAAGGAGCGATAACAGTATGGTGCAATTTAAAATACAGATGGAGGGTGAGAAGGTGAAATCAAACAGTAGTGTTTTGTGCTCAAACAAAGCAGATTACAATGGCATGAGAGAAAAGCTAGCTGAGGTAGACTGGGAGCAAAGACTTTGTGGTGAAACAGTTGAGGAACAGTGGAGAACCTTCCAAGCGATTTTTCACAGTATATACCAACAAAAAGGAAGGACGGTAGAAAGAGGGAGAATCGACCATGCATATCTAAGGAAATAAGGAAGAGTATCAAATTGAAGGAAAAAGCATCCAAAGTGGCAAAGTTTAGTGGGAGACTAGAAAACTGGGAAATCTTTAAGGGGCAACAGAAAGCTACTAAAAAAGCTATAAAGAAGAGAAAGATAGATTATAAGAGTGAACAAGCGCCGGAACGTGGCGACTAGGGGCTTTTCAGGTAAATATCTGTCCTGTAGAGGATGAGAAGCGTGATTTAATAATAGGAGTTGAGGAAATGGCTGAGGAACTGAACAGGTTTTTTGGGTCTGTCTTCACAGTGGAAGACACAAGTAACATGCCAGTAACTGATAGAAATGAAACTATGACAGGTGAGGACCTTGAGATGATTGTTATCATGAAGGAGATAGTGGTGGGCAAGCCCATAGGGCTAAAGGTAGACAAGTCTCCTGGCCTTGATGGAATGCGTCACAGAGTGCTAAAAGAGATGGCTCAGGAAACTGCAAATGCACTCGTGATAATATACGAAAATTCACTAGACTCTGGGATGGTCCCGGCGGATTGGAAATGAGCAAACGTGACACCACTGTTTAAAAAAGGAGGTAGGCAGAGAGCGGGTAATTATTGTCCAGTTAGCTTAACTTCGGTAGTAGGGAAGATGATGGAATCTATCATCAAATAAGAAATAGTGAGACGTCTGCATGGAAATTGTCCCATTGGGCAGACGAAGCATGGGTTCATAAATGGGAAGGTCGTGCCTTACTAATGGAGTGGAATTTTTTGAGGACCCTACCAGAACGGTAGATAATGGGGAGCTAATGGAAGTGGTATATCTGGATTTCCAGAAAACCTTTGGCAAGATGCCACACAAAAGGTTGCTCCACAGGATAAAGATGTATGGCATTAAGGGTAAAGTAGTAGCATGGATAGAGGATTGGTTAACTAATAGAAAGCAAAGAGTGGGGATTAATGAGTGTTTCTCTGGTTGGCAATCTGTAGCTAGTGGTGTCTCTCAGGGATCAGTGCTCAGACCGCAATTGTTCACAATTTGCTTCAATGATTTGGAGTTGGGGACAAAGAGCAGTATGTCCAAGTTTGCAGACGACACTAAGATGAGTGGTAAAGCAAAAAGTGCAGAGGATTCCGGAAGCCTGCAGAGGAATTTGGATGGGTTAAGTGAATGGACTAGGGTCTGGCAAATGGAATACAATGTTGACAAATGTGTGGTTATCCATTTTGGTAGGAATAACAGCAAACAGGATAATTAATTAAATGACAAAATATTAAGACATGCTGCTGTGCAGAGAGACCTGGGTGTGCTCGTGCATGTGTCGAAAATATTGGTTTACAGTTTCAACAGGTGAATAAGAAAGAGAATGGAATTTTGTCATTCATTGCTCAAGAGATGGAGTTCAAGACTTGGGAGGTTATGCTGCAATTGTATAAGATGTCAGTGAGGCCAAACCTGTAGTATTGTGTTCAGTTTAGGTTCCCTTTCCTGAGAAAGGACGGACTGGAGGTTGTGCAAAGGAGATTCACTAGGTTAATCCCAGAGCTGAAGGGGTTGGATTACGAGAAGTTGCATAGTCTGGGTCTGTACTCGTTGGAATTTAGAAGGATGAAGGAGGGATCTTCTAGAAACATGTGAAATTATAAAGGGAATAGATAGGATAGATGTGGGCAGGTTATTTGCACTGGCAGGTGAAAGCAGAACTCGGGGGCACAGCCTCAAAATAAGGGGAAATAGATTGAGGCGTGTGTTTAGGAGGAACTTCTTCACCCAAAGGGTTGTGCATCTATAGAATTCCTTGTCCAGTGAAGCAGTTGAGGCTCCTTCATGAAATGTTTTTTTAGAGAAAGATCGATAGCTTTTTCAAGAATAAAGGGATTCAGGGTTATGGTGTTCGGGCCGGAAAGTGGAGCCGAGTCCACAAAAATCAGCCATGATCTCATTGAATGGTGGAGCAGGATCGAGGGGCCATGTGGCCTTCTCCTGCTTCTAGTTCTTATGTACTTATGTGCCTGTCAGGGAGGGAGGAAGTGGTCAAGCGAGGGAACCGTGGTTTACTAAAGTAGTTGAATCACATGTCAAGAGGAAGAAGGAGGCTTATGTAAAGATGAGACGTGAAGGTTCAGTTAGGGCGCTCGAGAGTTACAGGTTAGCTAGGAAGGATCTAAAGAGACAGCTAAGAAGAGCCAGGAGGGGACATGAGAAATCTTTGGCACGTAGGATCAAGGATATCCCTAAAGCTTTCGATAGGTATGTGAGGAATAAAAGAATGACTAGGGTAAGATGTGGGCCTGTCAAGGAAAGTTGTGCGTGGAGTCCAAGGAGATAGGAGAGGTGCTGAATGAATATTTTTCCATCAGTATTCACACAGGAAAACGACGATGTTGTTGAGGAGAATAATGAGGTACAGGCTACTTGACTTAAAGGACTTGAGGTTCAAAAGGAGGAGGTGTGAGCAATTCTGTAAAGTGTGAAAATACCTAAGTCCCCTGAGCTTGATGGGATTTATCATAGGATTCTCTGAATTAAGGGAAGAGATTGCGGAGCCTTTGGCTTGGATCTTTATATTATCTTTGCCTACAGGAATAGTGCCAGTAGGTTGGAGGACATCAAATGTTGTTCCCTTGTTCAAGAAGGGGAATAGAGACAACCCCGGTATCTGTAGACCAGTGTGCCGTACTCTGTTGTGGGCAATATCTTGGAAAGTCTCAGAAGAGATAGAATTTATAATCATCTGGAAAGGAATAATTTGCTTAGAGATAGTAAACACGGTTTTGTGATGGGTAGGTCGTGCCTCACAAACCTTATTGAGTTCTTTGAAAAGGTGACCAAACAGGTGGTCGAGGGTAAAGCAGTTGATTGGTGTACATGGATTTCAGTAAAGCGTTTGATGAGCTTCCGCATGGTGGGCCATTGCAGAAGACACGGAGACATGGGATTCAGGGTAATATAGCAGTGTGGATCAGAAATTGGCTAGCTGGAAGAAGACAAATTTGATAGGAAATGTTCAGCCGGAGTTCAGTTACTAGTGGTGTACCACAAAGAACTGTTTTGGGGCCACTGCTGTTTCTCATTTTTATAAATGGCCTGGAGGAGGGCGTAGCAGTATGGGTGAGTAAATCTGCAGATGGCACTCAACTCGCTGGAGTTGTGGACAGTGCGGAACGATGTTGCAAGTTACAGAGGAGCAGTATAAGCTGCAGAGCTGGACTGACAGGTGGCAAATGGACTTTAATGCAGAAAATTGTGAGGTGATTCATTTTGGAAGGAATAACAGGAAGACAGATTACTGGGCTAATGGTAAGATTCTTGGTCGTGTGGATGAGCGGAGAGATCTCGGTGTCCATGCACATAGATCCCTGAAAGTTGTCACTCCGGTAGATAGTGCTATTAATAATTTGGTGTGTTATCTTTTATTGCTAGAGAGATTGAGTTTCGGAGCCATGAGGTCATGTTGCAGCTGTACAAAACTCTGGTGCGTCTGCATTTGGAGCAGTGCTGGCAGTTCTGGTCGCCGTATAATAGGAAGGATATGGAAGCATTGGAAAGGGTGCAGAGGTGATTTACCAGGATGTTGCCTGGTCTGGAGGGAAGATCTTATGAGGGAAGGCAGAGGGTCTTGAGGCTGTTTTCGTCAGAGAAAAGAAGGTTTAGAGCTGAATTAAAGGAGGCATGCAAGATAACCAGAGGATTAGATGTGGTGAACAGTGAGAGACTTTTTCCTCGGATGATAATCATCGGCACATGGGGACATAGCTTTAAATTCAGGGGAGATAGATATAGGACTGATGGCAGAGGTTGCCTCTTTATTCAGAGAATAGTAATGGAGCGGAATGCACTGCATACAACAGGAGTGGACTCGCCAATATTAAGGGCATTTAAATGGCCATTGGATGAACATATGGATGATAATGGGATAGTGCAGATGGGCTTGACAGTGGTTTCACAGGTTGGCACAACATGGAGGGCCGAAGTGCCTGCCCTGTTCTATAGAGTTATAGAGAAATACAGCACAGAACAGGCCCTTCGGCCCACGATGTTGCGCCGAACTTTTGTCCTAGGTTAATCATAGAATTTTGGACAATTTTTCATGGCCAATCCACCCAACCTGCACATCTTTGGACTGTGGGATGTTCTATGTTCTGAAGTGCCTCAGGACATTTTACTGCATTAAAGGCACTGTTATAAATGCAAGTTGTTGGCGATCATTACCAGTATCTCAAATCATTGCTCAGATGTGCTCTACTCATTTCTGCTCTGTCAGATTCTGTTACCTTTCTGCTACATGTGTACATTTAAGGTCTCATTCTACTCACACAGCGGTTGACCAACCACCATCAAACCTACGCTTCTCGGACATCACGAGAAAAGGTTTTCGGTTGGACTGGGATCATGGATCGGAGGAGGCACACCAGTACAGAATCAGCTGGGTTCCATCTGGGGGAGGGGACAAAAAAGAGGTGATGAAATCCATACTTTCTGCTTCTGTGTAAATCCAGCTGATTTTTAAATTTGCCTTGCAACATGTGAGTGTGAAGCAAAACCGCTGTCAGACAGATCTGTATATGTGTGAAAATGTTCCTCCTTTCCAGCAACGATGTTTCATTGCATCCCTGTAATCCTTTCCACACTTGCTAATGATTTGCATTCTCTGTTGGTCGTGGGGGCATGATCACACTGAAAACAGCAGGTATTTTCCATTCCCAACAGGGACACGCAGTCACGGGCAGGACTGGAAAATTTGGTGATCAGCCAAAACCAATTGGGTGGGATGAGCTCTTGAAAGCATAACCTGCAAAAGCATAAGCACGTTGTTTCTGAATGGCATTACTGTACTAGAAGGTGATCAGAAAACTGCTTTCCGCACGTACCATATGCTCTTTAGTATCGAGATGTTGGGCTCAGTTGCCCACTCAAAGAAGAGCATTTGCGTAATGAACAAAACCGTCCAAATTAGTTCATTCCTTCAATTGAAATTTCTCCAGAAATACTCCACGTGACCACGAGGGAATGCCATTGGGAAAGGTGGCTGCAGCCAAGGGATGGTAAAGGATTTTAAGGTCTTTGTGGCCCCCTGAGTGATATTAAATTCAAACATCCCCATTTAATTAAGGGAATCAGTTTGCAGAAAACAAATTGGTTTCATGCACTGAACGTATCTTGACCTTCACTTTCTGCATATTCTTCCAGATGATTATAAATGGCAAAGAGACAAGCCAGGTTTTAGGTAACCTGGATCCTGACACCTTATATGATGTTACCCTTACTGCCATCTACCCAAACAAGAAGAAAAGTGATGAAGTCTCTGCCTCCCAGCGTACATGTAAGTCTTTAGCATATAAAAATCTCCATTTGTCTTTCCTTGGCGTACCGTGGGGCAGCACGGAGCAGCACGGTAGCATTGTGGATAGCACAATGGCTTCACAGCTCCAGGGTCCCAGGTTCGATTCCGGCTTGGGCCACTGTCTGTGCGGAGTCTGCACATCCTCCCTGAGTGTGCTTGGGTTTCCTCCGGGTGCTCCGGTTTCCTCCCACAGTCCAAAGATGTGCAGGTTAGGTGGATTGGCCATGATAAATTGCCCTTAGTGTCCAAAATTGCCCATAGTGTTGTGTGGGGTTACTGGTTTATGGGGATAGGGTGGAGATGTTGACCTTGGGTAGGGTGCTCTTTCCAAGAGCCGATGCAGACTCAATGGGCCGAATGGCCTTCTTCTGCACTGCAAAAGTCTATGATCGATTCTGTGATCTTAGCAATTATCTTCAAATACGTATTGAAAAGAGGACAAAGTGACATGGAAAGCACATGCTGCATATTGTGATGTGCAACAGATCACAATGTCCTTCAGGATGGGGTGTGGGATTAGTATGTTCCCCTGGATTCTCTGCTTCTGCTGTTGCAAAGTGTATCTATTGGCTTCATTGGCTAGCCTGCTTGTGTCCAATATTCCTGGGCCATACTGCACCTTCAGCCAGATAAATCTATAGAACCATAGAATTCCGACAGTGCAGAAGGAGGCTATTTGGCCTTGTGTGTCTTCACCGACCCTCTGAAAGAGGAACCTAATTAGGCCCACTCCCCTGCCCAATCCCTGAAGCACCCCCTAACCGGAACATCTGGGACTATTTAGCATGACCAATCCATCTAATGTGCACATCTTTGGATTGTGGGAGGAAATCGATTGACCCAGAGGAAACCCAGAAAGACACGGAGAGAACGTACAAGCGCCACACAGACAATCTACCGAGGCAGGAATTGAACCCAGTTCTCTGGCGCTGTGAGGCAGCAGTGATAACCCAACCCCTGATTAATCTATGCCTCCCTGAACTTGCCTCCTCTTTTATTGATGGACCCGCTTCCCCAACCCCTTATCTATTCCTCATAGAAAAATGATCGGCCTCACCCCATTTCCCCACTACCTGCGCGTCACTTGTCCATGCAAAGGTAAATAACAATCATATTTGTATTTATCTAACATAGTTTCACAGTCTGAAGTAACTTTACTGGATGACATCAGCAGATTGCTATCCATTTAAGTTAAACTAGTGATGTCTGTTTCTCAGAGAATTTGAAACAATATTTCCCCATCCCGTTTTGCTGAAGGTGGAAGGGGTGCATGTGGCACAGTGGCTACACTGGGACTGCAGCACTGAGAAGACAGAGGGTGGTGATGGATGGCAAATTTTCAGACTGGACACCAGTTACCAGCGGTGTACCACAGGGATCAGTGCTGGGTCCTTTGCTATTTGTGATTTTTATCAATGACATTGATACGATGCAGAGCTGGGCTGAAAAATGGCAGATGGAGTTTAACCCTGATAATTGCGAGGTGATTCATTTTGGTGGAAAAAATTCAATGCCCATTACAGGGTCAACGGCAGGGTTGTGAGGAATGTGGAGGAACAGAGAACTTGGAGTTCATGTCCACATATCTCTGAAGGTTGCCACTCAAGTGGATAGAGCTGTGAAGAAGTCTTATAGTGTGTTAGCGTTTATTAACGGGGGCTTGAGTTTAAGAGCCGCGGGGTTATGCTGCAACTATTCCTCACCCTGCTAAGACCACATTTGGAGCATTGTGTACAGTTCTGGTCACCTCATTACAGGAAGGATGTGGAAGCATTGGAAAGGGTGCAAAGGAGATTTACCAGGATGCTGCCTGGATTGCAGGATAGGTCTTATGAGGAAAGTTTGAGGGAGATACAGCTTTTCTCTTTGTAGCGGAGGAGGATGAGAGGTGACATAAGAGGTTGAGAAAATGATGAGGGGGTTAGAGACTATTACCTTGGGTGGATGTAGCTGTTACAAGGGGGCATAACGATCAGATTCAGGGTGGGAGATATAGGAGGGATGTCCGAGGTAGGTTCTTTACTCAGAGAGCGGTTAGGGTGTGGAATGGACTGCCTGCTGTGATAGTGGCGTCAGACACTTTAGGAACCTTCAAGTAGTTATTGGATAGGAACATGGAGCACACCAGAATGACATGGAGTGGGATCGCTTAATCTTGCGTTCGGACAATGCTCGGCACAACATCGAGGGCCGAAGCCCCTGTTCTCTGCTGCACTGTTCTATGTTCCATGTTCCATGAGGAGCCGGGTTCGAATCCCAGCCCTGGGTTGCTGTGCGTGTGGAGTTTGCACATTCTCCCCATGTCTGCGTGGGTTTCACCCCCCCAACCCAATGATGTGCACGTTAGGTGGATTGGCCACACTGAATTGGAAAAAAAACACTAAGTGGGTGCACTAAAAATTTTTTACAAAGTAAGTAAGGTGACATGGAAAAGATAATCAACCGCAGTATACCTGCCCGTATTTTATGGAATATTACCTTATTGACTCGCAATATTCCTCAAACTTCATTATCCAGTGTAACACATTTTTTGATCTGTTTCTACTGTTGAATTTAGTGACCTATTGCACTAACATACTTCAATCCCTTTCCACCACCCCGAATCCATTACCCCGACATGTGAAGCCGCTCTGCTTTATGTCAGTATCCAACATTTCAGCTTGCATCACGTTTATTTAGCCTTGCTGTCTTGCTGATCTCTCTGTCCTTGATCAGCAGCATTATTCCAATAGAGTTTGACAAACACCGCTTCAACTATCGGTGAGGTGCTTTATAGCATCCTGGATTCAACACCGTGTTCAACAATTTTATATCATTATCCAGGCCCCATTTTGGTTCCTTTCCGTTTGCAACTTCTGATTTTAACCCATTTTTCTCTTGTTTCTGCTTTGAGACAGCAGCTGCTCATTATTCTGCGATTCACGCCTCCTCTGGCCACATCTTGTCACATTCCCCACATTGACAACTCTTTTGTCATTTAATTTCTCCTGCCTTTCACCCTGTGACAGACCTTCCCACTTTTTTTAATCACCTCCCATCTGCTTAAAACCTGTTGACTTTTTTTTCTCCTCTTCAGGTGTTGCCAGACCAGCTGAGCATTTTCAGCATTTTTTGTTTTACATCACTTTTACCTTGGGCGCGATTCTCCGCACTCCCGACGGTGCGGAGAATAGCGTGGCTCGTAAAATTTTACGGCCACGCTGTTCCGATGCCCTCCCATTTTTTTACGGCCGGCAGCGATTCACAGCTGATGGATGGGCCGAGTTCCCAGCCCTTTACGGCTGTTTTTACGAACGGCAAACACACCTGGTCTGGCCATTCGTAAAAACGGCCGTAAACTCTCGCTTTTTATAACCATGGCACCGATTGGCACGGCTGTACCACGGCCGTGCCAAGGGTGCCATGGGCCCGCGATCGGTGGGCACCGATCGCGGGCAGCGGGCCCGATGCCCGCGCACTATTTGTCCTTCCGCCGCCCCGCAGTATCCATTCGCGGGGCGGCTGAGGGGCATCCCGGCCCGCGCATGCGCGGGTTTCGCGCAAATACTCGATGACGTCATCCGCGTATGCGCGGGTTGGAGTCTTCCAATCCGCGCATGCGCGGCTGACGTCATATGACGCGTCAGCCGGCGCTAACTCTGGCAAGCGGGCTTAACGAAATTCGTTAAGCCCGTGATGCCGGAGTTTACGGCGTCGGGCTGCTAGCCCCGACCGGGGACCAGAATCGGTTCCCGGTCGGGAAGGGGGGGGCTGGTGTCAAACCCGCCCGGATTTGACGCCAGCCTTACGATTTCTCCCGGTTTGGGAGAATCGCGGCCCATGTCTTTTGTGGGGGAAAAATGTTTTGTTGTATTTTCATACCGTGTAACAGCAGCAATAAACCCTGTCAACCTTTCCCAAAGTTCAGTGGGACCCTCAACCTGGGATGATCGCACAGGCTGATTATGGGTGGGAATTTCAACATGCTTGTTGATCAAGGCCTGGACCGGTCATGTTCGAGAACGGGCAAGGTGCCAGCAATGGCAAAGGAGCCGAAATGGATCATGGAGCAGGTGAGAGGGGGTGGGGTGGATATGTGGAGATTTAGGCATCCGAGAGCCAGGGAATTTTCGTCCTTCTCCCACGTTCACAAGGTGTATTCCCGGATAGATTTCTTTGTTTTGGGCAGGGCCTTGTTGGTGAGGGTGGTGGATACGGGCTATTCGGCAATTACGATATTGGACCATGCTCCGTACTGGGTGGACCTGCAGGTCACTATGGACAGTAAGCAGCACCCACAGTGGAGATTGGATGTGGGGCTGTTGGCAGACAAAGTGGTCTGCGAGAGATTGAGGAAGTGGATGCTGAACTACCTGCAGGTAAACGATACGGGGGAGGTCTCAGCAGCGGTGGTCTGGGAAGCGCTGGAGGCGGTGCTGAGAGGGGAGCTGATCTAGATCCAGACATACAGTGACAGGACGGACAGCCATGATGTGGAGATGCCGGCGTTGGACTGGGGTGAGCACTGTAACACGGACAGGGCAGAGAAGGACCGATTGGTAAGAACATAAGAACATAAGAACTAGGAGCAGGAGTAGGCCATCTGGCCCCTCGAGCCTGCTCCGCCATTCAATTAGATCATGGCTGATCTTTTGTGGACTCAGCTCCACTTTCCGGCCCGAACACCATAACCCTTAATCCCTTTATTCTTCAAAAAACTATCTATCTTTACCTTAAAAACATGTAATGAAGGAGCCTCAACTGCTTCACTGGGCAAGGAATTCCATAGATTCACAACTCTTTGGGTGAAGAAGTTCCTCCTAAACTCAGTCCTAAATCTACTTCCCCTTATTTTGAGGCTATGCCCCCTAGTTCTGCTGTCACCCGCCAGTGGAAACAACCTGCCCGCATCTATCCTATCTATTCCCTTCATAATTTTAAATGTTTCTATAAGATCCCCCCTCATCCTTCTAAATTCCAACGAGTACAGTCCCAGTCTACTCAACCTCTCCTCATAATCCAACCCCTTCAGTTCTGGGATTAACCTAGTGAATCTCCTCTGCACACCCTCCAGTGCCAGTACGTCCTTTCTCAAGTAAGGAGACCAAAACTGAACACAATACTCCAGGTGTGGCCGCACTAACACCTTATACAATTGCAACATAACCTCCCTAAGAGAGACCCTACGAGTGGATAGGAAGTATGTGAAGGCGCCAGAGCCAGGGCTGTTGAGGGAACGCCGGAGGCTGCAGGCAGAATTTAGTTTGTTAACTACAGGAAAGGCAGTGGAGGAACTCAGGAAGGTGAAGGAAGCGGTGTACGAGCATGGGGAAAAGGCCAGTAGGTTGATTGCACAGCAGCTCAGACAAAGAGAGGCAGCGATGGAAATAGGGAAAGTGGTTGATGGGGATTAGAACTTTGTTGGGGACTCGGAGGGGGTGAGCAAGGCCTTTGGGACTTTTATAGTAGTCCTTGATAAATATCAAACTAATCGGAAGGACTGAGTGTATGGTAAGGGTGGTGTAGCTCTGTTATTTAAGGATGACATCCGGGCAATAGTAAGGGATGACACTGGTGCAATGGAGGACAAGGTTGAATCCATTTGGGTGGAAATTAGGAATAGTAAGGTGAAAAAGGCACTGATAGGAGTAGTCTTTTGGCGACGAAATAGTAACTATATGGTGGGGCAGGCAATAAACAAATAAATAACTGATGCATGTAGAAATGGTACAGTCGTTATCATGGGGGATTTTAATCTACATGTTGATTGGTTTAACCAGGTCGGTCAAGGCAGCCTGGAGGAGGAGTTTATAGAATATATCCGTGATAGTTTCCGAGAAGAGTATGTAACAGAACCTTCAAGGGAACAAGCTGAGGTAGACTGGGAGCAAAGACTTTATGGTGAAACAGTTGAGGAACAGTGGAGAACCTTCCAAGCGATTTTTCACAGTATATACCAACAAAAAGGAAGGACTGTAGAAAGAGGGAAAATCGACCATGGATATCTAAGGAAATAAGGGAGAGCATCAAATTGAAGGAAAAAGCATCCAAAGTGGCAAAGATTAGTGGGAGACTAGAGGACTGGGAAATATTTAGGGGGCAACATAAAGCTACTACAAAAGCTATAAATAAGAGTAAGATAGATTGTGAGAGTGAACAGGTGCCGGAATGTGGCGACTAGGGGCTTTTCACGTAAATATCTGTCCTGTAGAGGATGAGAAGAGTGATTTAATAATGGGAGTTGAGGAAATGGCTGAGGAACTGAACAGGTTTATTGGGTCTGTCTTCACAGTGGAAGACACAAGTAACATGCCAGTGACTGATAGAAATGAAGCTATGACAGGTGAGGACCTTGAGATGATTGTTATCATGAAGGAGATAGTGATGGGCAAGCCCATAGGGCTAAAGGTAGACAAGTCTCCTGGCCCTGATGGAATGCGTCACAGAGTGCTAAAAGAGATGGCTCAGGAAACTGCAAATGCACTAGTGATAATTTACAAAAATTCACTAGACTCTGGGATGGTCCCGGCTGATTGCAAATGAGCAAACGTGACACCACTGTTTAAAAAAGGAGGTAGGCAGAGAGCGGGTAATTATTGGCCAGTTAGCTTAACTTCGGTAGTAGGGAAGATGATGGAATCTATCATCAAAGAAGAAATAGTGAGACGTCTGCATGGAAATTGTCCCATTGGGCAGACGAAGCATGGGTTCATAAATGGGAAGGTCGTGCCTTACTCATGGAGTGGAATTTTTTAAGGACCTTACCAGAACGGTAGATAATGGGGAGCCAATGGATGTGGTATCTCTGGATTTCCTGAAAACCTTTGGCAAGATGCCACACAAAAGGTTGCTGCACAGGCTAAAGATGCATGGCATTAAGGGTAAAGTAGTAGCATGGATAGAGGATTGGTTAACTAATAGAAAGCAAAGAGTGGGGATTAATGAGTGTTTCTCTGGTTGGCAATCAGTAGCTAGTGGTGTCTCTCAGGGATCAGTGCTGGGACCGCAATTGTTCACAATTTGCTTCAATGATTTGGAGTTGGGGACAAAGGGCAATATGTCCAAGTTTGCAGACGACACTAAGATGAGTGGTAAAGCAAAAAGTGCAGAGGATTCCGGAAGCCTGCAGAGGAATTTGGATGGGTTACGTGAATGGACTAGGGTCTGGCAGATGGAATACAATGTTGACAAATATGTGGTTATCCATTTTGGTAGGAATAACAGCAAACAGGATAATTAATTAAATGACAAAATATTAAAACATGCTGCTGTGCAGAGAGACCTGGGTGTGCTCGTGCATGAGTCGAAAATATTGGTTTACAGTTACAACAGGAGAATAAAAAAGAGAATGGAATTTTGTCATTCATTGCTCAAGAGATGGAGTTCAAGACTTGGGAGGTTATGCTGCAATTGTATAAGATGTCAGTGAGGCCAAACCTGGAGTATTGTGTTCAGTTTAGGTGCCCTTACCTGAGAAAGGACGGACTGGAGGTTGTGCAAAGGAGATTCACTAGGTTAATCCCAGAACTGAAGGGGTTGGATTACGAGAAGTTGCATAGTCTGGGTCTGTACACGTTGGAATTTAGAAGGATGAGGGAGGGATCTTCTAGAAACATGTGAAATTATAAAGGGAATAGATAGGATAGATGTGGGCAGGTTATTTGCACTGGCAGGTGAAAGCAGAACTCGGGGGCACAGCATCAAAATAAAGGGAAATAGATTGAGGCGTGAGTTTAGGAGGAACTTCTTCACCCAAAGGGTTGTGCATCTATAGAATTCCTTGCCCAGTGAAGCAGTTGAGGCTCCTTCATGAAATGTTTTTTTAGAGAAAGATCGATAGCTTTTTCAAGAATGAAGGGATTCAGGGTTATGGTGTTCGGGCCGGAAAGTGGAGCTGAGTCCACAAAAATCAGCCATGATCTCATTAAATGGTGGAGCAGGCTCGAGGGGCCATGTGGCCTGCTCCTGCTTCTAGTTCTTATGTACTTGTGTGCCTGTCAGGGAGGGAGGAAGTGGTCAAGCGAGGGAACCGTGGTTTACTAAAGTAGTTGAATCAGATGTCAAGAGGAAGAAGGAGACTTATGTAAAGATGAGACGTGAAGGTTCAGTTAGGGCGCTCGAGGGTTACAGGTTAGCTAGGAAGGATCTAAAGAGACAGCAAAGAAGAGCCAGGAGGGGACATGAGAAATCTTTGGCACGGAGGATCAAGGATAACCCTAAAGCTTTCTATAGGTATGTGATTGCTGTACATGGATTTCAGTAAAGTGTTTGATGAGCGTTTGATGAGCTTCCGCATGGTGGGCCATTGCAGAAGACACGGAGACATGGGATTCAGGGTAATTTAGCAGTGTGGATCAGAAATTGGCTAGCTGGAAGAAGACAAATCTGATAGGAAATGTTCAGCCGGAGTTCAGTTACTAGTGGTGTACCACAAAGAACAAAGAAGGTTAGGTGGATTGGCCATGCTAAATTGCCCGTAGTGTCCTAATAAAAGTAAGGTTAAGGGGGGGGGTTGTTGGGTTACGGGTATAGGGTGGATATGTGAGTAGGGTGATCATGGCTCGGCACAACATTGAGGGCCGAAGGGCCTGTTCTGTGCTGTACTGTTCTATGTTCTATGTTCTAACTGTTTTGGGGGCACTGCTGTTTCTAATTTTTATAAATGGCCTGGAGGAGGGCGTAGCAGTATGGGTGAGTAAATCTGCAGATGGCACTAAACTCGGTGGAGTTGTGGACAGTGCGGAACGATGTTGCAAGTTACAGAGGAGCAGTATAAGCTGCAGAGCTGGACTGACAGGTGGCAAATGGACTTTAATGCAGAAAAGTGTGAGGTGATTCATTTTGGAAGGAATTGCAGGAAAACAGAGTACTGGGCTAATGGTAAGATTCTTGGTAGTGTGGATGAGTGGAGAGATCTCGGTGTCCATGCCATAGATCCCTGAAAGTTGTCACTCCGGTAGATAGTGCTATTAATAATTTGGTGTGTTATCTTTTATTGCTAGAGAGATTGAGTTTCGGAACCATGAGGTCATGTTGCAGCTGTACAAAACTCTGGTGCGTCTGCATTTGGAGCAGTGCTTGCAGTTCTGGACGCCGCATAATAGGAAGGATATGGAAGCATTGGAAAGGGTGCAGAGGTGATTTACCAGGATGTTGCCTGGTCTGGAGGGAAGATCTTATGAGGGTCTTGAGGCTGTTTTCGTCAGAGAAAAGAAGGTTTAAAGCTGACTTAATGGAGGCATACAAGATAACCAGAGGATTAGATACGGTGAACAGTGAGAGACTTTTTCCTCGGATGATAATGATCAGCACATGGGGACATAGCTTTAAATTCAGGGGAGATAGATATAGGACTGATGTCAGAGGTAGCTTCTTTATTCAGAGAATAGTAAGGGAGCGGAATGTCCTGCATGCAACAGGAGTGGACTCGCCAATATTAAGGGCATTTAAATGGTCATTGGATGAACATATGGATGATAATGGGATAGTGTAGATGGGCTTGACAATGGTTTCACAAGTTAGCACAACATGGAGGGCCGAAGTGCCTGTCCTGTTCTATGTTCTGAAGTGCCTCAGGACATTTTACTGCATTAAAGGCACGATTATCAATGCAAGTTGTTGGCGATCATTACCAGTATCTCAAATCATTGCTCAGATGGCCTCTACTCATTTCTGCTCTGTCAGATTCTGTTACCTTTCTGCTACATGTGTACATTTAAGGTCTCATTCTACTCACACAGCGGTTGACCAACCACCATCAAACCTACGCTTCTCAGATATCACGAGGAAAAGTTTCCGGATGGACTGGGATCATGGATCGGAGGAGGCGGACCAGTACAGAATCAGCTGGGTTCCATCTGGGGGAGGGGACAAAAAAGAGGTGATGAAATCCATACTTTCTGCTTCTGTGTAGCTCCAGCTGATTTTTAAATTTGCCTTGCAACATGCGAGTGTGAAGCAAAACCGCTGTCAGCCAGATCTGTATATGTATGAAAATGTTCCTCCTTTCCAGCAACAATGTTTCATTGTATCCTTGTAATCCTTTCCACACTTGCCAATGAGTTGCATTCTCTGTTGGTCGTGGTGGTATGATCACACTGAAAACAGCAGGTATTTTCCATTCCCAACAGGGACACACAGTCACGGGCAGGACTGGAAAATTTGGAGATCGGCCAAAACTCAATTGGGTGGGATGAGCTCTTGAAAGCATAACCTGCAAAAGCATAAGCACATTCTTTCTGAATGGCATTACTGTACTGGAAGGTGATCAATGTAGCCATCTAAGATGGACACTGTGCTACAAAATGGAGAACTGCTAAGGCTGCAGGGAAAAACAGTCTTAGTGAGGACAAGCAGTTTGCAGAAGACTAATTTGCATTCTGCACGAACAGAAACCAGTTTTTGGCCAGATGCAGAGTTTCAGCCAAAGGTGCAAATGGGAACAGATCTGCATAGTAATGAGGTGATCCAGATCCAGACCCCGCACAATAGAAACATTTAAGTATCAATGGATACTTTTGCGTAGACGCCCAGACAGAATGGCACCACAGTAACCAACACAAAGAGCCGTAGGGACCGCCCCACCCATCGAGGAACGACCCTCAGATTGGGGGGGTTTGGAAGATATCGATTGGGAAAGGCCCAATCGATACATGGCAGGTAAAAGAACCGCCCCAAGGGGGGCACGGACTTCTTGGACCTATAAAGAGAAGGTCAAGCACATGACTCGGTCTGTTGCTTCCAGACTCCGGCCCAGACTTGTTACATCGCATCCTGACTCCAGTTTCATCACCAGCCATTGAGCCATCAGCCATCGAACTGTAAGTGCCGATACAACGATCGCTACGTGATCCAGACCTTGCTAGATCCTGACAACTTTAAGAATCTGAGAGTTGCAGACCAAGAACGGGACGAAGGCCTTGTCCCCTGATCTTGCCTGTTCCTGTCTAGATAAGTATTTTAGTTGTTTAGTATTAGAAGTAAGTTAGTCTCTTTAGCGTATGCATGTGTATCTATTATATTTGTTATAATAAACACCAATAGTTTGGACTTACTAATCGGTGTACAGATTTATTACTTTGAACCTGACCTTGATATACTTGTGACGGTGTCTAACTAAGGCACCTGGCGACTCCGAGCATAACTACATACACAGAGCCATAGTAGTGTGAAGCACACAGCCTTTAAACGGAGGCGTGTTAATCACACTCCAGTAAAACGAGCAACATTTAGTGGCGACATCCTGACGGGACGCGGTTGCAAGTGGCACCCCCACTCCGTCGAGGACCCAGAAATTTGAATTAGAAATCTGAGTAAAGAAAAAGAAAAAAATCACAAGTAATCAAGGTGTTCAAACGAATAAAGATAATTCGGAAGTGTGTTTTGTGCATGCGTACTAACAGGGTTGTAAGGTAAACCTGAGAGCTTTTTGTTGCGACGAACTGTCGGGAGTTTTGTGAGCGGAACATAGCGAAAGCCTTACCCGTCTTGTAAAACATTACCTCAACACCCCCTGTCCTAACTTAAGAGAGAAAGAGAAAATGGCCATGCAGGCAGTGGAACGCCTCATGAACCCAGAACGGTTTGTGGTCGCAGCGACCAGCAGTAGCCGAGTAAGTCAGTGTCCCGTGTGGGAGCTGGAACTCCGCAAGTATCTGCAAGGAAAGGGATGGCCCCTTTGGAAAGAGTTCTGTATGAATGAGGAGACAGGTCCCGGAAGTAGAGGACATACTTGGTGGGAGAACCTCTCTCAAATTCATAAGAAAAACCTTAGTAAATCACGCAAGCCGATGGCAATCGTGGCCTGTTTGGCACAGTTGCGAGGCACTGAGTAGGTCGTTCAGACGCTCCGGGCAGAATTAGAAGAGAGAAATAGGATAAGCAAAGTGGATGTCAGGGACATAGAGAAGGAAAACATGGAACTTAGAGGGAAGCTGGCAGAGAAGGGTAGCGAGGTGGATGATGCCAAGAGGGCACATCAGTCATGTCTAGCCCATCTGAGCAGTTCCCAGACCCAGTATGAAAAAGCCTATCAGGACGTGCAACGTGCCGTCCTGATAAGAGCAGAATCAGAAAAGCAGGTAGAGGCATTGCAGAGGCAATGCTCTGACCTAAAGGCAGCGTTAAGAGCACTCCATGCTGCCACCACAGAACAAAGACAAAGTACAGTGGATCATGCCAAGTGTAGGAAGCAGATTGTGGAGCTGCAATCTCTGCTTTCAGTGCAGAATGCGTTCCAAAATACCTTTGGAACACAGCTAGATGAGGAGAATGCCCCAGACTGGCAGGAATTAAGTGAAACCGCGCAGCGCTATGTTCAAGGAACATGTGCGCCAGCAGCGCAGCAGAAAAGAAAAGCACCCCAACCCCCCACAGATCAGATAGTTACCGCACCTATGAATCCAGTCACCACCCAAAGGAAAGCGACCACAGAAGGCGCACCCGATATCACCTACACCACCTCCTTAACTGTAACCCAACTCAGGGACGCGTGTGAGAAAATCATTCCGTTTCTCCCCACCGCAGACCCCCACCAATTTTTCGCGATAGTGAAACAGCAGGCAACCATGTACGGCCTGGACGAGAGAGAGCATGTTAAGCTCACGGTTCTGTGCTTAGACCCGTCTGTAGTAGCAGCCCTCCCTGACCCACAGAATGTTGGAGGAGGCACCCTAGAAGAAATGCACACCTCCATTTTAGATGCAATAGGATAAAATAGAGGAGACCCAGTCGAAGGACTAAATAAGTGCCGACAAAAGAGGACAGAGCATCCCACAGCATTTGCAGGAAGGCTGTGGATCCATTTTAACGCAGTTTTCGGCGATTTAAATAGAGCGCATTTGAACCGTGACAATATGGTCAAATGGACACGCACCATAATTTCCCATGCCACAGATGCAGGACAGAGTGCTTGCAATAGCTATGACCCCTCAGAAGAGGCCCATAACGAGAAATGGGTTCTGAAAAGATTGTCCCGCGCTTGGGAACAATCGGTTCAGGGCAAAAGTACAATAAAGACCCCAGATGAAGCTCAGGCTGCAGCGGACATTCAGGCAGTGAGAGCACACCAAAGCCCCGCATGGGTAAATGAAGGGAAGAACAGCCCTCCACAGAAGTCGCTCGAATGCTACAAATGTGGCCAATTAGGACATTGGGCAAAGGAATGCAATGCACCCCAAAGATCACAGAGAGGCCAGCAGACAGGCACTCTGAATAGAAATAGAGCAAAACCGATCCATAGTATAGGGATACAGTCAGGACAGACCAATGTGGACGGAATGGACTGACTGTGTTCGGGCTCCCCCACTTGGGTCTGTGACACTCTTTGGGATCAATCCGGGAGACCGGTAGTCACAGCTAAGGTTAGAGGGAAGCCCATAGAGTTACTTTGCGACACAGGAGGGTCCCGCACCACAATTAATTCCACCACCACGGCACAGGCAGACACGTGGCCGACCACCTCCACCATCACACTTAGCGGTTTTACAGGTCACTCGCAACAGGGACACATTACAGCCCCCGTAGCAATCCAGCTAGGGAACATCTCTACCAAACACCCCGTCGTTTTAGTAAATGTTCCCCGTTCAGCAGAACACATATTGGGTATAGACTTTATGAATGCCCATAGCCTGTCGTTCGACCCAGTCAACCAATGTGTCTGGCGAATGGCAAGGTCAGACAGAGCACCCGCTACTCTCACAGTAGGAGAGTACGCAAATCGGATTAGCGCAGTAGGCGAATATTCTTTTGACCTGACTACACTAAACACGGACAGACAAGTGAGAGCAGTTTTAAACACACACAGGACAGCATTTGCCAGTCACCGGCACGACTGCGGCAGAATGACTGGACAAGTTCACGTTGCCGGACCTGACCCCGACCACAGAAACAATACAGATTTCCCCTAGAAGCAGAGGGAGAAATAGAGAAAGTAATAGGTAGCTGATTGGAGCAAGGTGTACTTAGAACAGTAGCCTCGACCAATAATGCCCCTATTTGGCCAGTGAGAAAGCCCGACGGATCATGGCGTCTGACCATTGATTATCGGGAGCTCAATAAAGTAACCCCAGCAGTAGCCCCCACGGTCGCAACAAGTCCCGAGACCATGCTCAAACAGGGACTCCACTCCAAATATTTCACGGTATTGGACATTAGCAATGGCTTCTGGTCAATCCCATTGGCAAAGGCGTGCCAGTACAAATTTGCCTTCACATTCAAAGCACAGCAGTATACGTGGACATGCCTCCCACAAGGATTCCACAATTCCCCCTCCATTTTCCACCGACAGCTGGCGAATGGTTTAGAAAAATTTTCCCGCCCCGAATGTCTGGTACAGTATGTGGACGACCTATTACTGCAGACAGACACAAAGGCAGAGCACATTACGCTTCTGGCCAAGCTCCTGGAACTTTTAACCTCGATTGGATGTAAAGTTAACCCCAAAAAGGCCCAGATATTGGAAAACAAAGTGATGTATTTGGGTATAGTCATCACGCACGGCAAACGCGAGATCGAATTCAAAAGAATTGATTCTATTGTCAAATTGCCCCTTCCCCAGAATGTTTCAGCCCTCCGGTCGTTTTTAGGACTGGTTGGGTACTGGCGGAACCATATCGATGGATTCGCGACAAAGGCAGCCCCACTCTCAGACCTCCTTAAGAAGGGAGCCCCTTGGGAATGGCTTCCGCAGCATACAGAGGCTGTGGAAGAGTTAAAGAAAGCCCTTAGCGCAGCACCCGCGCTACAATTCCCAGACCAACTCTCCCCCTATGCAATAGAGGTAGCGAGCACAGATCTGACCCTCTCGGCCGTGTTACTTCAGGAACGGCACGAGCAGCTAAGACCAGTGGCTTATGCCTCCCGACTTTTAGACCCAGTAGAACAAGGATTCTCAGCCTGCGAGAGGCACCTCCTAGCAATTTTCTGGGCAGTTCAATACTTTTCCTACATTACCGGACTCAACCCCATCACCATTTTGACCGAGCACACCCCCACACAGTTACTCCTAGACGGTCGACTGAAGGACGGTTCAGTTAGCCAGATTAGGGCAGCTAGGTGGACATTACTTTTACAAGGACGCGACATTACGGTTAAATGGACCCGGACACACACATTTTTAGCCGACAACCTTCAATATCCAGGACAGCCCCATGAATGTGAAAATGCAGCACCCCTACACAACACAGGACCCTTCATAGCGAAGACACCCCCAAGGAAGATAGGGAACCCAAGACAAAGCCCCCAACACACAGACACGTGTGGCCCACTGAAGATATACGTGGACGGTTCATCCACGGTTTTAGATGGTGAGCATATCACTGGATGCGGCATCTATGTCGAGGACACACAGGGTCGCGCACTCGAAGAAATAGCTTTAAAATTGCCAGGTCACTTAGGCGCGCAGGCAGCAGAGCTCGCGGCCATAGCTTACATAGTGGACCACCCCGATTCTTTCCCCAGCCCGGCAGACATATATTCGGACAGTCTATACGTCTGCAACAGTTTGACGGATTTCCTACCCCTGTGGAGGACACGAGGTTTTGTCTCCGCAGACAGGAAACCCCTTCCATCAGCCCCTTTACTCCGCCACATCCTAGACCAAGCGAAGGATAGGACCTTTGGAATTATCAAAGTTAGAAGCCACCATAGGTCATCCCCCCCCTGGAAATGTAAAAGCCGACGCACTGGCTAAAGCAGGTTCGAGGCGAGGACACTGTTGGACACCCCCAGCTAGCGCACCAGCTAGCGCCCCTGTGAGTGCAGTTCAAGTCTCACAGACGGACATCAAAGATTTAGCCGAGCCACAGAAGCAGGATGAATATCTCAGGGAGATTTTTAAAGGGACTTTTGTGCCACAGTATGATAAGTTCCGACACGCTCTGACCACACACGAGGGTGTGATCATCAAGGACCAGCTTTATGTGGTCCCGCAGCAGGACAGAAATCAAATGATTGCCTTGTTCCATGACGGTCATGGACACCAAGGGATCGACCCGACCACGAGGCACCTCAGGCAACTCTGTTGGTGGCCTAATTTAAGGACCGATGTTACCCACTACATTGAGAATTGCCTTATTTGCGCCCAGAATAACCCGGAGAGGTATTCCAAAAAGACCCAGCTTCGGCATACTCGACCAGTTAATGGCCCCTGGACAAACCTCCAGATCGACTTTATAGGACCATTGCCCCTTTGTAGGAATGGCTATAAATACGTGCTGGTGGTAATTGATACCTTTACCAAATGGGTAGAGGCATTCCCCTCACGAACGAATACAGCTAAGACAGCTGCAAAGATCCTGACCCACCACATCTTCACGAGATGGGGTTTACCCAGAAGTATAGATTCGGACCAGGGATCTCACTTCACAGGACGTGTCATGAAGAACGTCCTGACCATATTCGGCATTAAACAAAATTTTCACATTGCGTATCACCCACAGTCCAGCGGGATTGTAGAGCGCATGAATCGGACCCTAAAATCGACCCTTAGAAAAATCGTTCAGGAAAACAATTCAACATGGGATTCGGTACTCCCATTTGCACTAATGTTTATCCGAAACACGGTTTCAACATCCACAGGTTTCACCCCACACACACTCATGACCGGACGCCCTATGAAAGGTACAGAATTCCTTTTAGGACTGGACATGACTAGCCCCGAAGTGACGGCCCTCACGCATGAGAAAGCTGTTAAAGACCTAGTTGAGACTGTGAGGTCTGCACAGATCGCAGCCGCAGTTCAACTGGGAAAACGACGCAAACAAAGCACAGCTTGCTTTAATAAGAACGTACACCCCACAGAATTCCAGGTTGGGCAACAGGTAATGCTATCTGTGTATAACCCCAGCAGTTTTTTGGCACCAAAATTTTCAGGCCCGTATTCAATTTCGGACAAAATTTGCCCCTCAGTTTACAGGATAAAATACCCCAATGGAAAGACTGCGTGGTTTCATATTAACCAACTGAAGGCATATGGAACACAGTCTAACCACACCATGTCCTGCTAGACGCAGCAGAACATCTCGCCCCGCCCACTAGAGACACGTTTCCACCATCCCCCTCACAGACCAGTTCATCATCGGACTCTCCCACGACTCCGCCCACTGACCACAACAGACCACGCCCCGAAACGCCCACAAGCTGCCACAGCAGAGACAGTGAAACTGATACTGACTTTGAGGACAGCCACAGCACACAACCCTACAGCCCACACTGCAGCGACTACGACCCCGACTCCAGTGACCCCATGGAAGTCACCTATATTAAAAACCTAGTCCCACCACCCGACCCCGACGACCCCGACAATACCCCTTGAAGTTTAGACCCCACACTTTGGCACAGGGACAATTCATACAGACTTGTCCGTAACGATGAAAGTGACCCCGGTCACATAATTCCAAAATTGCATGCCTGATCCACACAAGGGTGTGGGATCCGGGAGAGCAGGACGACACGGTGTCTGACCCCCGATACGGCAACCTTTGTGACCCTGTTCACAGAGGCAGAGGAAAAGTGAGGTGTCCAGATGATGTAAAATAGGAACCGCTTGAGGGAAGCGATATCCTTTCTGATGGAACCTGCACGTATGTTTGTTTGTTAGTTTGTGTTTGTTTGCTTGTTGATATGTTAAGGGTTTGATTGCAGATCTTTTCAGCTGAAAAGATTGTGACCAGCTCACATTATGGCTAAAATGTCTGGAGCACAGCTCAACTTTTCACAAGGAGCATCTTGGCTCCTCCCTTGTTTTTCAGGTGCCCCTCTATTCGGTGAATAGAGGCTGCAACCCCACGGTTAACACATTCTTGCCCGTTCATTCCAGGTTACTCAGGCAGTGGAGAAACGGCACTGAGGACCCGCCCTGTCTGAGAACCCACTTTGGTCAGCCAAGCTCGGGTACGGCACAGCACGCCTTACCCGGGGATCCCATCCAAATCTTACCCGTAGCAGCCCATACGCAACCCATTCGACCTTTTTGTTCCAAACTTTGTTTCATTTTTCGTTAGGTTGCCCTTAGGCCGCCATCCCACATGCTATTTACATCCAGGAACATTCGGATGGTAAATTGGCAAAACCTGCGAGACGGCTCGCAGGAGGAAAGTTGTCAGGTGTATTCCTGCTCCTAAATTCGCTTTTGAAAAAAAAAATGAGGGGAGTCACAGGGTGTGACTTGGCCAGTCATTTAAGGGTCAATTGGAATGAGAGGACAGATACACTAACAAGTACGGATATTAAACTGTGTATTGACAGATACTGTACTTGATCCCATAGCTTTCGAAAGGCGAAAGAAGGTTCACGGCAAGGATCGGCCATACAGAAGGAAGAGGACAAAGCGAACGAAGAGAAGACCATGATGGAAGCCTACCTATTAGTTTTAAACGTTGTTGTATTTGTACATGTGGAAGCAAGTCACGTTTCCCCCACAACCCCCGCCGTCAATGTTTCCCTCACACCAACTTCCCCGTGCTCAGCTCTGATCAGCGAAGTTCAGACCTGGTGCACAAAATTCATAACATGGTACTCAATGTCGTACGTGATTGAATCACTGTTGGTGATTGCAATTCTCTGCGTCATTGTACAGACCCTCAGGTTGAGGAAATGGAAAAGGAGAGCCTCCTGTTCCTGCCCCTCAACCATTTACGGAGTTCAATCCCCTATTTTCGGTTTTAACCAATCCCCCCAACCCCTTGATGCCTAGGAAATGAATAAAGCAATATGTTAATAAAGACACTAATGTATTATATTGTTCTGAACTCGACTGCCGAGTCAGAAAGTGATATGTAATGTGGTGTGAATGGATAAGGTTTTTAGACTGTAATAAAATGTTTAAAATGAGATGAGGATAGTAGTTGTGATAGGTAGAGGTACCCGGTTATTGGTAATGCATGTCCCCTTTGACATAGCGCCAAATAGAAATGTCAGTTAAAAATTTTCTTGCCATAGTTATAGACAGAGTAGACGCCCAGGAACTTGCTAAGGTTAGGGAACCCAAAGAGGGCACCCAAAGGCACTCGAAGAAACGTGCATAGGTGATCCTTCACAATTTCTTGTGAGGATCACAAGGAGGGAATGTAGCCATCTAAGATGGACACTGGGCTACAAAATGGAGAACTGCTAAGGTTGCAGGGAAAAACAGTCTGAGTGAGGACAAGCAGTTTGCAGAAGACTAATTTGCATTCTGCACGTACAGAAACCAGTTTTTGGCCAGGTGCAGAGTTTCAGCCAAAGGTGCAAATGGGAACAGATCTGCATAGTAATGAGGTGATCCAGATCCAGACCCCGCACAATAGAAACATTTAAGTATCAATGGATACTTTTGCGTAGACGCCCAGACAGAATGGCGCCACAGTAACCAACACAAAGAGCCGTAGGGACCGCCCCACCCATCGAGGAACGACCCTCAGATTGGGGGGGGTTTGGAAGATATCGATTGGGAAAGGCCCAATCGATACATGGCAGGTAAAAGAACCGTCCCAAGGGGGGCACGGACTTCTAGGACCTATAAAGAGAAGGTCAAGCACATGACTCGGTCTGTTGCTTCCAGACTCCGGCCCAGACTTGTTACATCGCATCCTGACTCCAGTTTCATCAACGGCCGTTGAGCATCAGCCACCGAACTGTAAGTGCCAATACAACGATCGCTACGTGATCCAGACCTTGCTAGATCCTGACAACTTTAAGAATCTGAGAGTTGCAGACCAAGAACGGGACGAAGGCCTTGTCCCCTGACCTTGCCTGTTCCTGTCTAGATAAGTATTTTAGTTGTTTAGTATTAGAAGTAAGTTAGTCTCTTTAGCGTATGCATGTGTATCTATTATATTTGTTATAATAAACACCAATCGTTTGGACTTACTAATCGGTGTACAGATTTATTACTTTGAACCTGACCTTGATATACTTGTGACGGTGTCTAAATATGGCACCTGGCGACTCCGAGCATAACTACATACACAGAGCCGTAGTAGTTTTAAGCACACGGCCTTTAAACGGAGGCGTGTTAATCACACACCAGTAAAACGAGCAACATCAGAAAACTGCTTTCCGCACGGACCATATGCTCTTTAGTATGGAGATGTTAGGCTCAGTTGCCCACTCAAAGAAGAGCATTTGTGTAATGAACAAAACCGTCCAAATTAGTTCATTCCTTCAATTGAATTTTCTCCAGAAATACTCCACATGACCATGAGGGAATGCCACTGGGAAAGGTGGATGCAGCCAAGGGTTGGTAAAGGATTTTAAGGCCCTTGTGGCCCCCTGAGTGATATTAAATTCAAACATCCCCATTTAATTAAGGGAATCAGTTTGCAGAAAACGTATCTTGACCTTCACTTTCTGCATATTCTTCCAGATGATTATAAATGGCAATGAGACAAGCCAGGTTTTAGATAACCTGGATCCTGACACCTTATATGATGTTACCCTTACTGCCATCTACCCAAACAAGAAGGAAAGTGATGACGTCTCAGCCTCCCAGCGTACATGTAAGTCTTTAGTATATAAAAATCTCCATTTGTCTTTCCTTGGGGTACCGTGGGGTACTGTGGGGCAGCACGGTAGCATTGTGGATAGCACAATGGCTTCACAGCTCCAGGGTCCCAGGTTCGATTACGGCTTGGGTCACTGTCTGTGCGGAGTCTGCACGTCCTCCCCGTGTGTGCGTGGGTTTCCTCCGGGTGCTCCGGTTTCCTCCCACAGTCCAAAGATGTGCAGGTTAGGTGGATTGGCCATGATAAATTGCCCTTAGTGTCCTAAATTTCCCATAGTGTTGGGTGGGGTTACTGGGTTATGGGGATAGGGTGGAGATGTTGACCTTGGGTAGGGTGCTGTTTCCAAGAGCCGGTGCAGACTCAATGGGCCGAATGGCCTTCTTCTGCACTGCAAAAGTCTATGATCTATTCTATAATCTTAGCAATTATCTTCAAATATTGAAAAGAGGACAAAGTGACATGGAAAGCACATGCTGCATATTGTGATGTGCAACAGATCACAATGTCCTTCAGGATGGGGTGTGGGATTAGTATGTTCCCCTGGACTCTCTGCTTCTGCTGTTGCAAAGTGTTCCTATTGGCTTCATTGGCTAGCCTGCTTGTGTCCAATATTCCTGGGCCATACAGCACCTTCAGCCAGATAAATTTATAAAACCATAGAATTCCGACAGTGTAGAAGGAGGCCTTGTGTGTCTGCACCAACCCTCTGAAAGAGGAACCTAATTAGGCCCACTCCCCTGCCCAATCGCTGAAGCACCCCCGTAACCGGCACATCTGGGACTACTTAGCATTACCAATCCACCGAATGTGCACATCTTTGGACTGTGGGAGGAAATCGGAGGACCCTGAGGAAACCCACAAAGATACGGAGAGAATGTACAAGCGCCACACAGACAACCTACCGAGGCAGGAATTGAACCCAGTTCTCTGGCGCTGTGAGGCAGCAGTGATAACCCAACCCCTGATTAATTTATGCCTCCCTCAACTTGCTTCCTCTTTTATTTATGGACCCACTTCCCCAACCCCTTATCTATTCCTCATAGAAAAATGATCAGCCTCACCCCATTTCCCCACTACCTGGGCGTAACTTGTCTAGACAAATGTAAATAATAATCATATATGTATTTATCTAACATATTTTAACAGTCTGAAGTAACTTTACTGGATGACATCAGCAGATTGCTATCCATTTAAGTTAAACTAGTGATGTCTGTTTCTCAGAGAATTTGAAACAATATTGCCCCATAACGTTTTGCTGAAGGTGAAAGGGGTGGCATGTGGCACAGTGGCTAGCACTGGGACTGCGGCACTGAGAAGACAGAGGGTGGTGATGGATGGCAAATTTTCAGACTGGAGACCAGTTACCAGCGGTGTACCACAGGGATCAGTGCTGGGTCCTCTGCTATTTGTGATATTTATCAATGACTTGGAGGAGGGGGCTGAAGGCTGGGTCAGTAAATTTACTGAAGACACAAAGATTGGTGGAGTCATGGATCAGGTGCAGGGCTGTTGTAGGCTGCAAAGAGACATTGATAGGATGCAGAGCTGGGCCGAGAAATGGCAAGTGGAGTTTAACCCTGATAAGTGCGAGGTGATTCATTTTGGTAGAATAAACATGAATGCGGATTACAGGGTCAACGGCAGGGTTCTGAGGAATGTGGAGGAACAGAGATATCTTGGGGTTCATGTCCACAGATCATAGAATTTACAGTGCAGAAGAAGGCCATTCGGCCCATCGAGTCTGCACCGACTCTTGGAAAGAGCACCCTACCCAAGGTCAACACCTCCACCCTATCCCTATCCCCACCCAACACTAAGGGCAATTTAGCATGGCCAATCCACCTCACCTGCACATCTTTAGACTGTGGGAGGAAACCGGAGCACCCAGAGGAAACCCACGCACACACGGGGAGGATGTGCAGACTCCGCACAGACAGTGACCCAAGCCGGAATCGAACCTGGTACCCTGTGGAACCTGGGAAGCTGTGAAGCAATTGTGCTATCCACAATGCTACCGTGCTGCCCTATCTCTGAAGATCTCTGAAGTTTGCCACTCAAGTGGATAGAGCCGTGAAGAAGGCTCATAGTGTGTTAGCGTTTATTAACAGGGGGCTTGAGTTTAAGAGCCGTGGGGTTATGCTGCAACTATACATGACCCTGGTGAGACCATATTTGGAGTATTGTGTGCAGTTCGGGTCACCTCATTACAGGAAGGATGTGGAAGCATTGGAAAGGGTGCAAAGGAGATTTACCAGAATGCTTCCTGTTTTGCAGGATGGGTCTTATGAGGAAAGGTGAAAAATGAAATGAAAATCGCTTGTTGTCACGAGTAGGCTTCAATGAAGTTACTGTGAAAAGCCCCTAGTCGCCACATTCCGGCGCCTGTCCGGGGAGGCTGGTACGGGAATCGAACCATGCTGCTGGCCTGCTTGGTCTGCTTTAAAAGCCAGCGATTTAGCCTTGTGAGCTAAACCAGGTTGAGGGAGCTAGGGCTTTTCTCTTTGGAGCGGAGGAGGATGAGAGGCGACTTAATAGAGTTTCATAGGCTGATGAGGAGGATAGATAGAATGGACGTTCACAGACTGTTTCCTCGGCTGGATGTAGCTGTTACAAGGGGGCATAACTATAAGATTCAGGGTGGGAGATATAGGAGGGATATCCGATGTTTGTTCTTTATTCAGAGAGCGGTTTGGGTGTGGAATGGACTGCCTGCTGTGATAGTGGAGTTCTGTGCTGTACTGTTCTATGTTCTATGAGGCGCCTCTGGGTCACTGTCCGTGTGAAGTTTGCACATTCACCCCATGTCTGCGTGGGTTTCACCCTCACAACCGATCGGCGGGTTGGCCTCTCTGAAGGAGGACCACCTTTCCTCCACTGCTCTGTAAGAACCATCCGACATTTTCTTGCGGAGCGGCCGCGGGGTGAACGGCAATCGTGCATGTGCGAGTGACGTTATTTACGCGGCGGCGCCGCATCATTTACGCGTGCCGGGCCTTGGCGGCGTGTAAAAACGGTGCCGCGTAAATGATGCGGCGGCGCCGCGTAAATAACGTCACTCGCACATGCACGATTGCCGTTCTCCCCGCGGCCGCTCCGCAAGAAAATGTCGGATGGTTCTTACAGAGCAGTGGAGGAAAGGTGGTCCTCCTTCAGAGAGGCCAACCCGCCGATCGGTGGGCACCGATCGCGGGCCCAACCCCTTTTGAGGCCCCCCCCCCCATGCCCAGCATTCTCCCGCTGTTCCAGCCGGCAGCGACCTGGTGTGGACGCGCTGGCGGGAACCTGTTGTGCTGGGCAGGCCGCTCGGCCCATCCGGGCTGGTGAATTGTCGATCGCCCATTGTAAACGGCGAGCGGTGATTCTCTCAGCGGCCAGCCGTGAATCTCGCCGCGCTGGTTTGGGGGGGTGGGAGAATCATGTGTGGGTGCCGGGGCGGCGTGGCGGGACTCGCTCTACTTTAAAGTAGGCTGTATAGATCGGAGGCCGGAGGGGATGAGGCGCTTTTTGGATGGACTGACTTTCCAGAAGGTGGACGTGGAGCTGGTAGAAGGGCTGAGAGCCCCGGTCGGGCTGGAGGAAATAGTGGAGGGCGTGAAGGTCATGCAGTCGGGGAAAGCCCCGGGACCGGACGGGTACCCAGTCGATATCTATAAAAGGTTCTCTGGGATATTGGGGCCAGTGCTGTTGAAAGTCTTTAACGAGGCCAAGGAAAGAGCAGTTCTAGGCCAGACAATGCCACAGGCCATGATTTCGCTCATTTTGAAAAGAGACAAGACCTGCAGCTGTGTGGTTCGTCTAGGCCGATATCCTTGTTAAATGTGGATGCCAAGCTCCTGGCCAAGGTTCTGGCCTCTAGGATTGAGGACTGTGTAACAGACGTCACAGGAGAAGACCAGACAGGATTTGTTAATGTCATAATATACACCAGTATATCATGGTGCAGACATATACTGATGGACACACACAGGGACCAATCATCATGCACAAACACCGCAGCCATTCACCAGTTAGAATACACACACTATAAAGGCAGAGGGCACCACGGTTCCTGCTCATTCTGGGTGCTGCCTCTCCGTGGAACAAGAACTCATCAAGTCTAGCACAGACTTACACCACGTGCTGAGAGAGTCAACTGGTTCAGACAGGCTTAGGTCTCTAGTTTAAACTAGCATCATTTAAACCCGCAGTTCTCGTATGTCGATTAGTTAATAGTTAGTTAATAAAATTGAACCTTCCTCAGTGTTGGTGGTATATGTTCATCTTGCAAGTCTACACCATCCAACACTTCATGGTACCAGTAGTTGAGTGATGTTAGTACTTCTGAGACCTACCTACCAGTGATCTGCCTTCCACCAGTCTCACGCCATCCTGCAGAATGGACTCCGTTCACCCACCGCCGCCCCTCCGCATTGCCGGGAATCTGGGCTCGAATTGGAAAATTTTTAAACAGCATTTCCAGCTGTACCTCGAGGCCACGGCCACGGACCTGGAAGTTGCCTCGGACGCACGGAAGATTGTTCTCTTCCTCTCCACAGCCGGGGACCATGCTCTCCACATCCTCAACTCGCCCACCTTCGCTGAGGGGGAGGACAAATCGAAGTTCAAAACTGTCCTCTTAAAGTTCAACAGCCACTGCGAGGTTGAGGTAAACGAGAGCTTCGAGAGGTACATGTTTCAACGGTGAATTCAGGGTAAGGACGAGTCTTTCCAGTCCTTTATCACCCACCTCCGCGTCTTTGCGCAGCCCTGCAACTATGGGTCCACCTCTGACTCCATGCTCCGTGACCAGATAGTTTTTGGTGTCCAATCTGAGCCCCTGCGCCCGCAGCTACTAAAAGTAAAGCAGCTCACCCTGTCCACGGCCATTGAGACCTGTGTTCTTCATGAACACGCCTCCACGCACTACTCCCGCATCCAGGCCACTGAAACGGCGCGGCAAGCTCCCTACGAAGCAGAACAGGTCCAAATGATTAAATCTTTCCAGGGTCTGGATCTGGACGATGGCAGCCATTTTGCGCGCTTTGTGCAGACTCCCGCGCTGACACGCAACGAACGTGGTGACGTCACGGACCGTTTTGTGCAGGCGTACACCTCGCTTGATCGCCCCACGCATGCGCAGTGGCGCAACGAACGTGCCGACGCACCGGCATGCGGCAACTGTGGCTCCGCCCACTTAAAGCGGCAATGTCCCGCGAAGACCCGACGCTGCCTGCAGTGTGGCAAACTTGACCACTATGCTACTATGTGCAGGTCCTCCCTGCTTGCTGCTTTTAGAAGGTCCACCCAGCCCCATAGAGACATCAGATCCATTCAGCCTGCCATCAACGAACCTGCTCCAGATCTCGCTTCCCACTGTGCCTGCGATGACCCACAGGCCCCATTCCAACTTGGCATCATAACCACGAACAGGATGTCTCCCAAGCGTGGCACCAAACCCGTCCACATTCACAGCATCGACCCAGATGATGAGTGGTTTGCTACCCTTACAGTCAACCGTTCCCCTGTCAGGTTCCGCCTAGAAACTGGCGCCTCCGCCAATCTCATTGCGTCATCTGATCTTCTCAAACTCTGTGTCCAGCCTGCCGTCCTGCCATCTGCGTGTCAATTGCTTGACTACAATGGCAATGCCATCGCTGCCAGTGGATCCTGCCAACTTGAGGTGACACATCGTGTTCACACAGCTGTTCCCCCGTTTGAGATCGTTGCCGCCTCAAAATCCTCCTTGCTTGGTGCGCAGGCATGCAAGCTGCTCCATTTAGTGCAGAGGGTTTACTCTCTCTCTCCAAGCGATATGTCTGCATCTTCTGACACAGACTTCAGGGCACAACTCGACTCCATCATCCAGCAATACCATGATGTCTTCGAGGGTATGGGCACACTCCCGTATACATACAATATTTTACTCAAGCCCATCGCCATGCCTGTGGTTCACGCACCTTGCAGAGTCCCAGCGCCCGTTAAGGACCCCCTCAAGCAACAACTCCAAGACCTCCAAGAACAAGGTTTTTTTTCCAGAGTCACGGAACTGACCAACTGGGTAAGCTTCATGGTCTGCGTCAAGAAACCGTCCGGCGAGCTGAGGATCTGTATAGATCCTAAAGATCTTAATCAGAACACCATGCGGGAGCACTACCCGATTCTGAAACGTGAGGAACTCACGTCTGAGATGGCCCACGCCAAACTCTTCTCAAAACTCGACACCTCAAAGGGTTTCTGGCAAATCCAGCTGGATGAGTCGAGCAGAAAGCTGTGTACATTCAGCACACCCTTTGGCAAATACTGCTACAACTGAATGCCATTCGGCATCATCTCCGTGTCCGAAGTTTTCCATCGAATAATGGAGCAGATGGTGGAGGGAATCGACGGCGTCCGGGTATACATCGACGACATTATAATCTGGTCAACCACCCCGCAGGAACACATCAGCCGCCTCAAGCGCGTCTTCAGGTGCATTCACAAAGATGGCCTCCGCTTCAATAGGGCCAAATGCTCCTTCGGCCAGTTGAACATTACGTTCCTGGCGGATCACATCTCCCACCGAGGGGTGCGTCCAGACGAGGACAAGATTGCAGCAATCACGTCCATGAAAACGCCCGAGGACAAGAAGGCGGTCCTCCGGTTCCTGGGCATGGTAAATTTCCTCGGGAAGTTCATCCCGAATCGCAAAACTACGAACTTCCAGTGGCTCCCTGCCCACAAGCTCGAGTGGAGGGAACTGAAGGCCAAGCTTTCCACGGCCCCAGTGCTGGCCTTTTTCGACCCGAACAAAGAGACTAAAAATATCTCCTGATGCCAGTCATTCTGGGATTGGAGCCGTGCTCCTGCAACGAGATGAGGCCTCGTCATGAGCCCTCATTGCGTATGCGTCACGGGCAATGACCCCCACAGAACAGCGCTACGCGCAAATTGAAAAAGAGTGTCTCGGCCTTCTCACTGGAGTCGTGAAGTTCCACGACTACGTATATGGACTTCCGCAGTTCACTGTTGAAACCGACCATCGTCCGCTTGTCAATATTATCAAAAAGGACTTGAATGACATGACGCCTCGCCTCCAACGCATCCGACTCAAGCTGCAGGAGTATGACTTCCAACTTGTTTATACCCCTGGCAAAGACCTTGTCATTGCTGATGCCCTCTCCAGGTCGGTCACCACTACGTGTGATCACGAAGGGTTCGTCTGCCAAATCGATGCTCACGTTCAACTCGCAGCCTCCCACTTGCCAGCATCGGATACACACCTGGTGCAAATTCGCCACGAAACAGCGGCTGACCCCCTTCTACAACGTGTGATGTGTTTAATGTCAGACGGGTGGCTCAAGGGCCAATGCCCATGATTTTACAATGTCCGTGACGACCTGGCAGTTGTTGACGGGGTGCTCCTGAAGTTGGATCGCATCGTCATACCACACAGCAAGCGCCAGCTGGTCCTGGAGCAACTGCATGAAGGTCATCTCAGAGTAGAAAAATGTTGCCGCAGGGCCAGAGAAGCTGTCTACTGGCCAGGCATTAACGATGACATCGCCAATGCAATACTCAACTGCCCCACCTGCCAGGGTTTTCAGCCCGCCCAACCAAGGGAGACCCTGATGCTCCATGAGCTAGTCACATAGCCCTGGACCAAAGTGGGCATCGACCTGTTCCACGCATTGGGCAGGGACTACGTCCTAATCATTGACTACTTCTCCAATTACCCGGAGGTCAGATCAGATTGCACATCTTCGGCTGTTATTCGGGCATGCAAGGAGAAGTTTGCCCGGCATGGCATTCCGCTTATGGTAATGTTGGACAATGGCCCCTGTTTCACGAGCCAGGAAAGGGCCAGCTTCGCCCGACACTACAACTTCACACACATCACGTCCAGTCCCCTGTACCCTCAGTCCAATGGCAAGGCGGAAAAGGGGTTCATATAGTCAAAAGGCTGCTCTGCAAGGCCGCCAATGCCGGCTCTGACTTCCATCTTGCTCTGTTAGCCTATCGCTCTGCCCCGCTCACCACTGGGCTATCGCCTGCACAGTTACTGATGAACCGCACCCTCAGGACTGGGTGCCATCGATTCTCACCCCCAACCTCGATCATGTCCCCGTGCTCAACCGCATGCACATGTCTCAGCTGAAACAGAAAGCTACACACGACTCACGTGTTGATCTCCCCGACATCCAGCCACATGACACGGTTCGCATCCACCTTCCGGATGGTGGCTGGTCTGCGCCTGTTGTTCTTAGGCAGGTGGCCCCCCCGCTCCTTCCTGATCTGGTTACCGGCCGGATCCATTCGGCGCCGCAATCGGAGTGCCCTTCGTCTTGTTCCAGAGTCGTCACGGGATCCTCCGACCAGCTCCTCTGCTGACCCCGCTATGGACTGTGCAGAGCTTCCGGTCACTCTGCCTCCTCCGACGGTGCTGCAGCCCACCCAGCTCCTGACGCGCCAGCTATTGACCCACCCTTGAGGCGGTCAACCAGAGTTTGTCGCCACCTCAGAGACTGAACTTATGAACTCTGCAAATAAGTGGACTTTCTGAGATTTATTTTTCCTTCCTTGTTAAATTTGTTCTCCAGTGGTTTGTAAATAGCATCGTTTTTTTGTTCAAGTTCCTGCTTATTAATCATCTGCCCAGGCACCTTCCTTTGTTTATAGATTTGTACATATGTCTTCGCACCTCAAACTTAGTTAGGTACATTCTTCACCCACCCACACTATTTATTATCACATATTCACATCAAAAATTTTTTTAAAGGGGGTGATGTCATAATATACACCAGTATATCATGGTGCAGACACATACTGATGAACATACACCAGAACCAATCATCATGCACAAACATCGCAGCCAATCACCAGTTAGAATACACACACTATAAAGGCAGAGGGCACCACGGTTCCCGCTCATTCTGGGTGCTGCCTCTCAGTGGAACAAGAACTCATCAAATCTCGCACAGACTCACACCACGTGCTGAGAGAGTCAACTGGTTCAGACAGGCTTAGGTCTCTGGTTTAAACTAGCATCATTTAAACCCGCAGTTCTCGTATGTCGATTAGTTAATAAAATAGAGTTGAACCTCCTCAGTGTTTGTGGTATATGTTCATCTCGCAAGTCTACAGCATCCAACACTTCAGTTAAGGGCAGGCAGCTGGGGGCCAATGTTAGAATGCTGCTCAGTGTGATTATGATGCCCCCGGAAGGCAGGGAAGCTGGTTGCAATGGATGCAAAAAAAGCGTTCGACTGGGAGGTGCTGGAGCGTTTCGGGTTTGGGAGGGGCTTTGTTGACTGGGTTAGGCTGCTGTACCGGGCGCCCGTAGCTAGTGTATGGACAAATAGGACGACGTCGGAATATTTCAGATTACGCCGGGGAACGAGACAGGGATGTCCCCTCTCCCCACTGCTGTTTGCACTGGCGATAGAGCTGCTGGCGATTGCTCTGAGCGCCTCAAGGGGCTGGTCCGGGGGTGGGGGTGGGGGGTGGGGGTGGGGGGGGTGGGGGGTGGGGGGGGTGGGGGTGGGGGGGTTGGGGGGGGTGGGGGTGGGTGGGGGTGGGGGGGGGGTGGGGGTGGGGTGGGTGGGGGGGGTGGGGTGGTGGGGGTGGGGTGGTGGGGGTGGAGGTGGGGGGGTGGGGGGGGTGGGGGGTGGAGGTGGGGGGGGTGGGTGGGGGGGGTGGGGGTGGGGGGGGGTGGGGGTGGTGGGGGTGGGGGGGGGGTGGGGGGGTGGGGGGGGGGTGGTGGGGGTGGGGGGGGGGGGGTGGGGGTGGGGGGGGGT